>NC_134181.1:38915156-39215156 GCF_964188355.1 Buteo buteo | reverse complement strand
AAAGTTTTCTGTGTCTGTTCATGCCAGCTTTGAGAGCTGAAGGGAATCTGGAAGCTATAAACAAATACTTTTAGTGTCTTAAAATGAAACTTCCTCTTGCTTCTGCTAACAGCACATAGGGGTCTGAGGAGGCAAAACTCCTGGAGTTTTACTGACTTTGATAAAAGTCAGACTTGAAATATACTTGTGTGCAGCAGAGGTGGTGATGAGGAGGAAGGACTGTGTGTAAGCATATGGTGTTAATTTTGTTAGCTGAAATGAATTAGTACTCCTGATCACTGTGTTTTTATGTCACACATCTCATGCACTCAGTCATCAGTCTGCTTTTTGTGCCTTTGAAATGCTTCACTTTTTAAGAGATGGAGACAGCTATATGTGTTGCATGTTTCTAATCAGCTGCAGGATATTGGGCTAGATAAACCCGATCACTTCCACTCAGAATCTGTAAGACTGAAAAGGGAGTGGAAGTTTCCTTCTCTTAATCTTCCATCCTATGTATTCTGACTCAGGGGACATGAAGAAAACAGCTGCCAGCTATCTCGCTCTTCCAAGAGGGAGGACGATCCTGATGTGTCTAGTCTTTCTGGTAGTCCGTGCTTCAAGTTATGGCTGTTGGCTAGTGTACTGTTTCTTAGGTTGTCTTCCAGAATTAGCAGTTCTTGTGATAACTGCAGTGTTCGGGTCTGCTGCAGCTGCTCCTGGTTTGAGTAGTCAGCTTTGTTTTCTGGGGTTTTGTTTATTTGCTGTTGGTTGGAATGACAGTATTGACAGTTGTCTGCTGTTTGAAAAAACTTGAAGGCGAGGTAAAGATGCTGAAGTGTCCTCACTGCAGGCTGTGGAGCATGGTGGGTTACTTCTGGTTTCTTCTCAGAGGTAATCCTCATAATCATATGACTAGTATTAAATTTTGTAAGATCCCATGTGTTTATTAATGTGATTTTTAATAATAAATGGTTTCAGGGAATCTGAATTTTTCAACTTCTTTTCATTTTTATGAAATACATATTTTTATATATTTTTTTTTACAACTGCTGTTACTCTCTCAGTACTTTAGTTACCAAGCTGGTGGTAATCTTTGCTCAGATCCAGTGTTGGTGGTAGTCAGGCTGTTGCCTGAATAGTCCCATGGTATTTTCCTTCCCACAGTCAGAAATAAAGAACACTACTGCTCTAATAAGCCTTTCCTTTGCTAGCTAACGAGTGAACTCGGCAACATGGGTCACTTATAAAATATCCTCAGTTCAGTGCCATTTGTGGAAAGAGAACTGAAAAAAAATTATAATTTGGAGTGGAGCTGTAGGAAGCGCTTAGTTCTTGGTAAAAATTCCTTTTTAAAAAGAGCAAAAACCATTGGTCAGTCACATGCATTCTGTTTGGCTCTAATTTGTGGTCTTTACTGCTGTTGTGGACTTCAGGTCTTAAATAGAGCATTATAAAAAAAGGCATTGCTTTTCATTTGTATTTTATATTTAAAATTTCTTTCTTTCTGCTTGTAGATTTGTTTGTAAATGCATCATAAACAGACAGCCCAGAATGAAGAAAGCAAGCAGGAGTGTTGGCTCAGTGCCCAAAGTGCCTGGAGTAAATAAAATTCAAGCAACTGAAAAAGCCAAACCAGAAAACGGCTCCTCAGTGTCTGCAGTAACAAAACTCTCCAAAACCGGGACATCAGCATCTCTTTTGAAGGTAATAACCAATAGAACATTCTGATTATTTATACTTTTTACAGTAAAGCTTTAAAAAGAGTAGAATTTTAAGGCATGTCTTTAATGCAGCTTAGACTGGAGGTTTATTATATGGGTAACTGAAGGGAATTTGGATAGTTACACAGCACTGGGCAGGGTAATAGGACCTTGTGTGGCATTCGTGCTATATTTTTCATATTGCAATGTGTGATGTGATGGAAAGCAATATACTTTGCACACCTTGGCTGTTCTGCAAAAGGAGCAGAGTGGAAGTTGCATTCTGATGAATATTATTAGTAGTGTCATGTGTTATGCTCAGAATGGTGTGTCAGTGACTAATGGGGTTCGATAAAAGTTATTTACTAATTCTGAAAAAAGAACTAATGAGGTATCTAACATGAGAAACTTTTTGATATCAGTGATCTGTGTCAGGTCAGTGCAGCTGTATTCTTCTAGCTGTTTTGGCCTTTGCTTGGTGTGAAGTACTGCTTGAGCTGAATTTTCACAAGTTGATTCTTGCTCCTAGAACAAGTTCAAAGGTAGAGGTTTTCTCTTATATTAGCAAAACAGGGCAGTAGATTTAGGAGCATATGGTTTTCAACAACCAAGAAAAATAAGATATACTGAGGTGTGCTGGTGTGGAGTTTTCACCTGGGAGCGAACACGTCTGGGTTGGATGGATGGTATGAGCCTGCCTGGTCTGCCTTTCTCTCCTGGCAAGGAAACATGGCTGGACCCACCTCCTTTTGCCTTTCCGCAGCCCAGTACGCAGAGCTGCGGCACTGCTGCTGCTGCCCTGGAGCAAATGAACAGAACAAGGAAAAGGACTGGTGTCTGCAACTGGGGCCTGAACCACTGTCACCTGTAGGAAGCCAGATAGGCCATTTAAATAACTGGCAAGTAAAGATCTAAAATTAAAGAAGCGGTAAGGATTGAGGTCTCTCTGTAATAGCTATACAGGCTTACTGAAGTCAAAAGGTGCGTTCCCTTTCTCTCTTTTCTTCTTGCTTTTCCTTTATGGCAGTGGTTAATACTTTTGCTGATGAACTTGCAAGCCAGGTTTCAGCTAGATTTTTCTCCCAGTGCCCCCCCCCTTTCCTCTGCCACCCAATGTATCTTGCAGTTTTCTTAACTTTAAATAATCTTTTGATGGTTGTTGACACGACTTATTTTGTATTTCTAGAAACCTTTCAAAGCATATGGAAACAAAAGTCCTTTGTAGTTTACTTATCAAGTTTCTTATGTCATACCTCTCAGTGAGATAAAGGAGGAGGATGATCTAACATTGAAGTAATTTGACCCAGTATGCTTTTACAATTTTACTTATATTAGTAATACTTCTGGCTATGTTTGGGTGTAGGATTAGAATTTATGACAATTGTGAGTTTAAGGCACAATGAAAATTTTTCTCTTAATTGCTAAAACTTATCTCAGCTTTATGTTACAGCCAGGCTTACTCATACAGTTGGATGTCTTTTACTTGTTAAGCTGCTGTTGTGCCAGCTCTATGACTTAAAAATGTTGATGACTCTTATCTTCTTTGAGTGTGGCATACTTATACAACACAGTTAGTTGTCTTTTTTTGACTTACTGATACTGGCAAATCACATTTAAAATTACTGGCTTGAAAGAAGTACCAGTAACAAGTTGAATTATTTTTAAAATTAAAATAAATATATAAAATTATATAAATATATATTATAAAATATATAACATATAAAATATATATTATAGAATACATAATACATATAAATATATGTATTATAAAATATATAAAATTTTTATATTTGATCTTGTTGATGAAGCATTTGGCACATTGTTTTCCTCATAGTGGTTGTAGGATCTTCTCTAAGACTTGATGAATTAGTGTGTGTATTATGAATTTCATTTAATATTCCTTGACCAAAAAAAAAAGCCAGCATTAAATAACTTTAATTGCAACAGCTTACTAATTTATTCAGTCCTCAAAGTAAGTATGCATATAGATACAGAAGACTTCGAGTTGAATATTGAATGAAAGGCACTGTTAAGGAGTAGAAATGCACCCTTACAGTACTATACCAATCTTAATTCAGCCAGTAATACTGTTGCAAAATTGAAAATTACTTTGTAATTATAGTCTGTTTTTTTTCCGATCTCCATGATATAACCATAGGCCAGTGTTCAGCTTTGGGTGGGCTTCTTTCACTATGCATTGTTCCATAGATTTGTCCTTTTTTGTGGAGTTTTCAAAGTGTGTGGACAATGAGCACAGGAAGAAACTGTGAGACCCACCCTTCTGTACTGCTGAACACTGTTCCAGAGGTCAGGCTGTCCGTCAGCTTCAGAATGCCTTTTTGTCGGTTACTTCTTTGTAGGTTTTTGGCTCCCACTTTGCCCAGGACTTTTGTAAATGTTCAGCACCCCACCACCACCCCACACACATTATTACAGCAGGTTAACTGCCAGCCACTTCTAGTTCTTAATCTGTCAAAAAATACTCTGCAAGTAACAGTATGTTCTTATTTTTAAGATCATTGGGTTTTGACTTCTGTAGCTAATGAGCTTGTGATCATGCTAACACAACTGTAATTAGACGGCAGCTGTACTTCATATAAATGAATTGCAAAATCCAGTGTTCATGAAAAGCCAGGACTGACACCAACATTTGAATATTACAAATTAGAATGTGTTTTCAGTATTCATGTGTCTAGGCTTCAGTATTCTGTTTTCAAAATGCAGTAACTTAATTACAGATTGTTGTGAAGTTTAATGTTTGAAGTATTCAAATGCAGCAACAGCAAGCATCAAAGAAAATCCCAGGTAGGAATAATTAGATATATATATAAAAAAAAAGATTTGAATGAGGTGCAGTAAGTAGGGTATATATGTTGAGAAACTAAGATGAAATGAATTGTAGAGGTGATCATTCAAGTTTCATAGCACTGAAAGCAAGTTGTGAGGGAAAACAGAATATGAATTGTATAATTATGAAGTGGTTTTTTATATAGAAAATCAAAATAGGTGTGGATGAACATTTCTAATTATGATATTTTCTAATTTTTCGTACTTTAACGTCGGGGATTTAATGCTAAGCAAGGTTGCACTGTTCTCAGTAAATGGGAGAAACTTCTTCCTTGAGGAAAAAGCTGTTTAATAAACATATGACATTGATTTTGCTTTCATTAAAAATATACACTACAAAAATACTTTGATTTTTAAAGTCAAGAATGGTTGCCATTGTAGAGCATTAAGAAAAGAGAGCTGCTGGTTTGTAACTTTTCCAAAGCTTTGCTAAATAGTTTTCTTTGCCAAGAGTATAGTGTTACAGTTTTGAGAAACTGTTTACTAATTGGCTGCAGAGGAGGCAGTGCCTTCCAACCTAGACTAGAAATAGTTTATGGGTAAGTCAGAAGAAGAATGGCTGTCTTAAATTCCTTTGTTCAGCAAGGACTGGAGATGACTAATGTCAGAAAGTGTGTATTTTACTTAGCATTTTTTTTTTTTTCCTTCAAGCTGAGTCACATCTTGACCCATTCGGCTTGATAACATATACTTGTACTATAAGTGTATAAAAGTTTAAACTAATGTGGTGGGTTGACCCTGGCTGGATGCCAAGTGTCCACCAAAGCCGCTTGATCACTCCCCCTCCTCAACTGGGCAGGGGAGAGAAAATATAACAAAGGGTTGTAGGTCAAGATAGACAGGGAGAGATCACTCAACCAATTACCGTCCTGGGCAAAACAGAGTCGACTTGGGGAAAATTCACTTAATTTATTGCCAATCAAACCAGAGTAGGGTAATGAGAAATAAAACCAAATCTCAAAACACCTTCCCTCCACCCCTCCCTTCTTCCCGGGCACAGCTTCACTCCTGGATTCTCTAACTACCCCCCCCCAGTGGTGCAGGGGGACAGGGAATGGGGGTTACCATCAGTTCATCACACGTTATCTCTGCCACTTCATCGTCCTCAGGGGCAGGACTCTTCCCCTGCTCCAGCGTGGGGTCCCTCCCACGGGAGACAGTCCTCCACGAACTTCTCCAGCGTGGGTCCTTCCCACGGGCTGCAGTTCTTCATGAACTTCTCCAGTGTGGGTCCCTTCCACGGTGTGCAGTCCTTCAGGAGCACACTGCTCCAGTGTGAGTCCCCCACAGGGTCACAAGTCCTGCCAGAAAACCTGCTCCGGCGTGGGCTCCTCTCTCCACGGGGCCACAGGTCCTGCCAAGAGCCTGCTCCAGCGTGGGCTTCCCCCTTCGGACATCCCCCTGCTCCAGCGTGGGGTCCTCCACGGGCTGCAGGTGGAGATCTGCTCCACCGTGCACCTCCCTGGACTGCAGGGGGACAGCCTGCCTCACCATGGTCTTCACCACGGGCTGCAGGGGAATCTCTGCTCTGGCGCCTGGAGCGTGTCCTCCCCTCCTTCTTCACTGACCTTGGTGTCTGCAGGGTTGTTTCTCTCACATGTTTTTACTCCTCTCTCCAGCTGCAGTTTTGGTTCCCAACAATGTTTTTTCCCTTCTTAAATATGTTATCATAGAGGCACTACCACTGTCAGTGATGGGCTCGGCCTTGGCCAGCGATGGGTCCATCTTGGAGCTGGCTGGCATTGGCTCCATCGGACGTAGGGGAAGCTTCTAGCAGCTTCTTACAGATGCCACCCCTGTAACCCCCCCTGCTAGCAAAGCCTGGCCACACAAACCCAATACATTTAATTTCTCCACTCTTTCAATAGGGTAAAAATGCTGACAGCTAATAGTCCATTTGAACTATCATGTTTGCCAGCTGATTGGCAGATTCAGTAGCAAAATAGAAAATCCCCGTTCTATGCCTTTTTGTAATACCTTGGTTCAGGTGATAGTTGCATCACAAGGTTGTTTCCCTCCCCCTCTATCCCCATGCCCACAAAATTGGTTTAGATTAGATATGAAATCTGATTAGATTACAGGTTAATGGAGGATTGTCATACAGCAGCAGTTTGTGCTCAACTCTTCTCCCCACATGAGTAGTGTGGGCTTTGTTGAATTTGTAGCCCTCCAACTTTTTTATTTTCCTGTTGATACTTACATTGCATCTGCAGTTTTGCACGACTGTGCAACATAGCAGATCAAGGAACCGATCTGTCTCCTGGGAGGAAAGAGCCCTTTGAAAAGGCTTCGGTTTACACAGCACAGTGTGTAAGCACATGGAGAAGAGTGGGGTAGAACAATAGTGGCTTTTTCACAGCAGAAAAGCCAGCTTAGATGCACATCAAACTAGAGCCTCAGAGTAATGTGTTTTCTTCCAACTTTTTATATAAAGTCTTTTTGAAGGCTATACCATTTCCTACATGATTCAATAAACACGTTCTTGTCCTAAAGGATTTTACCATTAGAAATACCTGTTTCTATCTGTAAATTATCTGTATTTCTATCAACTGCATGCAGAACAAATATGTTCTCTTCCCAAGCTCCCTTTTGTTTTGCAGCTGCCGTTCTTTGTAAATAGCACAAATCCCATCCGTGCCCTTTCCACAATATTGTGATCAGTGTTCCTAACTGTTCTGAAATTTGCACTTGCGAAAACAAACTATATAGAATGGAATGAGATGCAACTTCTTTTTTAGTTAAGCAAGTGTACCTTCATTCTTCATGTATAGAATCATAATGTCTGGCGTATATTTCTTAACATGAATATGTATGGAAGCTATAAGTTATAAACCTGCAGAATTTGAAAGTCATGATGAAAAGCAACTGGTTAATTCCCAAGCACTGCCTTTCAGCTGGGATGCTGGTTGAGACTTCAAATGTGTTATACAGCTAAATAATACAGTTACTCACGGAATGCTGCTAACACAGTTGTTTTCTTTTAATTTTTCTTGCCCTTATAATGGGAAAAATGTTTAGCATATTTTGATTGTTTTGCCATTTGAAAAATTGCATTTTAAAGAGTTGTAAAGTCTGCCAATTAATACTTACGAACTTAGTATTTCTAGAGTTTGCTTTACTCTGAAAGATGGATTCTCTATTTGGGAATCTGGTTCTTGAGACTTCTGTGCTTACTGCCTTGTCACATTCCAGGCAGCTTTTGTGGCTAACAGTAGTTTCAGGAATGATCATACGAGGTCAGACAAAAAGTCCATCAGACAAATATCCCATCTCTGAGAGTGCCTAGTAAAGAGCATGAAAACAAGGCAAGGATATATGGTGAGGGTGGCTTTTTTCCCACCTCTGAATACTGTCCTGGTCTCTAGTGACTTTTAGCTTAGTATTTTGAGCTAGAAAGGCTATTCTATTAATGTTGGATTGTTTTTTGTTGTTTGGTTTGATCTTTTTGTTGTGAACTTGTCCACCAGAAAACACTTGATCATGTTCTGTTGAAGGACATTTTACAACCTCCCAGTATTTGGTGGTTTAATTATCTAAGAATTGTCTTAATTTTTATGCTTAAGCAAACTTTCAGTCAAAATTGAGATGTGTTACACTGTGTTGTGTTACTGTGCTTTCCTTAATTTTCTTTTTTTCCTCCTTGGTATTGAAACATTAATCATTTTGTCTGGGAGAGAGAAGACTCAGTTTCTATGGTCAATCCTATGTAAGAAGTTGAAGTTCCATTTCAACTTACCAACTCTGCACAGTGCAGTGCATATATAGTTTTCAACATTCTTGCATAGACACATGACTAGTTAAATATGTACTTTTTAAACTGACGGAATCTTTAACAGGAGAAATGTTGGCTATGCAGACTTCTCAGCCAGCTGTCTTAAAGCTGCTTCTTCCCTTTCTTTGAGACTAAGAGTAATGATGACCTCTTAGCGGGGATGGCTGGTGGCGGTGGAGTGGCAATGACCAATGGTGTCAAGGCAAAGAAGAGCACTTGTGTATCAACAGCATCTTCAGCTTCAGGGACAACCATGAACAGTCTGGAAAATAAACCCAAAACTATTGCAGGTAAATGGATATATTGATCCTTAAAGATGGTAGTTGGGTGGCTTTTTATTTTCCTGTTATGTATTGAGGATCCAGGCTGCCTAATGAAGTGGTCAATAAGGCCACGGTCGAATCAAACACCTCCTGTGCTCTTTTCCTGTTTTTTAATAATGTAATTGCCTTTTTGGAGTGTGTTCCTTTTAATTTTTTCAGTACTGATTATGCAGCTACTATATAAAACTAGATGATAGAATTAATCTAGAGAATCACGGATTTGTCTAAAATAACTTAATTTGTCTAAAAAAATCCATGCCACAAGCACTAAATCTTTAAGATGTGATCACTTGTTGCAGTCAACATTTTGGACATTCTGTATTGTTTTGTAGAAATAAAGTAAGAGATGTTTCAGAAACTGTTCAGAAAAGTGAAATTATTTAGTGTATTATCAATATGGATGGAAACATGTCTTGCTTTCCATTGCTATGTTTTGGATTCAGTAATGCTTGCAAAGCTGTAAAGCATCTGGAAATAAAGTAGTAATAATCTAGCCTCGTCTTTATGAAATGAGATGGAAATACAAAAAACCTTAGCTTTCACTTTGCGGAATCATAATATGCAATTCATCATTTAAAAGCTTGCATTCAAATCTACTGAAAAGAGAGACTAATTTGAACATGTAGGAATAGCAATGCTGCAGTTTTTGTACAATCTGTCAGAACCTGTTGAAGACAGAAAAAAAAGAAACTTGCAAATGTTAAACTTCAAGGTCTAACTCATTTTCAAAATACTGGTAAAACTTATTTTCAAAATACTGGTAAAGCATAGCAATTGGTAGAGCATGTATCAATTAAAATAAAACTGCACTGATTCATGATTAAGGTTGTATAAATGTTTACTCTAAATGTATTTTATGAAATGTATTTACCAGTGTCATTCAGAAAATCAGCTACTGTAGTGCTGATACAAAATACAGAGTCTTCTATTACAGATACTGTATTTTAAATTAATGTTCCTAACTTTCAAAAAACATACAGGTACAAGTTCCACAACTAAGCGTAGCACTTCATCTGGAAATAAAGAGTCAAGCTCTTCTAGAGAAAGAATACGCGATCGTTCTCGTTTAAGCCAGAGCAAAAAGCTGCCTTTGACTGGACAGGGGACCAATGAAACGGTACTGGCAAAACGCTCCCGTAGTCGCACCAACCCAGAATCAGATATTCGAATGAGCAAGTCCAAATCAGACAATCAAATCAGTGACAAAGCTGCATTGGAAGCAAAGGTGAATGATCTTTTGACATTAGCAAAAACTAAAGATGTGGAAATCTTGCATCTGAGGAATGAACTAAGGGATATGCGTGCTCAGCTGGGACTTAACGAAGATCAACTTGAAGGTGATGAAAAATCTGAAGAAAAAGAGGCCATTGTTGTCCATCAGCCAACTGATGTAGAGTCTACGTTGCTACAGTTACAGGAACAAAACACTGCCATCCGAGAAGAGCTCAACCAGCTGAAGAATGAGAATCGAATGTTAAAAGACAGGCTAAATGCATTAGGCTTTTCTTTGGAACAAAGGCTGGACAACTCTGAAAAACTCTTCGGCTATCAGTCTTTGAGTCCAGAGATTACAGCTGGCAACCACAGTGATGGTGGTGGTACTCTGACATCTTCAGTGGAAGGTTCTGCTCCTGGATCAATGGAAGACTTGTTAAGTCAGGATGAAAACACTTTGATGGACAACCAACATAGTAATTCCATGGATAATTTAGACAGTGAGTGCAGTGAAGTTTATCAGCCACTGACATCAAGTGATGATGCCTTAGATGCTCCATCATCTTCGGAGTCTGAAGGCGTGCCAAGCATAGAAAGATCTAGGAAGGGAAGCAGTGGCAATGCAAGTGAAGTGTCCGTAGCTTGTCTGACAGAACGGATACATCAGATGGAAGAGAATCAACACAGTACAGCTGAAGAGCTCCAAGCCACACTTCAAGAGCTTGCAGATTTGCAACAAATAACACAAGAGCTAAACAGTGAGAATGAAAGACTTGGAGAGGAAAAAGTAATCCTCATGGAATCTTTGTGCCAGCAAAGTGACAAGTTGGAACACTTCAGCCGTCAGATTGAGTATTTTCGGTCCCTTTTAGATGAACACCATATTTCGTATGTAATTGATGAAGATATGAAAAGTGGTCGCTACATGGAGTTAGAGCAACGTTATATGGACCTTGCAGAGAACGCTCGGTTTGAGCGAGAGCAGCTGTTAGGTGTTCAGCAGCACTTGAGCAACACTTTGAAGATGGCAGAACAAGACAACAAGGAGGCCCAAGAAATGATAGGGGCATTAAAAGAACGAAATCACCACATGGAACGGATTATTGAGTCAGAGCAGAAAAGCAAAACAGCGATAGCATCTACCTTAGAGGAGTACAAAGCCACGGTAGCCAGTGACCAGATTGAGATGAACAGGCTGAAAGCTCAGTTAGAGCATGAAAAACAAAAAGTGGCTGAATTGTATTCTATACACAACTCTGGAGATAAATCAGATATACAAGATTTGCTGGAGAGTGTCAGGCTGGATAAAGAAAAAGCAGAGACATTGGCCAGTAGTCTGCAAGAAGAGCTGGCACACACTCGCAATGATGCCAATCGATTGCAAGATGCCATTGCTAAGGTAGTGTTTAAAACAAACTGTTGTATTTTAACATCCTATATATGCCATGACTTGCTGTTGGTCACTGTAGTTCTTTTAGAAGTAAAGGATTAATTATGAGGTTAATCAGATTGCAGTAGTGTTAGAATTGATTACTTTCTCTTAACTTTTGTTATGAAAATGACAGAGGCTTTTTTAAAAATTATATGGATTCATTCAGCCAAATGGTAACTGTCATGTTACTTTTTTAAAATACTGGTATTTAAACTCTGCAACTTATTTCAAGGGCCAAACTTAAACAGTATTTAAGATACTGTATGAATTTTGTGCTTAAATTGCATGCCTTCTGCAAGAGTTTTGAGGAGTTAGTGCCAAACTGGTAGAAGAGGGATGTCACTGAGAAAGTACTGGGAGTCAAAGGCTGAAGTGATAACCCAGCTGTTGATGACTTGTAGGACCTTTCACAGGTGTTGAGAAAATATTTTGAAGTTTCAGCTTATTCAAGTAGGTTTAGTTAACTTAGAATAAACTGATGGTAAAGGAATCAGAAAAGTGTCTTCTTTCTCCAATCAAGAAATTACTAATTTTGAGGTAAACAGAATTAACCAAATTTAATTTAATTTACTGAATACATATTTTAGTTTTAAATGAAAAAAATTGACAAGCTTTTAAACAATTATTATTAAATATGGCAAATATGCATAGGTTTTTTACTAATGATCCATCCAGGAGCAGCTTGTGTGTTGACTGGGCTTTGGATTGAAGTGTATATTTCTAGGTATAGAACAGCGATTTTGACTCAGATATAACTAATTTATCTAGTAAAAGCATTTACCATAATTTAATATAAAAATAAGAATAATAAAATTTATTTAATAACTTTATGCATTTAAAGTATATCCTCCTGATGAGAAAATTTACGCCAAATTTAATGTCTGAACTACATATTAGTTGCAAATCAACATGTTAGTCATGATCAGCAGCCAGTTAGAATCAACTTAATTTGGGATGGAAAAAAAAAATTTAGTAATTAAAGTTGGGTAGTGCTATTAAGATAAAAAATACTGAAACAGATGATTTAAAGCAGCACATTTTGTCTATTAAAATTGGTGCCTGTCTGTGTTGACCCACCCTAAGCCATGACCTAATTTCTCTTGTTTATCTGACACCCTATTTTTGCTGTTGGGTTAATGTTACTGTGCCTCTGATCCCAGCTTATTACTTACGTTGCAGTTTCATGAGGCAGAAAAAAAATAGCCTTGCTGTCCTGAAAGGGAGAAGTCTACTACCGCTTCCTTTCCCTGTTTTTTTTTAATTCAGTTCAATAGCTTATAAGACTCCTCTGGGAACTGGTTCAACTCACTACACATCTCACACACAAATGTGAATCTTGCTACTTGATTAAGGAAATGAATCATCTCATAGGTCCACCAAGCACTAAAATTGATGCACAGAGTAGAGCAAGCTTTTTTTTTTGCAAGGGAAAGAAAGAGTAAAGAGTTCCCCCACACCTCCCTTTTCAATGGCAGCTAGATGTTAAATTGGATCAGCTGCTCATGAAATCACAGCCTTAGTACTATGGTATTGTTGCTTCACTTGAATACAGAATACTGCTGTTAGAGTAGCTGGGGAATGCTCATATATGCAGCTTGGGAATAAAAGAGTTTAACTCTGGCTCAGGGAAATAGTTGCACTAGAACAATACCTTTATAAGGCTTACACTTGACTTCTTGTCCCATACTTTTTTATGGTTGCAGAAATATATTAGAAGTACGGTAGTTAAAAAACTAAAAGTGTGTTTTAAAATGCAACCAATTTAGTTATGATAAGATACATTTATTTTTTTTTTCAGGTTGAAGATGAATACAGAGTATTCCAAGAAGAAGCCAAGAAACAAATTGAGGATCTCAATGTGACTCTAGAAAAACTTCGGACAGAATTAGATGAAAAAGAGACTGAGAGAAGTGACATGAAAGAAACTATCTTTGAGTTGGAGGATGAAGTAGAGCAGCATCGTGCTGTGAAGCTTCATGACAATCTCATCATATCTGATTTGGAGAGTAAGTGTTACAAGTTTCTCTTGTGAGAGAAATGATAATTTAAGAACAGCTGAAATAGATAATTTACGAATGCTGTGATAGTGAAAATATTTTCACTTGTCTTTTGTATGTCTGAATTCAAGTCAGACGGGGCTTTGCAGAACCCTTATACATCAGGGGAAAAAAATCAAGTTGGCTTTGCTTTTCCAGTCCTGGTAGCAGTTGGTGTGGGAGTGAAAACCTGTGAATTGAGAATAAATATCACATCTGATAATGCTGTTTTCAAGTTGTTTTTCAAAGTAGAAGAACATGTAATTACAGGCTTAATAGTAGTGTGCTCCTTGGGCATTTTGGAGACTGGATGATTGATTTAGTGTTTTGGTGGTGGTTTTTTTAAGAATGCTCTCTCTTTTGAGTGCCCAAGTACTAGGAGTTACCAGATAGCTTGGGAATGTTTATAATTAATTATTTTTACCACCTAAAGAAAGGTGGTTTTAGTAGAGAAATCTGTGAATGGAGGCCCTGAAAGTTAAAAATGTTAGAGCTGATTTGGCAATATGGATGTATTGTATATCTTTCTGTGTAGATTTGCTCAAGCCATGAAGCTGATCTGTGAACCTAAAAATGAATCTGAAAAACTTCAAGCAAGTTAGAATAAAACTTTATCTGTTGACTCTTGCCACCGTACAAGAAATGGTTGGGGCTTATAATGAAATTCATGTTTACTGTATACTTGTCTAGCTCTCTGTGCCTTAGCTCCCTCTCTGATCTCCAAGACCTACTCAGACATTCCTACCACAGGCTGGAATTCTGCAATTAGTCTCCATCTAAATAAGAACCTGGGCATTTGTACCGTGGCAAGCTGTATTTGCACAGGGCTACTTGCAAAATTCAAATATCTGGTATTCTTCCATGGTATACAAAGACTGAACAAGATAGCAAAAAAACCAAAGCATGATGCCTTTTAACAGCAAGGCAAATATTAATAGAAAGGATTTTAAATTGGTCTGCTATCAAGAAAAGGTAGTATCTTAAGTGAGCTAAATTGTTTATTCAACTGAAGCTCAGTGCCTTCAGACATGTGGCTGTCAGCTTGGTTTCCCTAAGCAACCCTTCTTTATCTTGAAAGACAATCACTGTTTCTCTTTACAAAATTGCTTTAGGTTTTTATTCTGTAATTTTTTTGCTCTTTCTGTTCCAAAACCAAAAGACAGACATTTACTTGGGAGCAGGAGCTGAGGCACATGGTCAGTGGCTCTGACTTTGTTCCTGAAGTAATTTTGTAGCAAAGTCTTGAAAAGGGTGAACACTTTTCTACTTGCATTGTTTTGTCCATTTGCTGAAATACATTCATACAGAAAACAGCACCATAGTCAAGTAAACATTTATGTGTCTGCCTAGTAATACCTGGTTACAAGGCAGCTCTAATTTTTAGATGCTTCTGCTTTGGGGGTACAAAACTGCTGTCAGATATTTCACTTAAACTGATAAAATTTCAGGTGGACAAACCTCTAGCTGGGCAGAAATTTTCAACAAAAATTGCAACATTCTTTGTTGCTCATCGCTCTTGAAATAGTTTGGAAAATTCAGCTGTACTGGCTGATGGCCTTTTATGATCCTTTAGGGAAGAAAATCAGTATTTTATAGGCAGGAAAGAGAGTGGCATCTAGTGGTGGTAAGAAAGGATGGCACCCAAAGAATGGTATAAACTGAAAAAAAAAAAATCTTTCTCTGACCACTTTAAAACAGTTTGTTATGGGTTCATAATTAAACCTCATACAGTAGTTTCTTGATGGTAGCCTCTAAGTAGTGACAGCAAAGAACAGCATCTCAGAAAAACTGAGATTTGGAGTTAGTACATACAACATATAAAAGACAGAATTATAATAATTTGTATTAAAGTGACAGAAAAACACATCTTAGTAATAGTAAGCTATTTTATGCTGATCAGACTTTTGGTTGGTTCTGGTATTCTGTCAGCCAAATGTCTAATGACTGTGCTTTTAAATTTGGAGAATTTAGTGTAGGTTTAGGTATTTTAAAGCGCTAGTTAGAAGAATGGTGTTTTTTCAGCCTGAATAACCCAATGTAATAAAAATCCATAAAGGTTTCCTTTAGTGAACTTTTATTTTAGATTTTAAAATATGAGGAAATCTAACTCACCCCTTAAGGAGAGAATTTGCCTAACGGAAAAGTTACTGGGTGAATGAAAGTGATGACAAGACAACTGGTAAATGACAAGTGATAAGTGATGGAAAACTCTCACTTAAAGAATTCACAAAGGACAGACTTTACAGTTAGGAGAAAGATGCTTCACAGATGAGGTGGTGAGTGTTCGTGGTTAATCAACACTAACTAGTAATGTAGGGATGTGAAGTGCTCTAGCAGTGGTACTTCGGGAATGCTTCCTTGTGGGCTTTCCAGACACCAAAAAGAAACATAATGAACATATATAGTGAAAAATTTTTCACAGTAATTTGAATATTGAACTGTCACATTTTAGCTGTTAATGTCTGCCTGCAAAAATGGGATCTCTTTGATATGGACAGTAGGATGTAAATTGCATTGATTGAAAACATACAGTATGTTCCTGATGTCCATCCAGATGCAGCAGGAGCTGTAGTCATCAGCAGCTGAACTCGTTCCTGGTGGGATGAGGACCTTTAAGCATAGTGCTTCTGTATTGTATCCAAAACCCTCCGCAGGTACTGGAGTGGAGGTGAGGGACTGGGAGAGTGCAGGACAGGCTGGCAGTGGGCAGGGGAGGCAGGCGTTGCGCTAGATGGCGTGTTTCCTCTGGTTTTCATTTCTGACTTCGGAAAAAGTTTCAGCAGTCAGGCAGCCAAGCTGTCAGGGGAAAAAAGAAACCTATTATTCTTCCAAGCAATTAATAAGAGTTTGTGGAGAAATTTTTCCAGATAACTTTGTCTCCCGATCTGCCGGAAATTGGGATTTGTAGGTTAGCTTATCAGTTGTCAGGTGTTTCTTCTAAAGCCTGAAAATACTCGTTGCATGTTCACTTAGCACAAGGTACATGTGCTAAGCATATCAGTTCTCTTAGTCCGTAACTATTTAAGTCAGTAAATTTTTTGGACAAGGGTAGGTGAGCAAGAAGATTGATGTATCTAATGTTCAGTGAATAAATAGTTCTTTTATGGAGCTGACAGTGTTCGTTTTTAATTCTGCTATAACTCATTTTGAAAAGGATCTTGACAGCAGTTGTGAAACTAAATTTTTACATTGCCATATTTAGGCCTTTTGTACCATAGTGTTGGAAGTCAATTGGATGTTAGTCTTCTAATTGTTAGTACTTTTTTTCTTTTTTGCTAGTGTTAGACCCTTAAAAAATTCAGCTTTCTTGCTGTATAGACCTATTGTCTGACAGCAATGAGATCAAAAGCAAGATTGATATGCAAATTGCTTAAGCGTTGGTGTATTTGTAACCAGTGCCTCTTCCTTATATAAGGAAGCTATAATTATTAAATTAACTGTAATGCTGGCACTATTCTGTGTAGATGTGATTATACTGGGATAGCCATTTCTATGCTAAAAAATTGAAATGCTATCCTAGTATAAGGCAAACCAATGTAACTAGTACAAAAACTACAAGAATGCCCATTGTGGATTTGCCTGTGTCAGGATTACGTGATTTAGTGTTGCTTATCAGGTATTGTCATGTTTTGAAACTACTATGCATATCTGAATACTGTAAGTCTCTTTTTCCTTTCTTTCCCCCCCTTTTTTCCCCAGAGACTATGGAAATTAAACAATTGAATGTTGATACTCATTTTTATTTCGTAGTGATAAATTCTAGCTGCTAATTATAATTAGTAAAAGTTACAAATACAGAATACAGTGATATTTTTTCTCTGGCTGTCTTACAAAATTCAGATAATATCTTAGTTTCTTCCTCCCACCTCCAGCCCTAGTTATAATGTTTTTCTTCACCATTTGTAGTCTGCCTTTCCCATAATTTATTTTTCTACCTTTTAAAAAGCAGGACCTTGTCAAACTGTGATTTAAATCAATACCATTTTGTAAAATGTAGACATAATGAATGCTGCAGTAAAACACAAGCAGCTTGCTGATTTGCCATTTTTGATTATCCTGTTCATTCATCAGAATGGTGTCCTTGTTCTTCACTTACCCTAAACAATAGTTACTTTCCCTTTTAATCATCTTTCTTCTCTATGCTCCTTAAAAAGAGGAGACTGGACAATGGTAGAAGAGAAGTACCTGTCCTACCATACTGAAAATGGCAGCACATACAGGTGGGAAGGGATTGTGTGTGTTAGAGAAGAATCGTGAAGGTTGTGAGGATGCAGAAAGGAAGGATACCACAAGGCAGCTGTACAGAGAATTGCTGCCTGTGTACCTATTTTGACTACTTGAATTTTCAGGCTGTAATTGGTGACACAATGCAAAGAATGGAGTTTAGGCTGTAAGAGGTGAAATCACTTATCTTAGTCTTAACTTCTCACTACGTTTCAAATTCAGTTGCAATTTGGTAGTTCTTTTCAGTTCAGTGGGTTTTGTTGGTTTTTTTGTGTTGTTTTTTTTTTTAAATCTCTTCAATTGATTGGGGGAGAAGACTGTTTCCAACAACTGCTGTAAAGTGCTCTGTATTGTTTATAGTAACTGCAGAATATTCAGACCATTGTGTTTTACTTCAAAGCATAAATATACTAAAACTTAATGGTGCGTTTCATATCTCACAAAAGCTCAAAACAATGGCATTACACAAGCTTTAACTCTGGATGCATTTATAGTTTCTGGTTTGTGGTTATTTTTAGATGAACTATAGCTTGCTTTTAGTAGTAGAACAAATTTATTTTTAAAAACACATTTTCTTTGAACTGTCTTCAAAAGAGAAAATGGTCATCCACTAGATTTTGTTTCAAAATTCTACTGGAAGCTCTTTAGGGCATGTTGACTTGCTGTCACTGTTGAAAGTTATCTAATTTGCAGTGGATTTTTTTAGCATGTGTTTAAAGGGAAAAAAGGTGGGGAGGGGGAGCGACTTTTATAACTTTAACCTAAAGCTGGCATCTCAGTGCTGACTTCAGCTCAAACAACTTGTGTACACAGAGACAAGCTGAAAATTAGAGGCCTTTGCTTAAATGTCATGGTAGCATGAGATTTGAGTGGCTCGCTCTGCTAGGCTTATCTTCAAAGCTTGGATGTATGTTAAAATGTGCAGTCTTACAAGAAGGAGATAAATACAGAAAAATCTGTCTAATTTTAGTGTTTCAACTTTTCCAAGCCTGAAAGGTTATCATGTTTTCAGGCCAGCTGAGGTTTATGTCATTCTTATAAAGAAATTAGCTGTGACATTAAAAGCCTCTGTACTTGGGACTGTTGAGGCAAAACTCAAGAATTACTTCGGATGAAGAAACCAAAAAGAATTCCATGGCTGAAAAAGTGAAACGTTCTTATGAGCATAGTTGAGGCTCCTGAATGTACACATCAGCATAAATCAGCTTAAATCTGTTCTTAGGCTTTGTTACATCTGATTTAAACATTTTTTAAATGCTTACTGTTTTCCATTTAGCCTGCGATAGCCTCATTTTTACTGTTAAGAAAAGACATTTCCCAAAAGTCAAGGAGTATGAAGGTATAAGCTTATTTGGGAGGACATTGGTAGTATTGGTAGAACAAGTAACTTTGAATAAATCCTGGTTTAATGCTTTTCCTGAGACCTCATATGCAAATAAAAGCACTGGAAAGTTTTTTCATGTTAGAAAATGAGCCACAAAACTTTACTGTATCAATCTGTTTGTATGAACATATACATCTGTCTTCTGACTATTCAGTCATTTGTTATGCAGTTCCATAGATTTTTTGCCAGGGTTTTGTATTTTGAACAGCCTAAATGTATTAGGCACCTTCAGTCTTTTTGTGGAAAGAGCATTGCTAATGTACAGGAAAAATACTTGTTTCCGGCAGGTCTTGGAATCAGGAACCTGAACCAAAAAAATGCATTCAGTCAGTTGGTCCATCATTTTTACAGGTTTGAAATAGCTGCATGATGCTATAGAAATAAAACATCCTAGAATCCAAGGACACACTAATTAGAAATTTATGCTGTGTTCTTCTTCATTAGTTGCTTAGTTATAAGAATGGAGTAATCAATCACATTGTCCTTGTGTATTGAATAAAGTAACAAATGAATAATAATTGCAGTAGCCAGTCTGTCAGACGCCACATGAGGAGTTGTGGTGATCAAGCTGCGTACCCTTTTGTATAGCTGCTGACAGATTTAGAGAACCATCTCTTTCATAACATGATCTCATAGACTGTTTGTCCCTTTGCTGTAAATATAGCTTGTTTCAACCTCAAATAGTATCTCGATAGACAAGAACGTAAGATTCTTGAGGACATGAGTAGAATTTTATCCCTATTGAAGGCATGGTGTGAGTGTTACGTCAGCTGCTTTGTGGCAGGGAGTAAATTGTGAATCAAAAGGCTTCGTGTAGCTGCAGCTTACGTTTGAAGGGGGAAAACCCCCAGACCATCCATGGTTTTTAGGATGCTTCCATGTTACATCACCTACCTTGTTTATTTGGTCTTTGTTATTGCTTTGTCATTTTTATACTGTGAAATGTAGAGAACAGACTGGTATTTGTATAAGAATTGAGTTTGCTTATGCTGTTCCCCTCACCAGTCATAGAGAAGTATGTAGCTATTGACACTCTCTGTCAAATTATTTCTGCTCATACTAATTTTCTCCAGATGGCTTTGGTTATAAAAATGTATTCTCTTAAGTTTTTAAAACCATTTGCAGTTTTTTTTCACTTACTTTTTTTTTTTTTTAAGTAAATAGATCCCTAAGATCTTACAGAGAATTTTACTTTCTTTCCAGATACAGTTAAAAAACTGCAGGACCAAAAGCATGACATGGAAAGAGAGATAAAGAATCTTCACAGGAGACTCCGGGTAGGTTAAAACCTAAAAACTCAGTAAATTGTAAACTTGGAATGTCACAAGACCTGCATGTGAAATTGTGAAAAGGTAATATTGGTTACATGTAATACCATTAAAATAACTATTTCTGAGAGACAGGCATCATATGGGAATATATTTACTAATCTACAGACACTAAAGAATTAAATTCTGAAAAATTCTCAGTGTCACAAAGATATGGCATTGGGCTTAGGAGAAAATGTTCCTATATTTTCTGATGCATAGTTTAATATTAAATTTTTTTGCCCTCCACTTTGAACATTTTCTTTGTTTCTACAAAACAAATTAATGACCTTGGAAGTCTAGTTATTTCCAGCAAATCTTCTTCAGTTTAACTTGTAAGTTAGGTTGTGCCTAATGCCAGAGATGAGTGCCTTTGTCATTCCTGTAAATTGTTCCCTGTAACAGCATAGGGTAACTATGAATAATAAGGATAACTCTTAATTTTATCTTCAAAATTCTTGCTGCTGCTTTCAATTTAAAATTTTATTTACCTATAGGAGGAGTCAGCAGAATGGCGTCAGTTCCAGGCTGATCTACAGACTGCAGTGGTTATAGCAAATGATATAAAGTCTGAGGCCCAGGAAGAGATAGGAGACCTGAAGCGTAGATTACATGAAGCTCAGGAGAAAAACGAGAAGCTCACTAAAGAGTTGGAGGAAATAAAGTCACGCAAGTATGCAAAAGACAACAGGGATATTGTCTGTTTTGGGGGGGGGGTACAGTTTTGGAAATCCACTATCTTAACTATTATCGAGACTCCAGAAGTTTGTAAATCCTCTCACTTTGAGAATCTGTATTTCAACAAGCTGCCATATGCAGGCTTTCAGGGGCCAAAATAGGTAAACTTATAAGAACAGTATTTGCTTCTTTATACTGTTTACTTAATCCATCCAAGAATATTCAATTTGGTGCTTTTGCAAAACCGGGTTGAAGTGGCGGGTTTTTCCCATTTAACAGCTGGACATGATTTAACTTCCCTCAGTGCGAAGAACAAGCAGTGTTGACTTTTCCGTACCATCATTAATATTTCTTATTAGCAGCCAAGGCTTTTGGTATGGTTAAAAATACAGCTGGATTTTTACCTGAGAAGAAACCTTTGTCTAATTCTGCATATATCTTGTACTGTTTTCATTCCACTGATAACAGTTTCTGGGAAAAATTAGAGATGCTTTGTGTATAAAAACATTTTTAATAAAAAGAATTCAAACTGTGATGTATTGTGGCTTGAATTAGGTGCTACAGTTATATAGAAACTGAATTATATGTCTTTCAGAAGTATTAACGTTGTCAAATCCATAGAATAGGAACATCTTGGACAGCACCATTTGAATCCTGACTACATTGTCTCCGAGGATTGAATACATGTATAGCTTACAATGACAGTAATGATGTTTGTGATGTGTATATATGAAACAGTTTTTTTCCACATGGATGGGCACTTTGTAGGATACATGACACTTAACCCAATATCCAGTAGGATATGAGATAATGCAGGCTGTGGAACTTGGGGAAAAGCTGATGGTAGGAAGAGCAGACTGGTTACACTGAAAATGGAAAATTACCTGGATGGATAAGTGGTGGGCATAAGGCATCTCATCTGAAGTAAGATCACCAAACTAAGTAATATGAACAATTCTTACTAATACATTTCAACCAGAATTGTAATTGTTCAATTACTGCTTGCAAGTGAATCTTTGAGGTTACAATTGCACTTTTGAAGGTAGAACTGGCTTGCTGATTCGTCTCAGTATCTATACACAAGCATCTTTTGGCATTTGATTCACTGCAAACAAAGAACAAAGAGGCAACTGAATCAGATTCCTTGAAAGTGGTATAGCTACTGTATTGGAGGGAAGGTGGTAGGAAAGTCTATTAACAGTGTCTGAAACAAAAATCAGTCAATGTTTAATTATTGCAGACTGTAGAAAATAGGTTGCTTCAAACAATTCTTGTCTTGTGTGTGATTCTGAATACAATAACCACCATAAATAATCTGTACTAAAAATCTAATTTTTCTTTTCAAATGGATTCATATGCTGCCTAAAGATGTATGCCATAAATGTATTCTTACCTCCTTAGTATTCATTTAAATTGTTTTCTGTTTATGCAGGTGGAAAAAAAAATTCTCCCCTCTGAGGTGATTATTTTCATGTGAAATGGTGAAATCCTTAAGGCTCAATTTTCTCCATCCATGTGTACATGTGTATGTGTGAGAGATGGGAGCAAGAATTAAGCCTTAAATCAAGTATTGATTTGATAGACTTTTCACCTGGTGCTTAAGCTCTCTTGCTGACAGATAGTAAGAACTTACAGTGATTATTTAGGTTGATAATCTATTTCTAAATTACACTGAAAGAAAAATAGGTTAATGTAATGATCAATCTGGACCATAGATTTTAATTTGGCTTCAAATTTGTGTTGATTTTTTTTAAGACTTTGCATGTTAAAAATGTTTTTTAAATGCCTTAATTGGGCTGCATATTGATTTCAGGCAGGAAGAGGAACGTGGTCGAGTGTACAATTACATGAATGCTGTAGAGAGAGATTTGGCAGCTCTGAGACAAGGAATGGGCCTGAGTCGCAGATCATCCACCTCCTCAGAGCCAACTCCTACTGTAAAAACACTCATCAAGTCATTTGACAGTGCCTCCCAAGGTAATTATTTTCAACCAGTGTAGTAGCTGTACCAAGTTACGATTTTGTGTATATTGACATGGACACTTCTAATGGCTTAGCTAATTCAAAGTTAGTTGGTTTATTGTACTGTCATGACCTATAAGTGTTGGCTAAAACAAACCAACCTCAGCTAGATTGCACAACAGATTGTTCACTGCAGTTAAGTGCAAGCATCCTTTCTTTGTCTTGTCTTTGTTTTTTTCTTTATTGTCGCATTGCCAATGACTCATATGCTAGATGCTTTGATTCAATGCTCCTGTATATTAGAAATACATAAACATATATTACACGCATAATTATAGCTGGAAGCACAGCTGATTTCAGCCTGACTGTTAAAATGTGAACTTAATGTGCCAAATTAAGCATTCTAAAAGCCATGTAATAGCTAGAGCTAAGTGTGTTTCTTTTAATAACTTATATTCTTATAGTCAAAGTGCTGATGAAGGTTAAAAATAAGGTCCAGCCAGTGTCACTTATTAAAAGATATAGGGAATGTTTTCTAAAATGAAAGGGATCTCACTGTTGAGACAATGGACTTTACTATAATTCTGACTGTGGAAACAGGTGCTGTTGTCCTTCTCTATAGATGAGCAGAATAGGGAAACCAAGTAATTATCCTGAAATGAGAAACATTTGGGTTTTAGCTTTGACTGCATATGAGACCTTGTATGGATTAAAATACTTCCCTTGCCGGGTCTTTGGATTTTGAATTTCATTTACAATAATGTCACTGTAAGTCTCTGATGTAAAAAGGCTTGGCCTGAAGTAGACTAATATCAACAGGGAGACTCACAGTACTATATTGTGCATGGCAAATCTACTTTTAATTGCTTATAACCTGAAAATTTGTTAAGGTATAGAAGCATCTCTGTGCTATTTGGCGATTCTGTAAATGGTTCTATTTCCATGCTTGTTCTCTTTGTTCGTAGGTATTTACAGTTTTTTACTTTCCTAGCATTAATTTAGAAGGGTTTTTTTTTAATCTGTTACTGGATGAAGGTGCTTTCTTGCCAGAGTTAGTTTGGTGAAATGATAAATCCCCTCTCCCTTCTTTTTAATCTTTTATTTCAAGCTAATATCTGCCTTCTTCCTCAGCATCCATGTCTAATCATGCTGTTAAATAATCAGATGACTGATTCACCAATTCAGTATTTGTCTGGTTTTGTACCTTTCTAAACATGTTATTTGTTTAATCCCAAAATTTCAGGAATATAATATCTAGTATCTGTGGACTTTTGACTGGAAACTAGAAAGGAGAAGCAGATGATATAGGTTATCTTTATTGTCTTACTGGCAGACCCAGGTGCCTGCTACCATCTCTTTAATTACCTGGAGATCAGAGAACTGCTAATGCTGTCATTTACATTTGCCAGGGTAATAGTACCCTGCACCTTAGCCTTGTCCACCCCCAGTAAACTTAGGTTTTTACCATAGATGATATATTCAAGACAGAAAATGAATGTAATTACAGAGGAGTAAATGTGTAGGCACACTTTTAAATGATTTTGCAGTCAGTTACTAATTGAAATTCTGAAAGACGTGATCTGGTAAAACCAGTAATGTAAAGTACAAGGCAAGAGTTCGCTATAACAGCCAGTCTCCTGTTTCACTGCAAAACAGTGCAATGCCTCACGATGGCTTCCTTTCTGTGTTTCTACTAGTTCCAAGCCCTGCTGCTACCACAATTCCTCGCACTCCCCTGAGTCCAAGTCCCATGAAAACTCCCCCAGCTGCTGCTGTATCCCCTATGCAGGTAGGTGTTTTATGACTGCACTTAATCCTTCTTTGTAAAGAAGAGCATGTGAAACTAGAAGTGGTAATACACAAATATGGCTGACTTTGTGGGGAAATAATGATAAAACGTTGCCTCAAGTAAGTAATTACTAAAATGTTCAGTCTAACAAAAGAGTCTTTCACTGAGAACCATGTTGTAAATACAAGATTTGGCATAATTTGGAAGTTCTTGTTAAATATTCCCAACCATTGCTATTCCTGTGCTGCTGAGAAGCATGGGAGGAAAACTTTATCTGCATTCCTTAGTTTTAGAGTTGCTGTTCATCAGTTCTTAGTCCTGTGCCTGGCACAGAAACAGCAGTAATCCCCTTCGGGCAATGGACTGAGATCTGTGCAGAATCTGTCAGCAATCATCAGTATAAATATATCCCATGTTGCATGGGCTTTCAATATCAGACCTGACCAGAGAGTAATGAAATAATTGTGAAATTATTATCTTTGTTCATTTTGTACTGACTGAGAGTTTGGCCAGTTGGTGATTGTACTGTGTGTTTTGTCCTGTCCCCTCTGAAGCTTTGTCCATTTGTTCAGCTGCTGCAGGAGCGTAGGTACACTAAGATTGCATCATCAGTACTCTAATGCTCAGCTTTATGGACCATTGCTGGCTTTATTATCTCACTAGCTGTGCAAAGTGAGATTTTGGCAAAAGCAAACAAGTTTAAGGACAAAGAGGTTGGGACCAGATTCACAAAGTACAATCAAAGAATGTACTACGTGTTTTACTCCTTTAATATCGGTAATTCTCCTGTTGCTAACCAGGAGTACCAAAACTTTATTTTTACTATAAGTCAGCATAATGTTTTGGTAATAAATCCTCTCTGTGTGAACTGAAGAATCTATATCCATATTGGCTTTTAGTGCTCAAGGAACAATACCTGGAACAGACTGACTGTTCTCCTGTGCTCAGACTAGTGCAGTTTTTTTCATTTAAGAGTGAATTTCATGAAAAAAATAGATAGCCTCAAAGCAAAGAGAAAGAATTAAATGGTTTTTGTGAGAGCTTCTGCTACTTCCTGTGACTCAGTCACTCTTGACAGCAGTTTTCTAAAGTGGTTAAATGTGACACGTTCTCTGACAGATGCTTTGTTCCTATTGATCTGTCTTTATATTTCTGTTTATTTCTGTGCTCTCTTAGGAAGAGGCAGACTTAATCTCATGTTCTAAAGGGCTAGACCAGAGCTTTGGCAGACAGAAGACTTTTTGATGAAGCCTAAGGCTTATTTCACTTTATTTACCTGTAAATTAACCGCGAACCAAAGTAATCTCTTAGAATACTGCAAACCTGCTCAGGTTTACAGCTCTTGTTTGATGTTCTCGATCTTCCAGAATTACTTGAATTTGAATTCAACTTCTGGTATAGAACCAAGTCATTAACAGCTGGATACTCATTAATGGGAAACATTGCCTGAAAAACAAAGGGGAGGGTGTGTAAATGTAACAGCTTCTATTGTCTTTTTGAAGATAGGTGGTTTTCTTGGAAGTATTTGTAATTATCCAGAAGGCAACTGGGTTTTGTGACCTCAATTATGTAAATTGCATTTAAAGAATATTTTCTGCTCAAGAAAGAAGGGGTTTGGGTTCAAAACCAATTTGCATCATCTTTTCTTTGTTTTCATATTGCTACCTTGTTTTCTACTATTGTGTTCTATGCAATTTTTTTTACATTTTTTGTCTGTGGTTTTTGCTCTCTTGCAATTGAAAAGCAAGATTCTAATAAGTAGTCACTATGTGAGTTGACCTGTTGGCTCTGACCCTATAAAAGTTATCCATGACCTTGTAAAAGTTATCCATGGTTTAAGATCTTGAGTAAAGGTGGAAGGGTTGATCTCTGTATGGGTGTTGCAGTGCTTATTTTCATTAATCTTGGTTGCTTTTAAATGTTATCACAGGGGGAATATTTACGTGGGCACCTACTGGGAAACTGGCATGATTTTAACGTTATGATAAGATGGATTGGTTGCAAAAAAGATTTTTCCAAGTACAGATGCGTCAACAAATGCCCTCTCTGAATTATGCGTATCACTTCATTTTTGTGTTGGACTGTTGTCGTGGTTTAACCTCAGCCAGCAACTAAGCGCCATGCAGCCACTCACTCCCCCCCTCCCCCAGTGGGATGGGGGAAAGAATTGGGGGGGGAAGTAAAACTCTCGGGTTGAGATAAGAACAGTTTAATAGAACAGAAAGGAAGAAAATAATAATGATAATAACGACAGTAATAAAATGACAATAATAAAAGAACTGGAATATACAAAACAAGTGGTGCACAATGCAATTGCTCACCACTCGCCTCCCGATGCCCAGTTAGTTCCCAAGCAGCGATCCTCCCTGCCCCCAGCCAACTCCCTCCAGTTTATGTACTGGGCATGACGTCACGCGGTATGGAATACGCCTTTGGCCAGTTGGGGTTGGCTGTCCTGGCTATGTCCCCTCCCAACTTCTTGTGCCCCTCCAGCCCTCTTGCTGGCTGGGCACAAGAAGCTGAAAAATCCTTGACTTAGTATAAAAACTGCTTAGCAACAACTGAAAACATCAGTGTGTTATTAGCATTATTCTCCTACTAAATCCAAAACATAACATTACACCAGCTACTAGAAATAAAATTAACTCTCTCCCAGCCAAAACCAGGACAACTATGTCATGAATTTCCTCAGTCTTGGAGAATTTGTTTTTGCTTTGTTTGTTTTCTTTATGGTGATATGTGTATGTATAAGGAGATAGATTCTTGGATATATTTTTGCAACTGAAAACAAACAAACAAACAAACCCCTTTCTGGCTTCAGGTCCAAGACCACAGTGGAACATAGCTGTTATTTACCGTAGCGCTTAGCAATACTGCAAAACAATTTAGGAAGAGAGGTATGAAGAGAATGCTCTTCAGAATGTAAAAACAGCCCTGCTGGGTTAACCCAAAGCTTAGCTGGTTTGGTATGCCACTGAGAGGGACCAAAGCAGATGCCTACGGAGGAATATAAGGACAACATATCTGCTGCTTTCCCCAAGTACTTTTTTTCTGCTTCATAGCTGGAGGACTTTCTGAAGTAGATGTGGTTTCAGATTTACTGGTCACCACTGAGTCTCCTGCTTTGCTTTGAGCTTATAAACTTTCAGGCTCCAAGCAATTCAGTGTCAAAGACTTCCATATGTTAACTACTTAATGTGTGAAGAACTGTGTTTGTTCTGAAATTACCACATGTAGGTGGATTGGCATGAAGTACTTACTGAAGTGTGTACTGAAGTGCAAAATGATCAGGAATAGATACCTGGATAGTGGTTGAAAGTCATCTTTCCTTCGATAGCCAACAACAGACACAAGGATGAAGAGTCAGAAGCAAAATATTTGGAGTTCAAGGGATTAGTTCATCCTGCCATAGTTCTGTCTCAAATTTAAAGTGTCCGAATTGTTCTTCTTTACTTTTTTTGTCTTACCTGTGTGCTGGTTCCTTTTCTGGAGTTGTTGCTCATCTTACCAAAAAAAAGAAGAAAAAAAATCTGAAGAGAGTCCTAGGTAGCTAGCGGAAACTTTATCTTCAAACTAGGAATGGCTGTGAGAAAGTAATTGTTGACGATCTTAGCATCTTTATCTGTTACTGTAAATACGTTATACAAAGACTACTATGTAGAAACATGTTATTTAACTCTGGGAACAATTTTCTTCATACATCACATCAAAACTAGTCCTTAAAGTTTCTAGTGTTTTTTTTCTGCTAGACCTCAATGTCAGATGAATAAGAAGAGGTCACAGATTGCAAAACATCTTTAGTAATTACTGTCCCATTAGTAGCCTCCATGAATAGCCTCAAAAGCATGTGATTCCTCTGAGCTTTTCATCCTTTCATTTAGTGTTTTGAGGAGTTTGAAAACTAGTGTAAAGGACAAATGGTGTTTAGCAGTTAAGTGCTAAAGGGATAAGTTTTAGAATGTATTTCTAGTTGAAGCAAAAAAGATACTTATAAAAGGATTGGTAGGATCCATATGTGTTTGCACATCAAATGCGTTTTGTTTTGTAAGTGAAATGAGGAGCGGCTGATCTGAAAATTCAGCAAAAGCTCAGTCAAGCAGGTAAGTTTCTAACACCTGTAAAATGTTTCAGGAAAAAATATTCTCCAAGAGATTTGTGCACTAATACTACTATATAGATGATGCCAAGTGGAACTAGATAAACATCACTTGGTTCGTTTTCCTCTAATTTGCAGTGTACTAGTCCCTTCATTACTACTGGTAGTTGTAGTAGTAAGATATGTAATAAGGAACTAGCAACAGTGCAAGTAAGCCCTGTCTGCAGCATCAACAAGAGCAAAAAGACAAACAGTTCATTTTATAACAAGGAGACAAGACCAGTACACAGCAAGTTATCAGTTGAGTAATACGACCACTTTCTGACAATATCCATAAAGGATGTTTGCTTTTAAGGGGTATCCAGAAGCTGAGAAAGTGATAAACATATATGGTTATCCAGCACTGTGCCCGCTCTGTACATACCTCTGTTTCCTGGCTGAAGTTCTGTACTACCCTGTCTTTGTAATGACAATCCCAAAGCTAACCAAAATGAAATCTTTTTCTTTTAACTTCATTATCTAACTATTTATTGTAGCTGTTTCCTTGGAGGAGGATTGGGGGGGTGGAACGAAATGGCTCTCACTTTGATACAGTCCTTGTCCTTTACTTAAAAAAAAATAAATAAAATCCTAAGTGGGTGAAGTGAACTTTAAAGGTAATGCAAATTTGAAATAGCAGCTCTTACGGGAAGCTGTTGTAGGCATTTCTTGCATGGCTCATAATTGCAGTCACTTTCATCTGCACATTTAAAGGAATAATCTTTGTAGTGTACATGCAGGACTTTTGATATATAAAGTGATGAAATTCTTCATGCTATATGTTGGCAGTTCTTTTCTCCATTTGATTTCTAGCACAAAAAGCATAACTCTAGTTTGACTCTAAATGATGAATAAGTAGCCCTGTAATCCTGTCTGTGCTACAGGATGCTGCAAAATATATACTGTTAACATTTTTTAATCACAATTTTGGATTTGTCTGTCTTGCCTGCGTGATTTGGTGTGAGGAACATCTGACCTTTATTATCATATGAAGATAAGGCTTATTTAACCTTCTCATCTAATCTTGGGCCAGATGGAGAGCTGAAAAAGTTTTCAGGATAAACACATTACTGGACTGATTGTGATTGGAATATTGGAATCTAATGGAAAGGGCAGGGTGAATAAAGAATGTACTACAATTTGCAATAGGGTCTTTGAAATGATTAATTTTAAAAAAATAATTGTGGGTGGTCTTCCCTGGGTCTTCAGCAACTGAATATGAGTTTCAGTAACTGTAAGGATAATTATTGCATTGTACGTTTCATTTGTGTGATTCTAAAATGCTTATTTCAGTGCTATCCAGTGGTTACTAAATTGTGTGCAAGACTTATATTTGTATTTTGTTACATATTTGGCAAATACTTAACAAAATGTCTCTCTCCAATTGTTCACAGAGCATCTCAGTTAAGTAGGTGGTAACCAAAGCTGTTGACATTCTGAATAAAAAAACCAATTTTTTCATTAGGTTTTTTCTTAGCAAATGGTAGTTTTGTGTCACTACACCCAATACACCATTATCTTACTTTTCCAGGAAAAGGCACAAAGCTGTAAAGACATATGTTAATAACGCAAATCAAGCACTAAAATCTTGGCTTCTTATAGGGAATTGTATTAGTTTAAACAAACACATCAAGTTTAACCAGAAGAGTTTTGTACAAACAAAATATAAACAAAGGTGAAAATTAATAGAAAAACTGCAAGAGAATTCACAACCTTAATTTGCAACATTGGTTTGAGAAACAGGTTTCAGTCTAAAGTAGTAAATGTTATAATATCAATGCAGAGTGTATGTATATATATTCAGATTGGCAAAAACAACCGGCGAAGAGGACACACCCTTTTTTCACTAAGTATTTGTAAAGGTTCCTTTATTTATTTTTTTTTTTAGCTTTTTAAAATCAGTAATAGTGTCATATCTGAGCTTCTAAAACTGATTCTGCAATTTGTTATTTGGTTTTTTACCTTCAAATTGTGTTTGACACAAGTATTTTTCCATTTCAGAGGCATTCTATAAGTGGACCAATCTCAGCTTCAAAACCCCTTGCTACACTGACAGACAAAAGACCAAGCTATGCTGAAATCCCTGTTCAAGGTATTGATTCAAGTTCATTCAAACGTTGGTTTTAGCAATGCTATTAATACTTTTAAATTTTATTTTATATTGTTTAGCATCCAAAGCATTATTATATTATAAACTTTTTATTATCGAAATATTTTCATAGAATCATAGAAAATATCGCGTTCACATTTTTATTACTTGTGTTTCATCACACATGGTGAGGTATCATAAAGATACTTTTTTGAATTTTCAACAAAACCATGATTGCATGCTGATAACTCAGCATTATTCTGACAGTTTTTAATGTGTGCATAAACTGAGATCACTTGCAAAATCAAGATAAGATGATTTCAGAGACATGTCTTGCAGCTGGCTTCCAGGTATTAAAAATACAGAACTCTGGGGTTACATTGTGTGGTTGCGGGGTTTTTTTCCCCCAAAAATGAAACAAGGATGATGGTTTGCATTGCATTGCATGTGAATAACAAAATATAAACTTATTAAGTATTGAATCTTCAGGAGCCAAATGAAAAATTGAATGGAATTAAATTGTGTTGATTTATCTGTTTCCCAATATTTCCCTGTTCTGTGAACTTTGTTTTGTCTCTCAAAACACTGTTCACAATGTGCTCTTCCTGTGAGAATGAATGGCTATCATGTGTTGGGTGTAGCTCTCTGATTTATGCCTGCTTTAGGGCTTTTTTTGTGTAGATGTTTCTCAAGATAATCCCCATATGACTCCAGGCTGAATATTTCCTCTCAGTTTGGTATTCCCGAGGTCTGATGCTTTCTAAAGGGTTGGTTTTTTCTTTTCGTAGCACTTCATAATAGTCTGTGTGTGCCAGATTTCCTTCTTGCTTTTGTTGAATGCATATTGAGGTTATTTGTACAATACAGCTGGAGTTTTAATTTTAGAAACTTTGATATTTTTAGGAATATTGAAATGCCTTTCCAAGAAGATAGTTTTGGATTCTTTAATTGTTAAAGAGTTCATGGGTGGACATAAGCTTAAACACAAAATGAGTGGTATGCTTTACATAGTTTTTATGTTTTCGTTATAGTCCATTAATGCAGGAGCAGGACCACATGCCAATAGAGAGTGTGCCAGACAGAATTCCTGTTTACAACCGTATATATTTTTAAAGTATCTCTGTAGCAACGTATGTTTCTTATGTCACATTTTCAACTAATGAATGGGGTTTCACTTTTTTTAATCCTCATTCTTCACTTTCATGGTTTTTTGGAATTCAAATTACTGCCTTCTAAGTGTTGCTACATAGGAGGTTGTAAACCTTTTGTTTACAGTCTAAAGGTTTTATTTCAAGGACTATTTCTTCAATAATAGGAAATAATTTTGATTTGATGCTACAGAAAATGAATTTTCTTGTAGTTTGATTTTATTCTTTGGCAGCAGGCAGAACTAATCTTTTCATACAATGTGTAAAGGCACCTTTTGGACTCCACTGCATGGAGGAGGAAAAAAAACCCAAAGCATGTTTTAATTTAAAAAATTAAAACAACCAACCCAACAAACCAAAGGAAAAAAATAATCACATGAGGGACAAAGCAATCTGCTTTACCAATCCACATTGTGAATGGCAATTCAATATTTTTGGCCATGTGCTAAATGGGGATTCCTCGCTTAGCCTTTTGGTTTAGCAATTAATTTTTTTATAGACCAGGGCAGGTGGATTAGTAAGAGGCCTTAAGGAAAAAGGATTAAGGTCATGATGTATTCATAGTGAACTTCATTGGTATGAACAAATTTAGGCCTCCTCTTTTATACAGATAAAATCAGTTGCTCTCACTAAAACAGCCAAACTCAGGCACTGGTAGACAGTATTCATGACTCATACCTAAATGTCTTACATTTAACTGGAATCTTTGTTAATGATGTTCTCTCTTCTTTTTCTTGGTCCAGAACATTTGTTGAGAACATCTTCTACCAGCAGGCCAGCATCTTTGCCAAGAGTACCCGCTATGGAAAGTGCCAAATCTATTTCTGGTAATATCACGTTTTTTGGATGATTAGTAAAGTGAGGAACTCTCATTTCAATGCTGTACTTACAGATCTACTTTGCTGGCATAACCTACAAATATTCTTCAGTATTACTTGTAGTGGTTGCTGCACATTTGATGTTAACTTTGAATTTTTAAAAAATAGACTTGCTAAATAGAAATTTATGTAGAGTGTTAGTTTACTATCAAGCTGACATTTCAGTATCAGCAGCAGCTTCTAACAACAAATCTTCAAGATTTATAGCACCAATAGTGTGATACTGTGAAAATGATACTTTCTATAAACTAGGGAGAACTAATTTGAGAGAAATACTTTTAAAAAAAACACCTATATTTGAGTAAATGATTTCAAGAAGAAAATGTGGTTTAGATCATTTTGATTTGTTCTAAAAAAAAAAAAAAAAAAATCCACCCAAAAGTGGTTTTTCCCAATTTCTTGTGTCTGGTATTTATAAATTAATGTACTTGCCCCAAGTCATTAGAAAATAAGTCTCTGATACATGTGGAGACTTGTATCTTTGATTTGCACAAACATAAACAATGGTGACTATTTAGGTATATAAGACAAACCTCATACTTTTAACTGGAAACTCTTCCATGTAGAGAAAACATAACCATTCCAAATTTGGTTTTACAGACTATAATGCTTATGCTTTCATTCATAAGAAAAATTTTTTGTCCTTTGATAAAATGAATCAAGCTCTGTAGAATGTGGCTGAATGGTCTCAGGTCAATCTTTAATATGCTTGTTGATGATAATTAATGTCCAGAGCATCACGTACATGCCAATTCTTGATTGAAATTAAGTGGAAATAAAGCAGCTGTCATCTCTAAACCATTTTGGGTTTGGTTTTCTTTTTTCTTAACTACTTGAAGCTTAGCAACATAACTACATGGACTAGAGAAAATTAAGTGGTTTAGTGTTAAAATCCCTTCTTGTTCATGAAATCCTTCAAATGGAAGTAGCAGTGTTCCACTGAGATACATTCATCAAGTTTTCTTTGCTTCAAGATACAAGCTTGATCGTAAATATTGTTAGTACAGTCTAAATCCTTGATATTTCCTAAGTGGAAAATACCAAGAAAAATGTTGAAGCCTAGTATTGGGTATAGGTTTCTATGCGTGGTTTCTGAACTAATGCTTGTCAGAGAGCAAGAATAAGTTCGAAAGTTTTTATGTTTGCAAATCATAAATGTATGGGCGTTTTCCCACTTAGTCTCTCGAAGAAGTAGTGAAGAAATCAAGCGGGATATCAGTGCACCTGATGGAGCATCTCCAGCATCTCTGATGGCAATGGGTACCACCTCACCACAGCTGTCACTCTCATCTTCTCCTACGGCATCAGTCACCCCTACTACCAGAAGTCGAATAAGGTAAAAACCCTTTTTTGTGGTGCACTGAAATGTGTTAATTTCATAACTCTTTGTCTGCATATATCTAGCATACAATATTGGCACTAAGATTGCAGACCCTGCTGCCACCCATACAATAATGATCTTCAATAATCTTTGAGAGCTTCAGAAAGTGTTTTCTGCAGCTCAACATATGTTTTACAAGTTAGATCAGAAGTTAGGCTTTTTAGAGCTTATGAGGTTAGTACCAAAACTTTGTGCTCCACTAGAAAACCAAGCTAAGTCATGTTGCTAAATAATAGCCCCATATCAGTTAAAAATACCATGAAACCAAATTCAAGGAATGAGCTTACGGCATGTTGAACAAATATTTCAGAGTGGCTTGGACCCAGGGAGACCACATGATAAACCTTAACTTTTGTAATGCAGCTGAAGACAAAGAGCAGCATGACTAGGTCTTAAATCCAGACACTGCCAAGTCTTCTAAATAGCCATGAATGAATGGGCCTGGGTTATTTGTCCCACAGATGAAATCATAATGCAAGGCTAAGTAACAAATGGCCAGGCAATGCCCTTTCATTAGTAAGATAAAAAGATAAGTCTGTGATAAATTTAAAACTTTTTCTGTCTGTAGTGTTATCAAAGGACTTCAAAGTATTTAAGCCTCCTGTTATGCACGTGAAGTATGTACTTAGCCCTGCTTCATAGATTGGGAAACTGGCAGACAAAAGTTAAATGACTTTCTCAAGACCATTTAATACAGAGCTTCCTGACAAAGCTTTTTTACAGCAGAAATATTAAACCCTTAATGTTCTGAGACATTTGCAATATGTAATAATTACATTATAAAATTGTGAAGTTACTTACGGCTGTGGGTGCTATTGAAAATTATTTCCCTGAAATCCGCTGAGGCATGCCTCAGTGGTGCTCTCCTTTCACTGTGCAGAAATTAAATTGAGTTTGGATCTGTGGGTGCTTTACCAGCAGCAATTAATATTGTGTGTGTTAGCATCTAAATTTAGATCAAGTATATCCAGGGGAAAAAAAAAAAAAAGACTGAAACACCTGTATATGAACTTTGAACTGGTAATGTATAAAATTGCATTGATGGCAGCCTGTAGACTGTAGCAAATAGCATGGCATTTCGTGGTAAAATTGTACAGTTACAATTATGATATCATTACTATGCCATCTGACCATTGACTGCAATGCTAAGCACTACAAGAAGACTTAAAAGTGGAATCTGCAGCAGTGGGTGTGTGGTGATGAGCACACTCTTTGGAACTGTCCTCAGCGTGTCACTGCTGGACTTCAATTTGAAATGTGATCAGGTTTCTCTTTTTTCCCCTACCTTTTTCTGAAAGTTGTTGTAAAATAAACAGTTATTGCTATAGTTCACTAAAACAAATGCTTGGCAGTTTACTGTTCCCTGTTCTAGTTGAAGCTTTGTTGGCTCTTTGATTTGGAATACAGTTGACCTAATATACTACTAACTTGTAAGATTTATATGTCAAACCATTTCTCATTGTCTCCATACAACTTATGCTAATTTATTTTCTTCAGCAGTGTTTTCATAACTGTAAGAACCTGATATAAACCATGTGCTCTTACTGGAATTTGAGAACAGGCTGTACAGCTCCCACATGGCTAAACAGTATGTAGCATAAAGAGAGGGAGCTTTTAATCTGAGTTCTTGTATGTTGTCCCAAATCTCTGTTCTAAAGTTCTCATAGTGTTGCATAATCTTTCGTTGTAGATTGAATATGCAATCTTGTTATTTGTTTCAATTACCAATGAAAAAAATACATCAGTTTGGATTGTTGAAGTATGTACTGATTTAAGAACTGAAGTACAGAATTTCTTGAAGCATCATTCTCACTGTATGGTGCCTATGAAGTTTAGATACAGTAACCTATCCAGATAATTTCTTTCATATTTAAAATACACAATTAGCAAATTCCTTGTCATGTTAAATCTCTCTGAGATTAGCAGTTAGGTTTGAAGGCTCATACTGTTATCTTTCATGCTGAAAGATACTTAATGTTTTCTGTTTATTGTTCTGCTATGCATGTATTTTCATGAATGCTTCAAATGTTACCTCTATTGCAAATTGCAATATATATAGTTAAGATTATTGCCTTAGAAGATTTGGGTTTATGTTGGCATATGTTCTCTTCTTTTATGCGTTGAGTGACAGATGCTGTCACTCAACAGTCTCTGGTGTTCCACTGGTAGCACACATGCATGAAGAAATCTGCAATCCCTGGATGCTTTCTTTTCCCCTAGCAGGACCTGGAGAATTGCTACCTGTAAATCTGCAGCAGAGAATCCACTGAGAATACTATGTGTTTCCACATTCCACCCCTCTTTCCAGTCACCAAATGGGTTATAAAGAACAATGAATTGAAGATTTGAGAGTGAATGTATACAATCTGTATATCTTTTTGGAAATATCCAAAAGGGTAACTTAGAGTATCATCTTTGTGGATGTTGTGAGAATCTTGCTTACATCTGCATAGAACTCTTTAAAAAATGGCAGATGAGGAAGTCTTTGCTGTATGGATTCACTGATAGCTATTTTATTTTAATTTTCCAAATGGAAATTATTAAAAATAAGAACAACTGCTGGCACACTTTATATCCAGTAGCTAAGCTCCATAATGGTGTAATACCTAGTCAATTTGTCAAAGACTGTTCACTGGAGTATCTATAGAAATAGTAACTAGCACACTACAAAAGTATTAACCTCTATAATATATATTTCCTAAGCTAAGCACTCATTTCTGAAGCCTGGTAAAGAGATGCTTGTAATGTAAGACTCATGTGAAAAAATGGCCAACTTGGATATGATCATTTTCTTCCCCAATCTTTCCTTAAAGAAAAAATTACTTAAGATAGCTTGACAGACTGGAAGTGAAATTAATTGATAGCTTTTATTGTGTCAGTTTATCAAATGGCAGATCAGCCTAGTTAGATCTCCCTCCTCTTTTTTGAGAACTCCAGATCTCAGGCAAATGTTCTGTTAGTAACACCATGCTGCTAATATGCAAACTTGTTTCAAGGTGACATTTGTAATCAGCCATGAGATGCAAAAGAGATAGCATCAGTTTATTCTCTTTCTAAATACAAAATAAAGTCACTTGAGTTAGTTTAATGATTCGAGTTGGAACTTACCATGTTGTGAGTTTAATTTTTTGAACTCTTAGAAAAAGTATCATTGAGGTTGAAAGACGTAGGAAAAAAAGTTTAAAGGAAAAAGAAGGATGATTTGCTAATGAAAGAATTACTCCAAAATAACTCTTAGGGCTCTGCAGGTATTTCTGTGTATTCTGTTTTTCAGTCAGTAGTGCTGTACCCTACTGCTTTCACTGTGACAATAATTTGTCTTTTTTTTTTTTTTTAAGCTTTTAACTATGTATTTCTGTTGTAAAAGATACGTTACAAGCTCGAAGTTGCACTTCTGCTTTATTCTTAGGGAAGAGAGGAAAGATCCCTTGTCTGCCCTAGCAAGAGAATATGGAGGATCCAAAAGAAATGCCTTGCTGAAGTGGTGCCAGAAAAAAACAGAAGGATATCAGGTAACTGTAGAGCTGTTTAATGTAGCTGCAACACATTAGAATCTGCCAATGGCATAAACCAGGCTGCTCCACAGTTGACTGCATAGATTGCAATGGCACTGGTATGTACTGTACTCTCTTCTTGGAACACATGCTTCGAGTCCTAACCTAAGTAACATTAATAGCTCTTTAGTCACTTTGCTCCATGTCGATGATAGCTTTTTTCTTAAGGGGGCAGCTGACCTCCTACTGAGGCACTTTAAGACAGCCTTTTACAGATTGCACTTTTGAAACTGTAACTGAAACTTTAGCAACTTTAAGGTTTAAATTAATTTTTCCCAAATGCAGTTAGAGTACCATTTCTCAGATTTCAGAGATATTGTTTTGATAGGTAATTAGTATAGGGTTTTTTGGATCTTTCAGCGTGCTCCCATTTAGTCTCTATTTAGGGACAGTTTGTTTTGTGAAGGTTGCATTGTCTTGCATTTTGAACTTGGCTTTCTGCTGTGGTTCCAGACTTTTTTTTCAGTTAGTCCAAATGTTATCAGAAGCCAAAAGAACTAACAAGATAACTATCCAGAGTTCTCCTGATTACATTATTTTTTCAAAAGAATAGTGGCTTCAGCAAACTAAACCAGGATGTTAATAGTCTGACCATGATGTATTTGTTTGGTTAACTTGCATTGAAAGTGTTTGGAGTTCCCAACACAATCCTCAGTTTAAGAACCTTTACTCTTTCCATGACTTGAGACTCACAATGCAGGAGGAAGTTGAGAACCGCATAACAGGATGATTGCCCATCCATAGGAAAAGTCATCTTTCAGTACAATGGACAGGCTTGTGATATAAGCCCTTCCCCCCCTTCCTGTGGCACGTCTAGTACTAAACTGTGCTATTTCTGAGGATAAGCTTCTTTGTGGAAAGAGCCTTTCTCCTTCCCCACATTTTAAAAAAGGCAGGATGTTATATTTCTTTATAAATCCTCTAAAACTGAATGCAAAAATATTTTCCCATATTGTCTTGAAATGAAAGATAAATTTGACAGCTTCCTTATCTGGTTAAGGAAAAGTAATAGAAAGTATTCCAAACTTTTCATTCTATAGTTGTGTGCACATGCAAGAGCATGCTTTTGTTTATATAGATTGCTGCTTATAATTACTTGAGTTTTAGAAACACTAGTAGAAGAATAGGTTTTGAGACTTAATGTGTTTGCTTCAACAACTGTAATATGGTTCTCTGCTTGTGTTGCTGCTGAGAAACCATAGCATATAGCATCTGTAGAACCAATGCATGCCTTCTTTTGAAAGAGTAAGATTATATCAGGAGGTTATATTAAGTTAGGTTTTGGAGAAGAATGTCTTTTGCTTTAGGCACACTCATTATTCATTTTTTTGTTGCACAGAATTTGATTATTTTCAGCATCCCCTGAAATTAAATTCTGGTTAAACACCATGCTAGTGGTGTTCTAGTGTTTTAAACAGATCTAGCATTGTATTCATGGTGAGTAGTACTTATCCAGCTTTCTGGCATCTCAACAACGTTATCAATACCAGATAAAGATATTTTTTTTTTAATTGAAGCTTTGCTTAGTAAACAAGCATCAGAATAGTGAACATCTTCCTTCCTCATTAAATCCCCCTTAAGGTAGTGTAGCTCTCTTCCTCCTTCCCCATCACCCAAATATTGACCGGGTACCTTTTCTTACCTTCAGCTCCTCCTAGTGTCTTATGCTCTGCCACAGTTCCCTTTCATCCCCAGCATTTTCCATAATTAGAACTTCTACTTTTCTTCTATACCACTGTTTGCTTTTGTTTGGCTTAGCATCTGGGCAAGAGCCAGCACATGCTTTTTAGAGCTACCTGCATGCTGACTGACCAGCTGTCTTCTGTCTCTGAGCTGCTGCGTGAGCCACACAGAAGAGTCCTAAATATCCCAGCCTTTTTCTCCGTAGTGATAGCAGTAGGTCCACTTTCTGTCTAGTCATCAATTTCTATCCTATTACCAATTTAAATCAAAGTTAGCTATTACTTATTTAGTTACAGATATAACAGGTTAAAGGAAAAATACTTGCAAATTGAGTCTATAACAAGTTCTAAAATGACCTGGAAGAGTTTAACCATGATTTGGAAACAAGGAAAAGAAAAAGGAAGTCTTAGAAGTCTTTTGTTTCAGAATAATTATTTTGTTAATTTTGTCCTATTCATATTATATCAATTTGTTTCTAATGCAAATCTAATTAAACTACCAATATTTAAGTAACACTCAGCCCTGTAAGCTAGTATTTTTCAAGTATGTCTTTGCCAACATGGAAAGATGTGTTTACTTCTTCATCAGTTGCCAACAATCACTTTTTTTGGTCTAGTTTTCTCCCTCTCATCTGGAGGTGATGTCTCACAGCTGTAGTTTTGTATGCATACACGTATGTAAAATATAGAAAATTATTTCAGCTCTTGGTGTTTCATGGAGAAGATGAAACCATGCACATTGAGTTAAAGCCCCATTTCTAACAGAGCCATGTTTGCTCCTGGCATTGTTTTACCTTTCATTTCTGCGATTAAATTTTACACTGGATGTTGGAGAATAGTTGAATTTCTGGTTTACACATGGACTAATAAAGTAATCACACAAAGCGAGATACAAATCTTAATTTCAAAAATTTTATTTAAAGTGTACAGAGTTATAGGTGGCTTAAAATGTTAAAAACTATGATGTAGTTGGCTTACCCTTATTAATGAGCAGCAGCATATGATTAAACATTATTCTCTTTGTAGGCCAGCTGTAGCTCTTGAGGTGCTTTTTATTCCATGTGTTGAAAATACTAAAGAAGAAAAAAAAAAAACAACCAAACAAAAAAACAAAACAAACAAAAAAAACCACCAAAACACACCAAGGTCTGTACTCTTTCACAGAGAGAAGGTTTCCTTTATTCACAAGATACTTGTCGAGAATACAATACTACTTAATTGCTTGGTACAAGTAGTATTTTCTTTTGTCTGCTCAAGTAAAATGGAAGAATAACTTCTGCTCTCCTATCCCCTCTAAGAAATTACTTTCAAGCTTATGATTAAAAGTCTTAAGTATCTCTGTTTTAGAAGCTTCAAATTTTGTGAAGGCAAATAATTCAAAGATGATAGTGTGGTGAAGCTCTATTTCAACCATTATATTGGAAGGATTTTATTTAAAGCCCTTCACAGACATTTACACCAAACTGCTCTTTCCACCTCTGACAAATATATAGTTCCATATAGCAGAATTTTTAAAGGTATCTTAAGACTCTCTTTTGTGAATGCATTATGATAAACAAGCTAATACCTAACCCTGTTAAAAAAACTATAATAAATTCCTTCCTTGTGCAGTTTTCTTGATTTATTCAAGCAAATTTGGAAGGGAATAAATGAATAGATTTCTTGAAATGTAGCTGTTAAATAATATCTAACTGTGTTCCAAATCTGATATTTTTAAAGAGTACCTCAATAACAAAAATAAGGTTAAAATAGCCAATTAAAAGAAGAGAAATCTTACTATGTTGTTGCTTTTAATATACATGCTGTCCAAATGTTGTTTGCAAGCAGAATTTCTCCTTGAAGCTTAAGTCTGGAGAATGGTGATCTGCAGAAGGTCATTGCAGAACTAACAGCAGGCAGGTTCTGTATTAACTTTCATCTAGAGCCTGTTCAGTCTAGACAGTATTGCACTCACCAAGTTACTGAGTTTAATTATATACAGGGCTGAACAGATCCCTAAGCCATGAAAGAGGAGAGTTGCTCTCTTAAGATAAGGGTGGGGTTTTTTAAGCATTTAGATAAAGGAGGAGCAAATCACCTTTAGTTTTCAGATGAACAGGCAAAAATACTTGAAATTTGATAATGTGTTAGCTTTGCTCAGGATCTGACATACTGATTCAGAATACAGGGCCAAGTGCTGCATTTTCCAGAGAAAGAGAATCCTCCTGACTCTTCTAAAATATGTGCAGTGTCATAAAACTGTCATAAATTCCAGATATCTTCAAAGCATAAAGTAATCCCATCCAGCTGTTATGGAGCATTTACCCTAACTGGAACACAGCTACTTTCATTTTGAGTACACAACTAATAAAAGTCCAAAAAAGGATGCGAACATGCATGTTTCATGTTAAGAAGGGGACCAATAAACAGGATACACACATCCTTACCCATTCTTATCTACAGCAATATTTCAATTTCTTTTCCATTTTTTGTCAGCATTCTCAGAGATAATTTGCTTCCAGAAGTCTGACACCAAAAAAGCAATTGTCACAAGATAGCAGCAAGAATAGACTAAATTTTTTTTTAACCTTCCTTTAAGCTTTCCATGCTTCCTAATTACAGATACACTGGAAGAGCTCCTTAATGTAGTCTTGCAGTACCTGTTCTCTAATGGATGCAATGCTGCTTTTTTCTGGAAAGACCACCTAATTTTTACCTCCTATACAGATCAAAGCTACATGTCTTACAAAAGATTTAAAACTTACTATCTACATGGCAGCAATAAACAATAAAATTGTTTACTGATTGAGCAGTGTGATTGAGTATGAATGTATGTGTGCCTAATGCTATGGTGAATTGCACCTTGAAATCAAGCAATGCTTTCATTTGTACTCAAGTGTAGAATAACAAAGCTAGAGGTAAAAGATGGTTCAGGTTGCTTTTTTTTAAACCTGTTCCTGTATACACGTCTTTATCAACACTAAGCTAGATCATATTCTACTCAAAGTATTATATTGATTTTTTAAAAAGCACAAAAAGAAGGCAAGACTGTGTGCTTATGTAAGCCTATGTTCAAATAATGATTCCAGGGTGTGCATGCTTTCACTGGTGCTATCTGGTTGATTCATCAAAGTAGTCAGGCTGCCAAAACACTTCTCTCCTTGGTTTAAGCTGTGATGCTTTAGCCAAAAACTGTTGAGTTAAGGAAGGACATGCTTCCTTTTTCTGTTTGGATTGGATTCTGATACAAGAGAAATGTCAACTTGTTAGACTTAATTACGACAAAATTTAGAATAAATTATGAAGCTGTCTGTATCTCTGTAAGTGCTTCAAATGTTAATGTCTGAAGCTGTTAGGGGTTGGTATTTTTGAGAATGACTGCTCCTTTTATAGTTCTTTTTTGTGCCAAAACTGAAAAATATCATGTCTTTGGTATGGAAAGAAACATTAATGGTCAATATTTAAGGGTTTTGATGGTTTATATTTGCCATTTACTGCCTTTTCAGAAGCTGGGATTGAAGAGGCAGTAGTTAGGACTGCTGTTAAGTCTATTCCAGAAATACTTTTATGTTTTCACCTACTGCTAAAAGTACTGATAGCCTCAGCTTTAATCAATGATTTGAGAATCAGTGGATCCTGATTCAATGGAGTGTGGATAGCAGTTATTTTCTAGTTTACCTTTCTAATTTTTTTTAACGGATACTCTTCTTTTGTGTGTGTATGTGTCTTTTAAAAGCTTTTAAAAGCTTTTTAATAGTAACTTTCTGCCGTGGTAGGAAGCCTGCCAAGGTCTGTACACTTAAACCTCAAATCTTGTTTTAATGGTTTAATATATTATAGTACAGGATCATATTAATGCTTTTGCTTTCTCAGCCCACTTATTTCATTAGCTAATACAACAGAGACAGAGACACATGTTTTTATTTTCCCCGTGTCCTGACTCATTTGTGAGCCAAACTGAGTTAGGATGTGGGAACCTCTCCCCCTTGTGCAGAGCAAGGGATGGAGAAATAGCTGCTATGCAGTATGGTTCTCTGCTCAAACTGTAATATACATAGTTCAGGGAGATTGAAGACAGCTGTGGATATGTCTGCTGAAGAGATAGTTAAAATATCTTTGTTCTTAATTTGTAACTCTAAGTTTGAAACCATATTTTCTATAGTTGGGTATTTTGGTGTTTGCAGGATTTTTTTTTAGCTGTAGAGTTTTCGGGGAACAGGACAGGGAGTAAAGAAAGTTGAATTACTGGGTTATAACAGTTAATATCCGTTTCTTGCTTTTTAAAAAGGAAAGGTATTTTCACTGACTATAGAAGACCTGTAGTTAATTTGGGATTATTGCAAAAAGCAATAGGAGACAATTTCAAAATTAGCACTACACTGGTTAAAAATACTTTTAAATTGTCAATTCTAGAAAAGTCATAGGTGGGAGAGACCTTAGACTGATGTTATGCAGAGCCCTGTTAAGCAATCTAGAATGTTTCTAGTGAGGGGGATTCCTCCACTTCTCTGGGCAACCTATTCCAATGCTTAATTGTTTCATGGTGAAGACTTTTTGCTTATATCCAGACAGAATTTCCATGGAAAAAAAATTGTGCCTGTTGCATCTAGTCCTGTCACCATGTGTCCTTGTGAAGAAAGTACCTCCATCTGCTCTTAGGCACTGGAAGACTCTGATTACATCTCTCCTGAATCTTCAGGCTGAATAAATCAAATTCCTTCAACCTTTCTTCATCTGTCAAGTTCTCGAACCATGTAATCATCTTGCTAACTCTCTGCTAGACCCTTTTTTATTCTTCTGTGACTATTTTGAACTGGGGGGATCAAAGCTCTACATAGTATTGCAGGTGTAGACTGTCAGGGGTCCAGTAGAGTGTAAGAATCCCATCCCTCGATCTGCTGGCTGTACTTTTAGTGATGCAGCTAAGCGTACAGTTTGCCTTTTTTACTGCAAGGATGCACTTCTGATTCATGTTCAAATCCAGTTCATTTACTGTTTAACCACTATTGTATTTCAGCCTAAGATAATGGGTTGTTTTGTTCCTATTGCATTTCAACCTTGTTTCAGGAAAAATCTTCTTATTCTTTTTTTTCTGTGTGAGCACAAGGGAATACTCATTTTGTGGTGACTGGTCCTACTCTGCATTTTGCAGTTTAATAGGAGCTTGAGTCATGCTTGAAATGTTTTTTGGTTGTGGATCCACCAGGGTGTGTGTTCTCCTACCATCTTGTCTTCCCCTCTTTGTCATGGTTGTAGAATGGACTATAGAATTTGGTCTGTTTGATTATGTAAAATGTAATATTCTTATGCTCTGTCTTTAGAAAAGTCTTACAGATTTTTAACTCTGTTTCTTATTCCTGGTTGGAAAGTGTCTTCCACAGATCTTTTTGTGACAACAGCCTGTTGCTTAACTCCTTTTCTTAGAATTGCCTTTTTAAAAAAAAATCTCTCCCAAATACTGGAGGTGACTTCACTCCCATCCTAAGTATTAAACATTAATAGACAATAGACAATCTCCTTCTAGTTCACCTATCTCTAGAAAGTCTTATTCCTCATTTGACAATTTATCTGAAAATATGTCCTTCAATTGCTATAATACTGTGTGGTCTGAAATGGCTTGAAGAAACATTTCGGATTAGATTCCAGCAGAATTCTCTTAATAGAGCCAATTACTTAATAAAAGCAGTAACAAAGAAGAAATTATGTCAGAGATTTTAGGCTGATGTTCTGTTTACCGTCAATTCTTTGAGAAATAAGAGCTTAATGCAAGGTTGATTTCATTATACTGACCAAGCTTTTTCAAAAAACCACAAGTAGTTAAAAGCATTTGGGAAATAAAATTGTGCTGTATTTAAATGTGCCAGTTATGTGCTCAAAGCCCTACATAAAAAATTAAATTTTCAGTTTAAATGACAATCTGTTCAGTTTCTAGATTTGTTTTTTAGTGTCTGACCAATATTATACTTATTTAGTCTGAGAGGTAATAATAATTCATAATGCTCAGAGCAATTGGAAACAGAAACCAGTCCCTTTTAATTGTTTCCTTCCGTTGTATTTAATTCAGCTTCTCTGGATACATTAAAATTCTTGGATGATAGGTTTGTTTTCTGCTTGTTGTCGTAATAATAAAAGCTGGACCCCACAGGAAGATTTAGAAAAATACGGTATTCCGAGCTCTTTTTGAGAACCAACCAAACTTGTAAGTGAACTTTTTTTAAGTGGCCCTTTTTTCCAATCTTTATATTCAAATTTCAACATTCTATGGATGCCACTAATATTTAAAGTGAAATTTTTAGTTTATACAACTACAACGTTTAAAGGAAACTTACTTTCTCTTCCTTTAGTTTCATTTACCATTTTCAGCACAACTGTATCCTGGGTTTTTTTGCTCACATACTTATAAAATGATGAAAAATGTCTCTAGATTTTCGAGGTGAGCACTCCTGGTTTTTAAATCATGTAAAGAGTCCTGTCTTCAGCCCCAGTTGTTCTATAGGTCTGTTTTCAAGTGCATCCAGACTGTTTTGATACCTTGCAATTTCTTTCTTCATATATTCTGAGCACAAGTCTTCCTTCTTCATCCACAGGGTCAAACCTCAGGTGTAGGTTCTGATGATCTCATATACATCACTGCAGCATCCTGTTTTCTAATTTTGAAGAGTGCATTCTTGCCTGTTGATGTCCATCCTGACTGTTGCAAAGATCACTATTCCAGCTCATTGCTTTAACAGTATTGCATTGTTTGCTTCTCCTTTCTCTGTGCTCCCACATTTCCAATATAAGCTATTGTTCTCACTTTGAAGGCTGTGTACCCTTCCATCCCTCTTTCAGTACTGAGATCTCATCTGTGCTTCAAGTGATGCTGCTGTTTAGGCTCAAACTCTTAAATTTTCAAATAAATATTGCTGTGCTTTCTCTGAAATGTGTGGAGCAACCTGGGAGAGAAAAAAGACATTGTAAGCTCTGTGAGACAAGGTACTATCAAACTTTATTTGTACAGTGACTGGTGATTGGCTTTAACGGACTCCTGGTCTATGGTAAATAGAGTATCTTCTGCAATAATGCCAGTTCAACAGGTACTTGTTGAAACTATATCCAGCATTAAGTCACTAGACTGGAAGCTAGTGTGTTAGAAACTGTCCATCAGATTCAGCAATGCTTCAGCATTCCTCCTTACTTTAATAAGGAATGTCATATCTATCCTTGTAGTCCTGAGACTTAAAAATTTGCTAATGCTCTTTAGTAGCTTTAACTAGTACTTTTTTTTTTTTTTAATCGTTTGGCTCAATGTGTGCATGTGTGTCTGAGCAGATCTGTGTTTAACTTAACTGTGATGATGCTAATGTGCATCTTTCTCCTCCCCTTCCCACATCACTTGGCCATCCTGGGGAAGGAGGGAGAATATTTCAGCCAGGGGATGAAAACCAGGACTGAATTTTTTCTCCCTCAGTGGATTGTGTAGCAAAGGAAACATGATCATTCACATTTGACTTTTGTAACTAGCTTGCCAAAGATGACCGTGACAAGAAAAAGCCTTTCTCCCTACCTTTAGCCATCTTCTTGATACAGATGTGATCCGAGGCATTACTGCTTAGAGGGTAGGGGGAAAGAACTTTTCAAAAAGCAGCTCTGTAAACAGACACAAGTAAGAATTTATTGGCTTTAACAATCTGATTTTTCCCCTTTTTTCCTTAAAGCCTTGTACTGTATGTTGTATTTGTTTGCCTAATTTAAGTAACATTGAAAAAGTTTTAACCAAGCATTAATTTAAATCCAATTTCCTGTCTCTCTTGAGGAGAAAGGAGGGAGAGCTTCATGTTTTTTTCTTTTGCTTTTAAATTTTCCCACCCCTGTGGCTGGAGGAAGCTGTGTGAAGAACATGTTCCCACAGACTGGGGGTCTCCAACAATGACATTTCCGTTTGCAAGCAGGCAGCAGGACGGCAGGCGAGGCTCAGACCACTGCCTTGGGCATTGTGAGCCTGAGCACGTACGCTTACGTCACCAGAGTTTGAACCTGCATTTGATGGACTTTGTATAAAAAGTGCTAAAGCTGAGCAGGAAACGGAGATTTCCCTCACATTCTTCTAGAAATTGCCTTTAGTTTTGTTTTTTTCCTCTGTTGGAGGGGATTGCAGTTGTTTTCCATTTGTAATCCAAATCATTGGTTTGACAAGAAATACAACTGCCTTGGTTCTCAGCCTGTGTGGCACAGTAACACTGTGGGATTCTGGGTGGAGTTTTCTGCACTAGGAATGACAAGTTTTATGTCTTGGCAAAGACAGGTGATGACTATTATGCTGTCAGGTGAAAGGTTGACTTGTGTGATTGCGTTTCTGCAATTCTGTGACTGGAGGTCATAGTTCCTGCTACGTTAAAATTTTAAAAACTTAAGCAGGGCAGCTAGTTAGCTTCTGCTTAAGCCCAGTTAAGTGAGTTAGATATTAAAGCGTATTTATATTTCTCCATACAGGTCTAAAAGATAAACTGTGAGTTGTTGTTACTGGTTTTTTTCTTAATTAAAAGTTTAAACTGACTGCTATCCACTTAGCCACTTTACCATTGTTTGACTGCCAACAGCCAAGTATAGAGTAATTTAAAAGGTCACTGAGGCATCTTGTTCATAACTCTTTTGGACTGGGCTGACTCTTTTTACAATATTATATACAGTCTCAGGAGATGCATTTACCAGTGCCACTAATTTTCCTACTGGAACTAAAAGGTCGAGAGTGCAAGACTGCAGTTTTCAATTTCAGTTTCAATCCCAAAGATAATGATTCCCTGCCTCTGTCAGTGTTAAATCTGTTGGAACATCTTCATTTCCAAATTAAACTTAATTTTTGTTTGTGATCTTGTTTGCATAAGTTTCTGTATAGAAGTCATTTGTTTAGAAGAGAAAATACTTGTCCTCAACAGTTAGAAATTTTGTCGTGATACTAAAGCGGTGGAAGTAGAAAAATAAAATCTTACGTTAACAGAGATGCTAGCACTTTGTCTGTTTCTGGGATTTTAGGCATACATCTTTATCTCGTTTGCTTGTCTATCTTGGTGTGTATGGCTGTACCAAATCTATACTCTTACCCTTACTCTTACTCTACCACAACATTTTACACCTTTTAACACACACATTTTGCACGGGTTTTTTTGGTGGGAGGTGGGGGCAGTGTGAGCTTAATATTATCTCTAATTAATATAAAAGATAACTGACTTTCTTATCACTACATTTTATTGTTGTTCTCTGTAGTAGTGTGTTTTGGTTTCTTACCACAGAACCTTAGTATTAGGCTGTTCACTTTCTCTGCTGATTTCTTCAAAGGTATTAAAAAAAACCCAAAAACAAAACCCCCACAAGTATTGGTGAATTGGTAGAAATAATACATCTTAGATTACGATTTTAATATTGTTTAAATTTTTTTCCCTTCAAGAATATTGACATAACAAACTTCAGCAGTAGCTGGAATGATGGCTTGGCTTTCTGTGCGGTTCTCCATACTTACCTCCCAGCTCATATTCCCTATCAAGAACTAAACAGCCAGGACAAGGTAAGACATTAAAAATCCCATTCCTAGGACTGTGAGACTATATATAATTAACATGAGTTAATAAAGAAGAATTAACAAATTTGAGTTCTAAAAAAACCAATATTACTAGGAATCATAACTGAAACACTTCAAACTACTTTGCTGCTTTTCTTATTATAACCTTTTAATATTATGAGATCATTGGGTTAAATGGAACTTTGAAACAGAAAAAAATAACAGAAGTTCATAAATTTTAAGTCTGAGGCATTTTATTTAACCCAAACAGTTGGGAAGTGTTTTCAGTTCAGGTTTTGGAAGCAAGGGGTGTTTAAGCTTAAAGATTTTAAATCCATCAGATTTGTACCTTGACATGTTTTGTTCATCCCTTTCAATATCACAAGGATGTTGTTTCATCCTACTTTCTCATACCGATAACTGACTGTGATACTCTTTTCAAGTGATAGGTATCCAATAAAGGTAAACTAGATGTCAAGACTGCAGAATAGTCTGTATGTATTCTAGTGTGCTACAGTTAATACCTACTGGTGTGTTATCTGGAGATATGTTATTAATGATAATATACTCTAAAAAAATAAGACTATTTCATTAACACATGAAGATACTTTTAATTCTTTTTAGAGAATAAATAATCCATTCTTTAGCATTTTATAACTCAGTCATTCTTCACTGGAAATGATTTTTCAGCATTATCTTCTGAATGAGGAATTAATACAAATTTTCCATAAATTTTTGGATTATATTAGGACACGTTCATTCCTATGGCTCTCTTTAGATTACTATAGTCAAATTATGGACGCCATTTGAAGCAAAAGTAGCAGCATTACTATGAACTTTCTTACGCTGCTTTATTATGTTTGAAGTAGTATTTCCTTGGTTTCTAACATGTTTTTATATCTCATGCAGAGAAGAAATTTCACTTTGGCTTTTCAGGCAGCTGAAAGTGTTGGCATCAAATCTACTCTGGTAAGTTTTAACTGCATACTGAATGAATTATGACCCATTTATAAAGATCAAATTATTCTGTTCTGTACTTTTGAAAGATTTTGATGCTTTTAACTTAAAAATAGCAGCAGATGAGCTCAGCTAGAGGTTATTGCCCCTGTATCGTACTTGACTGAAAAACGTAAAAGATACTCCCTACCTCAGTGGCTTTGTTTAATAAACCCACTGTCGTCAACAACTTAAGCTTACATGTTTTTTGCGTGAAATAGTGACTGAGATACAGACCTGTAGTCCAGTAGCTACAGCAAAGGCAACAGTGTGATAGCCTGTACCAGATAAACTCTTAAGCTATAAAAGGAAGATTCATCCAACCTCATCTCTCAATATCATAAGAAATAATAATAAAGGCAATGGGTTTGTTTGAGAATAATTTGAGAAATAGCTGTGTGATACAATCTTCAAGAATTCATTAATTCTCTCCTGTCTCTGACCTACTTTCAAATTATTTGGCGTTTTTGAAATTCTGGAGGTACAAATCAAGCTATGTTATTTGTTCTTTTGCTTAGTGTAATATGAGAGTCAAGATTTATCTCTTAAAGTTTTCATTTGTCATCATTGTAAATAAGTTTTTTTTCAATTATTGTTTATAATAAGCTTATACAAATCTTAGCATAAAAGAATTAGTTTTCAATAGTGTAGTATTTCTAGAAAAGGAAGATTTCTGAAGGTATGGAATTGGGAGTAACCCAAGCCCTTGTCAATAATCCCAAAAATGCAGCTAAAATTGCCAGTATCAGAAATGATACTTCAGTGATACTTTTGTAACCTAAATTCTAACAGAGCTGCCATAGTTAGCAACTAATAATACAACACAGTTAGACATTTTTAAAAATAACACTTCCCTTGATCCTTATCAGCACTTTTACCCCCCCCAGCATTGTTTTTGCTGACAATGGCAGTGTAACTGTTGGGCTTTTGTACTTTGACTTTGTCAGTGATCTGAAACATTGAAGTTTCTTACCAAGTACTGCTGTAAGAACTAGATTGTGGAAAATAACTGCAGTAATCCTTCCATAATTCAGCTTTAGTCTAAATGGTTACTGTCTGTCCTTTCTTTTTGTAATGTACTTAATTACAGATACTCTAAAAAGGCAAACTGAATGGAATGAAATCTTCTAAGTGCAAATTGTATCTAGCATAAGGATTTAGAATCTATTTACATACCTACATACGCAGTGTGTATGATGTGTATGTTTGTGAATTCTTTTCCTTGTCCATATTACATGGGCGGAGGGTGAAAAAGGGTGTGAAAACGACTGTATGTAAATAGTAGTGGTAATGTAAGGGGAAGTTATTTGTTTCCTGAATAAGAAAGTGTTTGACTACTTTCATGTAGAAAATTTAAAAAAAAATCTTCTCTTTTTTGAGTTCTGGAAGTTCCTGGACCCAAAGCTTACAAAATAGACCCTTACAGTAAACAAAATTTATGAGAAACTACATCACTCTGTTTTCCTTTGTGCATGTGCCTTTGAAAAGGGTAGATCAGGCTTTGTTTACCCTGCTTATTCACTGACAATCTGCTATACTGTTACTATGAAACACATGTGAACTGGGCCGTCAGTTAGACACGAACTGTTCGCTTTGTTTCTTGGATATACCCAGACTGGTAGTAAAGTAAACTTCCCTCTTCCTTGCCTCTTTACTCAAAAATATGTATAAAATAATCTAAAGTTCAGTAGTTTACTGTAAAATGGGATTCAATTATTTATTGATGCTTGACTCTTACCCTGATATGAATTTTTAACTTAAGCTTCAGTTAATATCTGGGCCTTGATTCTGTGACTCACGGTTCTAGGTAGATTGCATTGACTTGCAAGGCTGGTGTAGGGGTATGTGAACACTAAGGTCTTGACTACTATACTAATTGTACTAAGTGGGGGACGACTCAAGCATGCACAACATTAGTTATTTTGTTGACTTAAGATCAAAATGTCTATCTACAGATAAGCTATTCATAGCTGTTTGCATTTTGTAAGCCATACAAAGATATATGGAAGAAAACAGAGCTTTCTTCATCAGTGCTTTAAATTGTGGAAACTTTACAGATTTACCATTCCCAGGAATTTGTAAAAACACTACAACATTACTCACAAGGTTATCATTCCTGATTTTGACCAATCTGTTTTCTGTGACAGGACATCAATGAAATGGTGCGAACTGAGCGTCCAGACTGGCAGAATGTCATGCTGTATGTTACAGCAATTTACAAATACTTTGAAACCTGAAACCCTAATAATTCAACAGATCCATGGGATAGAACCAACATGAGCTACGAGATGGAAATCTTATTGAAATGCTAATCCCCATTTCACTGAAAACTGGCAACATTTGAGTCCCCTCAAACTTCAGTGGCACTATCCTGGATTGCCTCAGATTTCTTCAGCTACTAAGCCTGGAAACAACTGTTTAAAAGCAAGAACTTGTTGCCACAGTGCTTGTAATAACCCAAGTTATTAAGCTATTCAGATTAATTATGTAGCCTAAAGAGCCTGGACTACTTACGTGCTGCCTTTCCAGCCAGACTTCCTGAAGCTTTCTTTCCTAGGAGAGTGAGATGTATGGATCCTCTAGCATATAGGAGACTGAATGTACAGATAAAGCTTTGAGAAGGAAAAGGGTAACATGGCGTCATATTACTGAACTTTCTGTAGCATCCTGATACCACAGAGTCTGAATATTCTACCCGCAGCATATGGCACCCCGATACAGTAGAGTTCTTAATGGTAATTTAGTTACTGCCTTTACAGCTATTTTCCCTCCTTTAACTATTCTAAATATGCACAATATTCTAGGAAAACAAGCTTTTATTCCATAACGACAAATTGAGTGGAAAAGTGCTCTCGATACCTCGAAAAATTTGGCACAGAAGAACTCTTCATTCTAAAGCTTCATTATAAGCCTACCTCTGTCACAGCGATGTGGCTTCCAACTTTATCTTATGGATTGTAAAGACTAGCACATACAGCTCCTGGTTTTCAGGATACGCTATACTTCAAGGAATCTGTCCAAACTCCCTGTGCTTCCATTATAACAGAAATGAATCAATAATCAACCCTTGTATGGCTTGTTCTTTCTCCTCTTCCTCCTTTGCCTGTGTAGCACACACAGCTACTGCAGGCCTTAGTCTACAGCAATACGAGCATAGTCATGGATTTCTGTGGTAGAATTTTGGAACTGGGATGGCATTTCCTCTGCAGAGAAGATATTTTCAATAAGATATAATAATGAAGTAGTTTGTCTCAAAATCCAGCTTTGCCATGTTTTCTGTGTGTTTTTGATTGATCTTGCACATCCTCATCTGACTGACAGAAGGTGAGATGTTCTCTGACAAGAACTATGGAGGAACTGATGTAATGTGTATACACCCAGTAGTCTTGAATATTGCATGGAAATGACTCATTGTCACAAGGAAGGAATTGAGATTTAGTCTGCTCAACTTCTATTTTCCTAAAATGTACCTGGATTTATGTAACAGCTCTCGGGCAAAAGAGTTCAAGTAAGTGCCTTAGCGATCATTGAATTGATACATCCTGGCACTTCAGGGCCTCGTGCAGAATGTTAATGGCTCAGAATGATTTCATATATCCATTTGTCATAAGCTGTTTGTTGTAATCTTGTTTGTCAAATCAAGGGAAGACTTCACTCTATCATTGCTTCTGCCTCTTATTTTTCTGAATACTTATCAGCAGTTAAGCCACAGTTGAAAGTCTCTCATTAATATTAAGCAGAAGCCTACTTTAGAAGTGAGTTCTTTAACAATTGCTATTTATAAGCACATGCTCTTTCAACACAGTAACCCTGTTATAAAGAAAATGAATCTGCCATTCCTATGGTGCTCTTATGACTGTTAAGGACAGTTTGAATGTCATAGATGTTAACCCAGTGAATGCAGCTGTGCTTGGCATCTGTGAAACTTCATCATGGTATAAAAGCACAGATTTAACTCAAAATTATTGCCAAATACAAAAACTTATCATCTGAGGAACATAGCCCATGTGAAGAGTAATAATTCAGCATGTCTCTAGCAGCTAGCATTGTATAAAAATATACATTTACACTGACATGTGCCTGTGAGAATTACAAAAAGTTTGCAGAACAACTACTTAATCCATACTGAGGGCCTTTAGAGAAGTTTTCAGAGCAGCAGTGTCTCACACATTCTTACAGTTCTTTAGAACCCTAAAAGTAGCTAGATACCCTCAGATTATTAATTGGTGCATTTGAAGAGCCAACATAATCTAAAGACAGTTGTTGCAAGAGAGGCTTCAAGTGAAAAATCTTCATTAACAGATTTTAATAAAAGTCTGATATACAATTTCCTCTCCTGTATATTTCTTAAAAAAAAATTTGCTTACTTCATTTCTTCAAATAAGTTTCAGTAAGAGTAGTCTTATTGGAAATACACTTTATTGCTCTCACATTCCATCTCCTACTTCTAAATTCCAGGTTTTGCCAATTTGTGTTTAAAAAACCCTTTTATTCACCCTCTGAACAGACATCCTTATCTATGATTGTCTTATTTATTGCCTTAGATTTTAAGAAAATATTTTTCTAATGAAAAGGATAGAATTTCTTGGTCTAAATTAATTCATGACCTGTTTTGCTAAGGTAATTTGAGCTTTAAGCTGATTTTTTTCTGTCCAGTGGTCAACTTCATTTACCTGGAATGTTGTATTAGTCCTTAACTGAAATAACACTAATAGTTAACCATTTGTAAAAGGGGAAATCACATTTTCCAGATACTTTCTGTTAAAAAGATGAGCTGCTAGTCTTCAGAAAGAGAGAAAAAAAAAGTTATTAGTAATTAGAAAAATCATCTTGTTTTGAACTTCAGAGCTCTGCAAACTTCTTGGTGTGATCTGTCTGATAAACCTCTGCTGAATTCATACCTGTAAAGGAATATTGGGCTTCATGAAGAGGGTTTTTTTATAATGATATATCTGAGCCTTTACACATAAGATGCTGCACTGCTGTCCAAGTGGAAGTAATGAAGCAATGAAAGATCTAAAACAAACATAATGCCCTGCTGCATTCTACAACATGTTTTTTCTGAAGGTTCAAACTGCATTCAGTTTTTCAAGAGGAAGAATAGCTGTAGCTCTTCTGGACATGGATGATACTGTTCTGTTTGGTTCCTACTCATAGTCAATCCTGAAACAGCCTGGTTTTTTTGTACCTATGAAGTGCAAGTTTATGCTGATTTACTTTCTTTTTAATCCAGAACATATTTCTGAATGTACTAAAAAAAGGACAAATATTTTATCATCAATTTATATTATTGCATTTTAATATGTGCCTTGCAAATGCCTGTGCTGTAGTATATCAGGGTTACTCATTGCCAGCTGTAGGGGTGGGGTGGACAACAAAATGGAGCTGTTGAACATATTGATGCACTTACAGCTATATCATCTTCTGGATCCTGTCTACTGAAACACTTCCACAGATTAGAGAGGTCAGTTTAGAGCCAGATGTGTATTCAGTTTGGCTAGTTGTCATCCCGATGCAAGATCATTAGCAATGAACTGAATGAACAGTTGTGAGGTTTTCTTTACCAAAAAAAAAAAAGGATGGGAGGAAAAATTAAAATTTGGTTATTTGGGAGAATTCTGTCAGACAGGTTTTGGTATGGAGTATCTAACAATAGCAGAACTGAGATCACTTCAGAATGGATTACACTTGATTTGGTTTTCAGTTGGTTTTGTTCGATCCAGTTTGATGTGGTTGTCTTGTATATTTAAATAGAAATATTAAATTAATATCTCTGGTGTGGATCTCTGGCCCTCACAAAGACCTCTTATTCTCATGCCTCTGAAAATTTGTTAGTGAAATTTTCCCTTTTAAAAATGTGTTTGTGGTTAGGTTACCCAGAATATAATATTTAATTACAGCATATTCTGATTTAAAAGTAAATTTTTGTCTCCTTTGCATAAAATATATTCCTCAAGTTACATGTAGCATTTCTGATAATTTTTTGTCTCCAATTTTGTAAAATATTTCCACTGTTTGTGTTTTTCTGTAAAGTCCATCATCATGCTTTAGGGGCCCCTTAATTTGCCAGAGCTAAATGAACTCGGCTTTAATGTATTGGTGTAAACTTGTATTAACATCATTGGCAGAGTCATACTCTGGTTTTACATGCATAAGGAGAAATAAATTTGGCCCTTGCTCTAATGATGTAGTACAGTGGTTTAAACTGCTAAGGATCTGCCTTAAGAGTTTTGTAGGCATGGTGAAAACTTCTCATTGGCATCTCATTTCTGCTACCAATCTCAATGATTTTCAGTTCCCTGATTCAACACTTCAGACATTTGGATTCTGTTGCATGTTTTGCATCACCAAAAAATGACTTTTACTCAATTCTCTCTCTTTCTGTGGAGTTTTGGCCCAAGGTACATATTTTGTTATAGCCTAGTTTTAAACAAGATTATTTGGGAAGTTAGAGATATGGAGAGCTTCTGGGTGTTCTTCTTACTTTCTGTGTTCTGCTTGTGATTGGTTTGGGAACGCTGTCTGTTTTTCAGGTGATAGGTGATAATATCTTCCAAAGCTGCCCCCTTTGGATGGCTGGCGTGAAGCTATGCATAGGCTAAAGTTAAGCCTTTAAAACTGTGTTCATGGGACTCATGTGGTGACTTTACTAATTATTTGCCTCTTGCAACTAATACAATCACAGCTTAACTGCGGGCTGCATCAAGCAGGAGCTATTAAGGGGCAGAATTTTTCTGGGAAGGAATCCAGTTGTACACCTTTACACTATTTTTTGCCTATTGTGAGGAATACTTTTGCTGAGGTGGCCTAAGAAAAAGGATTTTAAAATAGTAGTGTTCATGTACAGACTGATTTAACTATATAGTTTGTTTGTGGTCCTTCCCTTAACTTGGTAAATATTTATTTCTGTTTTATTTTTATGTTCTGCCAAGCTCTATTTCTGCAGTTCCTTTCTTTAAGCTAGCATTAGTATATGAATACATAGTAACATTAACCAGTTTGAGGAATGATTTGGTGAGAAGTGGTATTAAAGTGCAGTTGTCATCCACAAGTTCTGGACGTGCCACCATGCTTTCCCAAGTTGGTGTGTGTTGATTGGCAAAACACGTTAGAGCTGCTTAACTCTCCCCCATGACTTCCTTATCTCCCATGTAGCCTACATCACCCCAGGGTGTCCATCAGGTGCTCTTGCCCCCAAATTATCAACTCCTTAGATGAGTTAAGAGTTCATAGCCATCTCTTAATATATTCAATTGTCCCTATTTAGAAAGGTATCTCTAATAGTGTTTCTGCTTTCAAAGGAGAGTGGCTGGATGGGTTTTAAACTACTGTCTGGCTTGCTGAGCATTCCCAGTCCTTCATTCAGCTAAGTTTTTTCGGTTGTATTCCCTGATTTCAGTATCAGTGTTGTAGTACGCTTTGTAATTGTCAAAGCCAAGATGTTAAGCATTTGGAATATGTAGCAAGTATGCTTTTGATAATTAATGCTGAGTATCTTAAAAGATCAAGGTTTGTACAGTTCTGATCTCTGTTAGTGTTGATACGAGTGTCTTTTTCTCCTTATGTATTTGCGCTTGCCAGTTTTTGGGATGCAACACCCTTGAACTCAGTTTGACAAGGCCGCTATCCTGGCCTCCTTAAATTAATTCATTCTGCGGTAATAGAATTATTTCCTCACACTGAAACTTCAGTAAAACCTATGAATACCAGATGACATTTTTCCAACTGACATTAGCTTTTACTTGGAATATTCCTTACCCTTAGGCCACTATCTGCCACAGAGTTTCACATAAAGTTCCCATCAGTTCCAGCAGGACTCATGGATACAAAACAGTAGAGTAAACTTTTGGCAGAATATTATGGCAGCCTGATGCAATTAAGCTGGTTTCATTTTAATCCCCTATTTTCAGGGGGTTTCAGTTTAGCCAAAATCACTTACTCAAAGCTGAGATGTGGCACGGTTGTTCTCCACTGGGAAGTATGCTTCTGTTTAATAATATTTTTATGAGATTGTATTTATGGAAATGGAAAGAAAAATGTCATGAAGCTAGTTTTGTTGCACTTTTTCTAAGGCTTTTGTATTTTGCATAGAGTTCTAGAATATGAACAAGTTGTTTGGGGAAGTCAAGGCTGAAAACCTACTCTGCCCCAGCATAGCAGTGTATTACGTGCATTTTCATTCTAGTGATATATGTATTATTTTAATTGCATGTAACTAGTGTATTTATATGGTAGGTAGGAAGCCCGGTGGACACTTTCTGCTGCAGAGGAGCCATTGGCAGTCCTGGTTCCGCAGTTCATGAACTGACTTGTCTTGACAGTAGACTGCATTTGCAATAATGGAATAGTCAATTTTTGTTTCTGAACTCTTATTTCAACAAACGGGGAGGAAGAGGCTCTTTTTTCGTTCCATTGTTGAAATTTCTCTGGAGGCTTTTACTGGTTTCCAATTATTGCATATGCTCAATTAGGATGATTACTTGGGAATCAGTTCAGTAAAGAGGGCATATGTACACATAACATACTCAAGTAATTAATCCTTGTAACTTACAACATTTCAGTTTGTTAGAAACTTTTGTTTTTACGTGTATTATAAGGTCAATTTAACTATTTTTAAGTAGCACTTTTATACATATCTGAAGGGTTTTTTTGAACAGAAATGTTTTTTCTGTATGTTATCTAATGGGAAGAAAGTATAACGCTACTAAACAAAGCATAGACTAGTTAGCCTCCAGACTCTAAGTTCACTTTAGGTCAGTAATGATCAAGAGTTGTTCAATGTACATGAAATAAATCAGTGAACCCTTTTAATATTGGACAACTTTCCAGATCAAAGTCAGAAGGGCATTAATTGGTACCCTCCAACTCTCGGATGAGGGTACTTTCAGTTCAGGTGTGTGAGGCAGAATTGACAGAACAATATGGTGAATTTTGGACTTCATGAAAGAACAGAATTTTGTTGATATCTCAGTCTAACTTCACAGCAGTATATTGGTTAAGGACTAACCTTGTTTGAGATGACACTGCAGCCAGTAATAATATCTCCTAAATAGCTAATTTAAAGTTAATTTTCCGTGGCCTTTAAAGATAATGTAAAAACCAGTGATTCTTAAAAGCTCTTCTCATCCATCCAGCTTTTCTGATTTGTATTGGTTTTACACTCCATTGAAACACAACTGTTAGACTTTCCTAACAGTACATGTATGGGTTTAGTAATTCTTGTTCCAGACAACAAGCACTTTTCTTTTTTCCAGAACCCTTTCAAATGGTTTACACACACACTTTGACAAATATGGACATTATACAGATAGAGAGAGGTTTTGCATAAATGAATATATGTACGTATATATACACACATATATACATGTGTGTATACATATATGTACATCTGCAGGTTCTTAATGAAACTGAACATGTTTCAAGAAGTGCTTGCGTCTTGAATACTTAGGGTGGTGTATTAGTGTATATATTTAAAAGGTAAGGTGGAAAAAAACTTTTTGTTTGCTTCTGGTTAGAGCTGAGAAATACAGGTTTGAGGAAAATTTGAAAGTATGTTCAAATTGTATTTCACCCTGTTCCTGGTTTGAAAGGCACAAGCTGTTAATCATTGGAACTTAAAAGGTCAGCAAGCATATTTTAAGCTAAACCTTTTGGAGGACCAATATGCTTTTAGTTTGCAAGGACCACTAAAGATCTGGGCATTTACTTTCTCCATAATGTATTCTGTATGAGTATTTAGTATGTATGCCTTCAATTTGCCAATGTTGCCATGTTTTCTTCTTAATTATTCATGAAATAAAGATTGCAAATAGCAAAATGTGTGTTGATGTTTTCTTGAGTGAAGCCACTACAAAAGGGAATATTTTAACACTATTTCTGGCACCGTGGTTTTTCAGGAGTAAATATTACAGGAAGTAGTTTGCGGAGGTTTATACACTGTGGATGAGAAGGGCATGCAAATGATTTGCATGCAAATAACCTCATGATTTTTTGGAAGCCATGTCTCTCTTGGTATACCAGCATACATTAGGGTATCTACCCCTAAAGAGTTTTAAATTATAAGATGGTGAATACCCTGGATAAGAGGTACGTATTTAAGGCATCTGCTTAGCCTGTATTGTCCTAGTCTTGAATATGAGTAACAGAGAAGGGAATTGCAGAGAATATGTTCAATTTAGGCAACTTCCATAATGCATTGCAGCATTTGAATTATTTAAATGTTACTTAACCCAACCCAAGTAAGGCAATGCGTGTGTACGAGCTCGCTCCCTCTCCCTCCCCTCTCTTTCTCCAGGAACTGGGCTGGGGAGGGATTGGGGAGTTAATTTTTATAACAGTTCAGAGTATTTAAAGTAGATGCCCAAAAATGAAATTTCCAGGTGAAAATAAAGACTAGAACACCTTAAATCTGATTTCATCTCAATCATCCTGGATGGTAACTGTTTTCAAATGCTGTTTTAGAGCTTTAGTTTCAAGTGCTCTGGAATAAATTGGATCCAGAGGTTTGGATTGAGCTCCTGTTTATTGCAAATGGTGTTCTTAAATGCACTGACTAGTATACATATTTTAATTCTATCTTTTTTCTTACATAATTTTTTTGAGATTTTGTGTGATGTTTTGTGGCTGTTCAGCAATCCAGAAAAGTCTTTTGTCTCAGTAATGTTATTCTGCAAGAAAATGTCTCACTTCTCCTTTGTTGAGGTGAAATATTCTCCCTGAATTTGAGTGGTTTAAGAAAACTCTTTTTAGTTCTCAGAATGGATTTATATCCTGTTTTTAAGCATGGATCTTCAGTTTTCATAATTCTTTTAAAAATAAATGTTTTAAAAGTGTAGTGTAGTAAACTCATGTCAGAAAATAGATGTTTTTCTTTTCTGTAGCAAGTGCATGACAGCATTGCAGAAGTGACTTGTACACCTGCACTTGGCAATCTGAAGGTCAAGACAGAAGTGGTGAGCCGGGCGGAGGCCAGGCTTGAGGTATGCTAGAACAGTAGTGTCTGCACAATCTGTAGAGCTGCAACTTTTCTTTCTCATATCCACTGAAATAATATTCCCTAACCAAAGTTTTTTTCATGGGTTGTCTTCCAAGCTGTCACTACAGAATTTTGTTAAACATGTGGAACTAGCTCCGTAAGTGTGTTTAAGTTGAATATAATAAAATCACTTAAATAATTTTGAAGGACTTATCATAATGTAAACCAGCAGCTATATGGAATAGTTAAATAAAAACCTGAGAAGCAACAGCAATGTAATATTCCATTGTATTAAATCACAAAAGCTTATATTGGAGTCACGATTGTTCTGCAGTTAAATTCTATATAGGAACTAGGTTAACATTACAGAACTTTCAGCTAAAATTCTTATCATAAAGGCTTTCACAGTTGCAGCTACTGTTAAGACTTTTAAAAAAAGTTGTGCTGAATTCTCTGCCTTTCACATTGTTCACCCTCTCTTAGCTCCCTCACTTAGTGTTTTGTCTACAGGGTTTTTTTCAGCACTGTCTTTCCTTGGGCCCAGCATTTGTGTTCTCCTTGTTTCTTAAACTGGTGTTTTCTTTTTTGTCCTCAATACACAAGGTTGAGTGAGGTACAGAATTTCTTCTTTGAATTTATGTAGTGATGGTATTGTGGAAAGCTCCAATACCTTCCATGTGAATTACTGCTTGATGCTGCAACCCAACACCTTGAACGGAGAAGTTGGCTAATTAGTGTCTCTATTCCTGGCAGCTCAAGATTAGAAGAGCATTTATGTCTAATTAAATGTTTTTAATTTGCTTCATTTGTATTAGAAAAGTTGCTTTGAAACTTTTCCCGTGCAAGTCTCTGTTTAGAAAAAATTTTGTCTATGAATTTTTAAAAAAAGAAAAGTAGATAAGGGACTGTTGCCATCAATCCTAATCCAAGTTAAGGTTTTTACTAGTCTTTGTCTGCCACTGCCCTCTGTATCACCATGGTTTAGCTGAACTCTGTTTGTAGAACTGAATTTCTCTATGTACAATGTAGACTTTTCTTAGATGTTCTTTGCCCTTCAGGATTTTCAGTTCTTTGGAACCTCCTTAATCGCATTATGAAAATAGCGTCGAACACAGTAGTGTCTTATCACAGTATTTTTACTGCTAGACATTTGCATTGATTATATAGCGTGAGGAAATATTTGTGCTTCTCTCCAGTGCTGCGCATAGCTCACTCCCTTGTTTATGCTTCCTTTTCTTAAACCATTTTAGGCTCTTTCCTCACGCCAGAAGCCTAAAAGTTAAGCTCTTAAAAATGAAAGAAACTTGAGAAGGAGACATAACAGTCTGGAGACAACTTCACTGAGCTGTTGACAATATCATATTTTTCAAAAATAAATATACCACAGAGCACCGAAATGCCAGCGTGTTGAGTTAACGCTGTGTGTCTCTCTGCGGCCACGTTCACAGTCCATCAACTGCAATGGAGTAAAGCCTAGGGTAAAGCCTGCGGTGCACATAACCAGTGCTCTCTCTTGAAAAAGAAAATCACAGCGTTGGAGGGTATGATCCTGATGGGTGTTGAGCATTGGCAGTTTTGCAGTGCAGGAGCTGTTAGGTGTTCAGTCCTTCAGAAAAATCTTTCCCCAAAATCGCTGCTCTAACAAAATATAGCTGGACTATCGTCCCAGCAGAGAAGAAACGTAAAGGGAAGGCATGCTGCAGTTTTCTTCTTGGCCAGAGTTAGAGATGTTGTACAGGCATTGGAACAGGGTGCTAAAACACTAATTTAACTTCATAAACCTATGAAGTTCCATCATTTTGCACGAACATTTCCAGCACGCACTATTCCCTAGCAGGGAGTGGTGGGGAGCAGGGTCAGTAGCTACTTTTTATCTCCAGTTTGTGCTGGGACAGAGCTTGGTTATACACAATGTGTATTTTGTCAAGTTAAATAAGGATTGCCCTCTCATTGCTCCTTAGAATAAAATGAGAATAGTGTAAGTGAAGAAGAATCATCTGACTACTTCTGCTGGGCCTTGCAACTCCAACAGTTCATTTATTGTATAAAGGTAACTTCTATATATTACTATTATAGAAAATAAATAGCTGTTGCTCTGCAGCTCCCACATGATGATTCATGCTACCCGTTTTTCTTCTATTAATAGTCTAAAGAGAGTGCTTAAATTTAGATTGAACTCCATCTCATAGTCTGTCATGCTGAATAGCATTTAGAGAAATGAAGCCACAGTCTGTTTGGGCAGTGCCTTTTACGGAGAGTAGTCCCAACTCTCGACATGAAATTACCAAAAATCCTTCTTTCGTTCCTGACCTAAGTGCAAATGGCAGGATTTAAACAGTGTTGGGGATATGGTTTGCACTTCCCTGTGCGCACAAATCTTAACTTGACTTTAGCTTGTTTTTCCTAAGCCTAGATAAATTTGAACTCCTTCTATGCTGGAATTGAACAGTTTGTGAGAAGGCTTCGGTCTTTGACACAGAGGAGCATCCTTCGTGAAGTTGCTAGCCATGGGCATTTCCAGCAAAATTTTGCATGAGTAACTTTGTTAAAGGACACTCTCTTCAGAAAATCTAGCTGCTTTTTTTTTCCCCCCAATGTTGATTTTAGAATTGCTAACAAATATTTAATGTTGAACAATGTGAGAGAAATAATTGCATATATATATATATACACAAATATGGATTTTTATTTATATATATCTTTAATGTTGAAGGATTTACTGTGTTTCCAAAGGACCTCAAGTAATCCTGGCTCCATCCCTTCTCTTAGACTAACACAAGTGCCTTTCACTGCTTTTGAGGAGATTCAGGCAGTATTTATAGGAATGGGATTACATACAAGTCAGAACACATCATTTTAAATGTCCTGTTTAACAACATTGCATATGAGTGCTAACGCAATACTCTGATGCTTCTTTGCAAAATATGCATCCCTTAAATGTAATTTTGCATGTATCAGATGATTCAGTCTGGTTAGAAAGAAAAGTTTCATGACAGAGAAGAGCTTCAAAACTGATAAAGAGCAATCTCTTTCTTAAAGACAGAAATAATTTTTCTATTTAAAAACCCACTAATTCTTCCAGATTCTGTTCTAGACAAACTGATGATAATTTTCAGTCCTTCACACGGACGCCTCGGTACATAGGTATGATTTTCTTGCTATCTTGCTGCTTACCAGGGTGGCAGGCTGATTTTGGTTCTAGTCTTTATACGAGTCTGTTTTGTATTTACAGTGGCATCACTGACATGCCAAAGCAGACTGTTGCTCATGCAGTATCAGCAAAGAGAAGGGTGAGTTTCATGATAGGTCTCAAGTGTGAAGTTTTTATTTACTTTGCTCTCATCTTTTTGAAGGAAGCATTTCAAGGTTTATTCCACACAGTGTTTCTAGAGTTTACTACCTGAGCTCAGCTGCTAAGTCTGAGAAGTGCAAATAGTCTCATATCACTACTTTTCAGCTGCCCAAAATTCAGGAGCTTGGCTTGTTCAGTTAGGAGATAGTTTACAGTATGTTACTGCAACTCTGCTTCTCAGGAATGAAAAAGCCTTTCTTGGTTGTACACAGGAGAATCAGAAAACTTAATTTCTTTCCTTTCAGTCCTGGGCTTTTTTCAGCTCGCAGCCTGAGCCAGCAGCCAGCTCTAAGTGTGTGGCAGTACCTTCCCCACAGCTGCTGAGGCTGCTGGAAGCCGCTTTGTTTCCAGGTAGTTTCAGCCTACTTCTGCATGTAGACCCTTCTCGAAGTGTATCTGGCCACAGCAGTCATAGTAATGCTGTTGTTTCCTTCATGAGCGGCTAAGAAGGGAAAGGAAGTTAGTGCTTTCTTGTACTGCTGCCCCTCCATATATCATTAAAAAAAAAAAGAAGAAAAAAAAAAAAGCTGATTGTATTCCTTACTGTCAATTTACTGTCATTGTTGGCCACTGCTAAGGGAGGGCATAAGTACAAATATCTACAGGTAAGGACAATACACATTGAATATGCACAGGAAGAAATACGATCTGAAGAACACTGCAGTTCTGATACTTGACAGGGACAATAGCATAAAAATAATAGAAAACCAATTAATTTCTTAATTCAAAAGAAAGGCAAAAGATCTATTCAGAGCTTAGTGTAGTAATGAAAGCTATCCTATCCAACTGCTAAATAGGACATAAAACAGCAGCTGCTCATTATAAACCCATTTACTTGTGCAGAAGTGAGAAATAAGCATGCAAATATAATAAAGGAACTGGCTCAGTTGCTCTGGGAGGTGTTAATACTGATTTTTAACATCTTGAAACACTGCAGAATTCCCAACTGCACAGAGAAAATCAGTAGGTGACAACGGGGACCTGATACACCATCCAAACTGGAATGGCAGGTGAGAGAAGGAACCAGTGGTTTGGTGGTTTTGGTAGTGGTATCGGAATGCTTTTATGGAAAAAAAGTAATTTCTAAGAAACATTAGAAGCTTGTCCAGGTGCCATCGTCAGCCAGCCCTGTGAAAGCAGTCGGACATATGCTTTGGATCTTCCATGACTTGCTGATTTAAAAGAAAATCAACATAGTCTACATCAAATAATCTTAAAACTGATTAGCTGCAAAAATCAAAGAAGAATTGTAACTTGGAAAACAAACATCCAGTGAAGCATTTCTGGGGTCCTTCAAAGATGTGTAGATCAACATCAGTGACTCGGAAAACTTGTAAGATGATGTGTTGAGGACGGGATGGTTGGAAGAAACCAGCCTGACAGCTTAATAAAGGGAGCTGACTGCAACAACTTTGTTTTGAATGTATTCAGGAACAAAATCATATTTAGAAACTGCATCCCTGCCTCTTGAAAGTATTTTGATTCCCAGCTTTCATTGATTTTACGAGGAGAGAGTAATTTGGATGTCTTTGAGGATCGGGGCCAAACGTGAGAGGCAACCTCTACAATATAGGAAAAGCTACCTTGGAAAGGAGCAACGCTGAACAGATGCAGCAGATCCTGGCAGACAGCTAATTGCTACAGCATGACACTTGGCCCTCTAGTTCAAATGCAATTGCACAGCATAAAATTTCGTGGAGTATCACCTAGGAGTGGGAAAACACTACCTCTTGTACAGAGCAAAAGTGAGACCATTACACAAACAGTGCCCAATTCTAGTGTCAGCATTTTTTCAAAAAGCTCTGCCAAACTTCATGTAGGCAGGCAGCATTTCTAAATTTATCATTATTGCAGCATGTTTTGATGAGGCTCCTAAATTTCTCATAGTCTCCCACTTTTGCTTTTTTTCTTGACTTGGCTAGTCCTTAAAATCTGTACATGTTACTGTGTGGTAGATTACTCCAGCCTTTTCTGTAACTTCCTGGGAAAAATGATGTTTTGGTGTTGTTTTTTTTTCTCCCCACAGGATTCCCACTGTGTTTGGAGCAGCGCTCTGGCCTCCACTCTGCTATGTAATTCATAGCTGCGTGGCTGGGGCAGCCCGTGTACCAGCCTGCCTTCCCGTCTGGGGTAAGAGTGGAGGATAGCACGGGTGCCAGGTGCTTCTGCCAGAGCTAAATTTTTAATGCTTAGATGCTCATAGGTTTTGAGGTCAGTGCTGAAGTGGCTGCCCTGATGCACTGAAAAAAAAGCATCATTCATGCTCTTGCTGTCAGAGGAGGCTGGGTAAGCCAGTTGCCTGTAGGTCAGAGTAATGTGCAATGCTTCTGGCAGATGTGGTGTGAGCAAAGTGTCTCTAGGGTTGGGAATCCTGAAACAAAAACTTTGTTTGCATGGCACAAGCATCCAAGCTGTGGCAGTCCCCTGTGCGGAGGAGCCTGGGCTGGCTGTCGTTGAAATGAATCGTTTTTTATAGGCTGGGATCTGCCGTGGAGTTGGTGGGAAGCGTGGAGTCATGCTGGTGGTTTTTCATGTTTGTAATGTCCAACCAATAGGAACATGTAGATAAATTACTTGCTAAGATGTAACGTTAAAAAATAGAAATGCAAAAACTGAGAAGATATCCACAAAGAGCAGTGGGTTCAGATTCTTGAGAGGTTCTCTCCCCGCTTCAAAATTGCTGTGAGATGAGTCACGGCTGTTCCCCAAGTCCGCTCATGTGGAGGAGCGGGAGATGGCTGGGGACACGTGCAGCCCCAAGGGGGACACCACCACCGGCCTGACTTTGGGCAGGAAATGCATGTGTGCACACTGGTGGGATCCACAAAGACCTACTCGGTGGGAAATGTGAAACTTCTGCAAAGTATTTCGTATCTTTGCCGAGAACTCTTGAATGCTTCCAGAGTAGTAATGCCCAGGGTTTCCTTTCTGTTAGTGGTAAGGACAGCTAAGCAGAGAAGAAGAAAGTGTAAGTTTCTCTCTGCTTGTGCAGCCTTTCAGGATATCTCCGCATAGCACTGTACTGTGCCACTTGGTATAGCTGCAGGCTTCAACTCCCTGGGTGGGTTTTCCAGCCTGGAAAGAAGTAGGTGCTTAAAACAATGTCGGGAGAAAGCTTTCCCTCTCTTTTTTTCCTCTCCTCTCCTTTTCCCCTCTCCTCTCCTCTCCTCTCCTTTTCCCCTCTCCTCTCCTCTCCTTTTCCCCTCTCCTCTCCTCTCCTCTCCTTTTCCCCTCTCCTCTCCTTTTCCCCTCTCCCTTCCTTTCCTTTTCCCCCCTCTCCCTTCCTTTCCTTTTCCCCCCTCTCCTTTCCTTTCCTTTTCCCCCCTCTCCTTTCCTTTCCTTTTCCCCCCTCTCCTTTCCTTTCCTTTTCCCCCCTCTCCTTTCCTTTCCTTTTCCCCCCTCTCCTTTCCTTTCCTTTTCCCCCCTCTCCTTTCCTTTCCTTTTCCCCCCTCTCCTTTCCTTTCCTTTTCCCCCCTCTCCTTTCCTTTCCTTTTCCCCCCTCTCCTTTCCTTTCCTTTTCCCCCCTCTCCTTTCCTTTCCTTTTCCCCCCTCTCCTTTCCTTTCCTTTTCCCCCCTCTCCTTTCCTTTCCTTTTCCCCCCTCTCCTTTCCTTTCCTTTTCCCCCCTCTCCTTTCCTTTCCTTTTCCCCCCTCTCCTTTCCTTTCCTTTTCCCCCCTCTCCTTTCCTTTCCTTTTCCCCCCCTCTCCTTTCCTTTCCTTTTCCCCCCTCTCCTCTCCTCTCCTCTCCTCTCCTCTCCTTTTCCCCTCTCCCTCTCCTTTCCTTTTCCCCCTCTCCTTTTTTCACCGGGTGCCCATCAAGCACAGTAACATCCCCCCCGTTTCTGTCGCTTGCAGGTCCCTCAGGACGGCAGCCGGACTCCTTGAAGTAAGTGGCACTCTCTCCTTCACCCTCTTCGCGACGTGCTGCTGCCGGCCGTCCTTGTCGGTCCGCCCCCGTCCCCGTTCCCCGGTGCCCGGTTACCGCCGGCCGACAGGTAAACCCGGGCACCGGCTCCTCCGCCCGCCGCTCAGCTCCACCTCGGCGGGCTTCGCCGCCTCCTTTCCCGCCGAGGCCGGGAGGCCGTGGCGGGGCGGTGGGAAGGCCGCGGGGGGCCGGCGTCGTCCGCCGCTGCCGCCCCGGCGCCGCCCTCGCCGCCCTCCAGGGGGAGCCGGTGCCGCCGGGCTGCCCGCGTCCTGCGGCGGAGGGCGCCGCGGGGCGGGAGCGGGGGGGGGCAGCGCCCGGCGGGGGCCGGCACCGCCACACGCCTCCCGGGCGCGGTCCGGAGAGGAGCGGAGAGGAGCGGAGCGGAGCGGGGGAGCCGGAGCCCCGAGGGCAAAGGTGGGTGATGCCGATGTCGGCGCGGCCGGGCTTCCGCGGGGTGAGGGGGGGCAGCTCTCGGGGAGGAGCGGGGACACCCACCCCCGCGGCGTCCCGCCGGTTGTAGCCCGAGCCCGGCCGGCTCCGGTGGTGGGAGCCGCTGCGGGGGCAGCTCGACTTCCCTCGCGTCCTTCGCCACGGTCCCCGCTCCCGCTTCTGCCGCCAGTTTTCAAAGCGGCCGCCCGTGCTGCCTCACCCCCCCGGCCCCCAAGACGGAGGCGATTTTTCTTTGCCACCGTTTTTCCCCTGCCCCGGCTCGGATGGGTTTGGCCACCGCGGAGCCGGCGTTCTTCACGCCGGTGCTGATTCCCAACTGTCAGGCCGCCGACACACCCCCGCGCTCCGAGATGTTTGCTCCACGGATCTTCCTTCAAACATCAAGTGCTGGACTTTGCCCCAGCCCTCCGGCTGATATCTGTGCTTGCGCTCGATGATAAAATAGCGATTCCACAGGAGCACCCTGCATCCTGTAAACTTCTCCGAAGTGTTTAACAAAGGAGATTTCTACGCGCTTCGCAGTCGCGCTAAGGGAAAAAGGGCTGGGAGCGAATAGACGGCATTAAACCTGTGTGGTCTTACCCCGTTCCTTGTCCCTGAAAGCCCTCGCCCTGCCTCATCTGTGCCAAGCGCCTGAAACTGTTTTTCAGCGGTGTCCCTTCTGCTGTGCCTGGGAGCTCTCTAAACCTTGGTACCCAGCGAGTGCGTTAGTGGAGCTGCCAGTCCCAGAGGGGCCTGGTGTCTCTGTGCTGGGAGGAGAGGGCAAATGAAGAAAAAGGGCAACGGGCTGCAAGGTTGTCTCGTGGGCGAGAAGGCTTTCTGCCCTGATGGACAGGGCTCCGGGGCCCTGCCAAGGGTGACGTGCCCTCGCGGAGGGGCAGGCAGCCCATCCTGGAAAGGTGCACGAGGCAGCAGGTGCGTTCCTGCTGTGTACGTGCGGTGCCCTCGTAGGGGATGCTCCTGGGACGAGATTTTCCTTGCACGGTCCAGGAGTCGCCCAGAAGCACCACGGTTGCTTTAATGCTCTTCTGTGTCCTGGCGCTGTATGAGCTTGGGCTGGGTTTGGAGTGCAGAGGTATCGTGGGCTTTGCTGTAGCTTGGAAGTAGTGAAGGTGGTCAAGCACCCTCTTCAAAACTGCTGTGGGCAGAGGGCCCACAGAGGAGACAGGAAGGGTTAACTTAAAGAGAACAACATGACTCACTTAGTAAATAGCAGTTAATAGAATTGCCATAACTACTTAAAATTATTTTCCGAAGCAGATGGTCAACTCTTAGATAACTCGATCTTTGGATGTATTTGTTTTCAGATTTCTTATCAGGCTCGTAAGTCCTAGACCTGTGTAACTCAAGAACTGTAGTAATTGATAAATTCATTCTCCTGCATGAGAGAAACTAACAGAATGAAAGAAAACACAGCCAGCTCTTGCTGTTAGAGAGACATCCCCCAGAGCATATTGCCCAAGTGAAGTACCAAAAGATTAGATAAAGTGACCAATGGGGATGTGAGAAATATTTCAATTGAATTAGATCTGTGGAAGAAATACCTTAGTTCGAATCTCAATAAAAAAGTCAATATAAATGTAATCACATATTACAAAAATACTATGAAAATGAAATCCTGCCTAATGTGGCAAATGGATTAAATTCTGAATTAACCAGGAAAGCTACGAGTCTCTGAATTTGTAGAGAAAACACATGGGTACAAACTGCAAACATGTATGTGTGTATATAAAATAAAAAAGACCTATTCCAGGGTGGGGGGAAAAAAAAAAAAAAGGAAGGCAAGCAGGTCTCCTTTTTAGTGCTGTTCAGGTGATGAGTTTGTAATTTACACATGCACGTAATCTGTCTCTCTTTCCATATGTATTTTTGTACATAAAAAATAGAATCAGCATCATCCTGTGCCGGGTCAGGGGATGTGAGCCCAGTAATGATGTTTTTAGCCTCTGTCCTTCTGTCAGTGGGTGCAAAAGGCACTAGAGATCTGAGCTGAGAAGCCTCCTGCCAGGTCTCCCATGTTTGCATTTCTATTTTTGCTGGTATTTTAATAGGATGTTTCCATAAGGGCTGCTGGCACTATTGTGTTTGGATGTAATCAACTTCTGAAAGCTATTCATCTTTTTTGTTTAATCTTCAATAATGGATTTTATGTAGAGCCATGTGGTTAATCCCTCTCAAGAACTACTGGGAAAAGCTCAGTCCAGCAGGAGGTTTGGAGGGACTGGTTTGAATCTTCCCTCTTCCTTCAGCTGTGTCTCTCTGAAGGGTCCGGGCCGGCCAGCCGAGTACATCCCCTTCGATCTCGAGCCTGGCAGCTTTTCCCTCTGGTGTGGAGGGAAAACCTCCCCCTTTACCACTTCCCGTCTGCCCCAGTGACTGATGGCTGTATGATTTGTCGTCTATACAGGATGTTTAAGGCTTCACGGATTTTCCACCACAACACTTATTGTCACTATGCTTCAGCTCTTCGCTTTGGTTTGACATTTCCGCCCACGTTTTACACGTGAGGTAGGACAAGGTGTAGCGTGGCTAAACTCTCTCTTAAGAGTTCTGCCCAGCTGCAAGCGAGGTGTTTTCTACCCAAAGGCTGGTATCAGCATCTCTCTTGGTGCCCTGTAAAGTTTGTCCTTGTCTTCAGCTTGAACAGATTTCAGCTCTTCTTGTTCATTCTCTCCATCTGATCTGGATGGCGAATAACTCTCTAGGTCCTTCCCTATTGTGTGTTTTCCATCTGAAAATGGAGATGGGCTATTAAAGCTTTCTTTTTTGTTGGACTCTAAGCCAAAATCTAAAAGATCTTGAGCTGTGTGTCAAGGAATCAGGGAGGATTCTCACAAGTCAATGGAGAGCTACTCCCTTTTATCGGGGTCTGGTATTTAGGACCAGAAGGCTTGGTTGCCTCACGGCTCACCTTCAGGTTTTGCATCAGTGCACCTGAACAGCCTTGGTGAAGCTACTTGAACACAATGGCACCTGTTCCTTGCCTCTCTGCTCATTTTAAAAAGGCAGAGAAAGTTGCCTGCCTAATGAGATTCTCGTGTAGCTGAATACTGAGGGTTGGTCTGTTAGGCGTAAAGAACCGGCAGCAATCTGCCTTGGGAGGTCAAGAGGATCTGGGCATATACGCAGAAGGTGGTTTAACCTCTGAAGGCTTCAGTTTCCTCTCTAGAATCGGAAGATGCCTCTCCCCTCGCAAGGGTTGCCTCTGTGTCAGGAATAATTATTGGTTGTATTGCACTTTTTTTTTCTGAAGTAAATCTCTGTAGATCAGAATGGACAGATGGCATATACAGCTCTCAATTATGGAAAATATCCTCAGGAGGTACTTCGAGGTCATCTAATCCATGCCTCTGCCCAAAGGCAGGATCAGCTATGCTTTTGCCATTCATGACAGCTATTTCTCCACCCTGCTCCTAAAAACCTGCGGTGGAGACTCCTTACTTTTCTGGCGTGCAGGAGACGCCCTGATGTCCAGCTTCAACCTCCTTTGCTGTAACTCGTGGCTCATCCTGAGCACGGTGGGCAACTCACAGAGGATCAGCAAAGAGTATTTTGAAGTGCTTGGGCAAATGCAGGTATTTGGTAAATGTGAGTGAATAAAGGTGTGATCTCTTTCACTCCTCAGCTTGTGTTCAGTAAGGCGCAAATCACGTGAAACCTGGCTACCTTGTGCCTGCTACAGCTGGAGATCCTCAGCAGCGTGGGAGGGATGGGGTAGGTAGGTTGCACTACAGCTCCGCGTGGTGATGCAGTTGCAAAGTTAGAATCAAGTTGTTTGGATAAACACACAGCGGTGAGGTTGTGAAAAGAGCTGAGAGCCACTAAGTGCTTAGGAGAGTTCAGAGAAAAGCCAAATGCAACACGATGGCTTCTGTAAAACTTACGTGGTCAGGGCGATCGCTGCTGTTAGGCAAAAGTGTTAACAGTGCTGCCGTATGTGTTTGAGCGCGAGCTTTGTCCCTTCCTCTTCAGGACGCCTAGGGCTTGATATGGGTGCTATAAACAGACTTCTGGTGCTATGTGAGACATCCCAATGGGGCTGGCAGAGAATAGGATAGGACCAGAGCGAGGCGCGTGCCTTTCTAAAGTGACAGCAGAGGCTCAGGCGATAGCTTAGAGTACTTTAGACCCTGCTATTCACTTATACTGAAGCAACTAACTCAAACCATATCAGTTTAGTTTATGACTTGTTCTGGAGAAAGGTAGCTTTTCATCACTGGTCCTGTTGGTTGATTATTAAAAATTACCAAGTAGCATAAAATACTATGTATATTATGTAAAGTATATGCAGATGCCATTGTAGAAGATACACAAGGAGCCTCCTTGCCCAGAGAGCAGCAGTAAATCTTGAAATTTTATGTATGATTTAGGGCTCTTGCTGATGTTTTTTTGATTTTTGTTTTTTGAAAAGTTACACATTTTAAGCCCAAATAAGTAATTTGTTACAACTACAAATGCAGCAGTGGAAGGCAGGGTTTGAAAAGAAATGACAGCTACAAGACAGATTGTATTTATCTTAGATGATAAGTCAGGGGTTGCATGCAGTAGGTTTATCACTGTCTGACAGGTAACAAGATAAAGTCCAGGTGTTACGTAGGGATGTGGAAAGACCTGAAACAGGAGTAAAGAATACTTTACATAGCATTTTTAGGGAACATTTGCAAACAATGCATCTGAGACAATGGAGAAGTTAGCAGGGAGTGAAACTTCTTGCAGGGATGGTTTGAGCCAGGGACAGGGGGAGGGAAAGGCATACAGAGGATGAGGGAATCTTCCTGTCCCTCTCTGATACAAGGAGAGGAAAGGGGAGTTTTCCTGAAGCTTTGGAGACGTGACAAATGACATGCTGGGCTCCTGTCTGTGTGTTGATTAGCATTTGTGATTGCATTCAAATCCAGGGTGGAAGGCACTCAGGCATACTCAGGAGGCCTCTAGTACTTGCAGATTGGGGCTATTTTATCTGCTGGCTAGCTGAGATACAGCATTCTCTGTCTCCTTGTCCCCTGTGTTTATCCCAGGTGACGCTCACAGCAGCAGTTGTGGCTCCTTGTTCGGCAGCTCTTCGAGGAGGGCAGGAGAGGGATTGTTCGCTGGTGGAACCATTCGAAGCTCAGCTGAACCAGAGCCAGCGTCAGCTGGGGGTCACGTCTGCGTATCTCCCCGGGCAGAGTCCCTCATCCATTTGAGTGAGTAATGCTGTTGAACAGAGGGAAGTGTAATTTAGTCTCATTCTGCTCTTCTAATGCATCCCTTTGGGAGTGGTGAGGTTTGCACTATTTTCCCTGTTGGAAGTTTCTTTCCTCAGTTAGTATTCAGACCGCAGAGTCTCTCCCATTTTTCTCCTGGTTTTGCTTCTTTGGAGCTATTTTGTTTTGGGTTTAGACTGTTGTTGTGTTCTCCTCTCACCTCTTGTCTCCCTTCCCCCTCCCCCTTTCTTTTTTTTTTTTTTTCTTACTAGGGGAGCATAAGTGTTTCTGTCCTCTTTGCCTGTTCTGTAATGTTGGCCTGTCACCCGCATCACTGTTCTTGTACTGGGAAAGTCCTCTACAAACTGGCCTATCATTTTGGTTATTGAGGTTTCCCCAGAATAGGATTGTCAGATCCTGGTATGAGTCAGTTGTGGAGGTTCAGGAGTTAAGGGAAGTAGGCTCTTAAATATTATATTCTGTGGTGATAACAACTTTGGTTTCAGTATGAGATCCATATACTTGGGCACAGACTGGGATTTTCCATAGGAAACATTTCTCAGGATAAAAGACAGCTAAGAGGTATGTGGCTCTTTAATACAATCTTCAGAAGAGAGGCACGTGATTTGAAATTGATTTGAATAATTACAGTTTCCACATACGTCCGATCCACAGATCAGTGCCCAGGTTCAATGGGACGATGGAAAATAACATCAGACTGACTTGGGCTGGCACCATTACAGTTCCTGGAGCATGTGCGGGGAAGCACATTGAATTTTAAAAAGTTTCTTAAGTGTTCTGCAGCCTGGATTTTTGGCAAAAAATGACCTGTGCTAATGGCTACCTAGTCAGTGATTCCTTAAAATACCCTGATTCCAAAAAGTGCTTCCCTCCCAGAAATGAGGCCTCTTTAGCTGGACCTTTTTAAAACTGGGGTGCCTAGTTTTGTCAAACACCTCAAAAAACCTTAATCTTTAGGTTTCTGTCATCCTGTGTCTTGCTAAATGCTGATCCGAACTCTGCTTGACCATTACGATTCATTTAGGGGTATAACATGGGTAGACATAGAGGATTCTGGTGGGTTCGATGTAGTTACGTGATTCTTTTTCTCTGGTACAACTGTCTGGTGTCAGCTCTTGCAGAATATAGAAAGGTAAGAAGCTGTATTCATGGGCTGAAGACTGGAAAGAGGATTCATTGACAGGTTTTTTTGTCCCTCCTACCCAGTTCCTAAAGGGAAATCTTCCTTTTCCTCCATGTAGCCACAGTACAGCCTAGCTGTATGATTCCAGCAGGCAAGAGATGGACACAGTCCACTTGGGAGAAACTATCCTAAAGTCTTGGGGATGTCTATTCTGGGTACCTCTTGGGACCCATCTCTGTTTGGCTGATATCTTTTGTGTTTGGAGTCAAATGCCACAGTCCCTAATGAATTTGCCTTGGGAATCTTTTTGGTTTATCCTTGTTCAGCAAGGTGTGAGGATCGTGGTTGTCATGCATTTGAGAAATGGTTGCGGGCTTCTTTACAGCTGGAGCTTTTTATGATCTTGTATTGTGCAGAAACTGTAAAATATCTTAAGTTTTCATGGGAGAAAAGGGCTGCTTCCCAAGCGTGGCAGAGGTGTCTCTGTTGCAGTGGGGTACTTGCTGCTGCTCTCCTTGCCTTTCTGCCTCCTGTAGACAAGCACACTAACTCATAAACAGCTAGCAAGTCTGGTAAAACGTTTTCTAAAGTGATTTATGAATGGCTACTGGTTCTCCAGTGCAATAGTTTGATGTAGAAGGAGAGAAACTGATGACTAGAAACGTCATTTTCACCAGAAAATTCAACATTTTCAAAGTTACGTGCTTTCTCCGCTCCAGAACCTCAGCATCTCTGGCCTGAGCAGTCGGAGGAGGAAGCGGGCAGAGGTAGCAGGCTGTTACTTGCAAGCGGATGTGCTTTACCACAGCACAAGGACTTAGGAAGTGAAGGAAGGACTTCGTTAGAGTCCTCAGAGCACCAGCTAAACACTGAGACTTTGGGATCAGTAAGCAGTGACACTGGAGAGTTCTTAATAAATCGGATTATAATCGAGGACTTGGAAAAAAAGAAAAAAAGTCACTTTGAGTACCTCTAGAAAGGCTTGCATTAGCATGGCTGACTGTGATAGTGAAAATGCAAGTCACTTTGCAAGAGTGACAGAAGTATGGTGCAAGTCATAGCAAAGAGAAGAGGGAGGGACAAAGTAAGGGCATGTGGCCTTCAGACATCATCACAGCATCAATTCCTCCTTATCCACAGAGGGTGGCAGAGTCCTAAAAATGTCTTAAATAGCTTTGAGACCGAGACAGAAACACTAACGGGATGATGAGGCATGACACGGAGCAAATAAGCATTAGCAAGTCAGGGTAAGTACCTTAAAAAATGGAAGAGGGAAAGTTGCTGGAAACAAGCTAAGGAGGCAGAAAATGTCTTGTTGTGGCTTTTGCCCGCTTTTGGAACGAACACACACCACCAGCTTTGTCACTCTGTCTAAATGCTTTTTCACTGGTTTGACAAACTAAGGTGAAATACGTTGGGTAAAAATACCAGTGCACAGCCTAGGGGTGCAAGGGGCCAGGACACAACGCTGGGGCATGGGAAGAAATTGGGTTTCTTGCGTTGGCTGAAAATCATCCAGTATTACAAGGTACAAGGAGCACATGGTCAATCGCTGTGATTGAGCCAGCAGTGAACAGCCTATATAGAGCAAACGGCAGTCGGTGAGGTGGGCTGTGCGGGGGCAGAGGGTGGGCGAGCTCTGGGGGTGTTTGGACAGGCTCTGCTGCTGTGTCAGCCGGGTAGGCTCTGTGGAGGTCGGGCTGAGTGCTGCTGCTGTGTCACTGCTTCAAGTGATAAGAGAAGGGAGCAAGTTGGGGAGGAAGGATGTGATGAGCTGTGTTAGCAACCCGATGGAGGCTTGACTGCTTTTCATACTGTGGGTGGGTATGAGCCAAACAACTTGGGTGGTAATGGGAGCTTTGTTGTGAGTCCTCGGTAATAAGCCGTGCTCAGAGGGGTCAGCGTATGAGGCATGGATGAGCTAATGCAGTGAGACAGCTTTGCTTTGGCTCAGAGGCAGGTAGAATTTGCTCATCTCTGTTCGAGTTGTACAATGCCTGCATCAGGATAGGGAAGGACAGCTGGGGAATCATTTTAAGTTACATGGAGAGAGTTGGAGAGAGTTACATTCCTTTTACTGTAGAAGATGGGATGTTCATTGACCTGGTACAACAGCACTCTCTGCACCGGAGTAGAGTGAGGTTTTGTTTCGCTGGCAGACCTTACGCAAATGTTATTTGCAAGCTGCAGAAGGATGGTGCTCAGAGGAGAGGGAGCAGGGATCGCAAGGCCTGGTGGAGAGCAAACCTGTAGTTAGGGAAGGCAAATAGGGTTTGGGAACAACTGGATAAAAATGCAGGAAAACGAACAGATGTACCCAATTCTCAACTGCCTGTCTGGAAACTTCATACAGAAATGAGAGGTGAAGTCACATCTGGAGAGAAGTTACTCCATTATTTTAAAATATACCAGAATGGATGCATTAGCAATATGATAAATATTTTCAGAGCAAATTCCTCCCTTGCCTGTATTCCTCAGTGGGTCACCTCTTCTTGATATCCTGTTTCCTCATTTCTCTTATTTTGTTCTTGAAGGAAATGTTCCTTATGTATGAACACAGCTGGCTTTAGTAGGGCTGTGGGGAGGCAAAATTTGCTTTTGAGTTCTTCCCTCACACAGGAAAGGAAAACTAGCTCCTCAGAGACGTTGTGGATGATATTGGCAGTAGTAACTTGTTTCGGGCCATGGTACATGGTTTTAATTACGCTTTTTTACATGTCTGTCTTATGAAAGCTTATCCAAATGCTCTATGTTTTATTTTTGGAAATGCCGCTGTAGGTAAATCAGCATCACCAATCCTGGATACAAATGGTTTGCTCAAAAATACAACATGTTTCTATGCCTTTTGGCAATATATCACGATGCCTGCTGCTCAGTGAGACTTTACTCTAGTGAGCACAGGGGAACCTTTTCCCTTTTGTTTGTTTGTTTGTTTGTTTGATCTGGCTTATTTAACTGCTGGTCATTCAGCCTTACTCAGTTTTGCCCTCCCTGGCTTTTTGTGACCATTAGAATGGGAATAATTACTGTGAGGTTTTTTCCTTGCTTTTAAACATTTATAACATCCACTTAGGGAAAAAAAAAAGTCAAATGCATTCTGTTCTAGTCTTCTCTTCCGCTACTGCAATAAAAATTAATCCACTTCTAGCACTTGGAGGGCAGGAGGCAAAGCTGAAATATTGGGTTTGGATTAGCCATTCCTATTAGCCAGCCTATCTGTGTTATGACCTTTTCTTGTTGTCCAGTAGGGTTTCACTTTTGGGGCATTTTTGTTTTGTGATTTTTCATATGACATATAAACAGGAGGAGAAGAGAGACATGGGACAGGCTTCAAGGACATGATTTTATTGTGCTTTTTGTTGCTGTCACTGCTGCAGCAGTATGGATTTCTCTAGTAATCCCCTAGTTGATAAAGACTTTACACCCAGATTCACCATGCTTGTTCTTGCTGTGAGTATAGCCTCCTTTTTTGGCCTGGACTGCAGCAGAGATGGAAATGTGAAGCAGAAATGTTGTCCCTTGTCCCCATTTCTGAACTGAAAGACAAAGATCAGGGGCAGTACAGATCTCTGAAGAGCCATTTCTGTAGCCTTCACTAGTGCATGGAGCGAAGGTTTTAAGTCTTAGCGGGCTGCTGCTTTCCTGTAAGAGGACATTAGACCAAGTTTAGCAAAGCTGAAGCCCTCATTTTACTCAGTGTTTCTGGCGAAGTTGCAAAGCCAATCCAGAAACCTTGTTACCCCACTGTAGGGTTTACACTGGAGGAAGACTTCACTCCCCAAATGGAGACAAATGGAGTGCTTCAGAAGATCCTTGGGCCTGTACTTTTTGCAGTCAGAGCATCAGCGGCTCAGATGATGTTTTGGATGAAGTCCGAAATGATCCTCTGGAAGGGTCAAACTGCCATCTGGAGCCCCTTGATAGAACAAGGATTTCCAGGCATCCCCATGTTCTGCACTTGTATGAGTGTCCCTGCAGGCAGGTGTGCAGGGCACTGGGCATCTGTAATTCCAGGGAAGGTTGAGGGAAACTGCAAGTGCTCCAGGTACCTGAAAACCAAGAGCATGTTGTGCTGATAGTTTTGCCTGCTTTGTTTCACTTGTATTCTTTGTTAACAAAGAGCAGTCTAGAGGGAAATAGTCTATTATTAATATTTAATTTCCTCCTATTACAGTAAGCAGATGACCTAAAAGATCATTTAGCCAGCAGCCAATAATAAAGCAAATAGGGGAACCAGAAAAAGTATGTCTTAGATCATAGAATCATAGAATCATTTAGGTTGGAAAAGACCTTCAAGATCATCGAGTCCAACCATTAACCATGCCCACTAAACCATGTCCTGAAGTACCCTGTCCACTCGCTTTTTGAATATCTTCAGATGGGTGATGCCTCCTTCCTCCTCTCTTTTCCTGCCCCACTCAGCCACATCTCTTCATCCTTAGAAAGGAGGCAGGAGTGGGGCTGCTCTCTGACAGCTCTAAGCACACTGGCTTCGTGTGAGCAGTCAGGGACATGGGGAAGCTGCTCTACCTGAAGTGTTCATAAAATATCGAACTTCAGAAAGGAAACCATTTAGCAACGCAGGAAAGTGCTACTGCTGCCTTCCCTATCATTCTCCCCTAAAGGACAGTTGTTTTCATTATGTTTTACAGCTGGAGTGTTTTGCAAATTTGTGTACTGCCTGTGAGCACATTGGCTCATTTATTGTGACTTGATCCTCTAAAGAAATGGGGAGAGACAAGATTTCTTAGAGTCTTTGATTTAAAAGATAGGGAGATTCTCTTTGAGCTGAAGGGATTTCAAAGAGAGGATAAAAACTGACAAGCATCTCCCCCTCCAGGCTTTGGAAAGTAGGAAACATGATTTAGCAGCACCAATTTTTCTGCTTCCAGCCATGTGTGAATTCAAGCGTTTTCCCTAAGGGAGTTAGGTAATCTGTAAGGGGCTGGTACCTGGGAAGGGTCGCGTTGTCAAAAGGAGATGCTAGATTGTGATCTGTGGAATGAGCCTTGATGAAGATTTCCCCACGGCCTCCTGAGCTGCCTGCCGCCTTGCTTACCCTGTCCCAAAGCAGAAAAGGAGAAAGCAATCCTCTCTGGAGCCCGGGGAAGCTGCAGACTGTCACCTATGTGCCCATACACTGTCCTGGGTGCCCTGAGGGCTGCTGATCCCTGGAGATTTTGCTAATATCTGAGAGTAGCTGTCAAACTGAAGTGTCACAGACGTTGTCATATAGGTCAGCCTGGCACGCAGAGGGTTTGTTTTCTATGTACCAGTGTGACGGAGTGTGGGCATCCAAAACTGGGGCGGGTGATTTGTTTGAGGCGGGTGATTTGGACCAAGCAGTGGCCAAGGGCTCACCTCGATGCTTTTGGCACTCGGGAGAGAGAAGGGGCAACACCTTAGTCCAAAGCCAACTGGAGATGCCAAACAAAAGCTTGCTTAGGCTCCAGTGATGAACTGCTTCATGGGAACGTGCTGTTCAGATGCTTTATTGAATTTTCAAGGAGCAGTTTTTCATTGGGGCTGAAATATGAGAGAGAACAGAGTGTTCCAAGTCACTAAAAATGAACAGAGCAACAGCTTTACAGGTTTGTGAGTGGCAAAAAAGGTTTATTTAATAATGAGGAAAAGGCTGGAACATAGCCCAGGGTATCAAGAAGGAATTAATCCAATTAACAAAATAAAACATGAGCTTAAGAAGAAATACTAATTGTAGCTGTCCAGCAGGTTGTGTGATACAGGTTATTTTTCTTAAGTTTCAAGAAGCTTGCAATATTGATCCCTCAAGGGCCTGAGATGTTAAATATATGCTTTGCAGGTGAGTAAAGCAGGTTGTTAATTAATTTTATCTTGTCAGACCTGGTTGCTGAGCCTTTGGGTCTTGCATGAAGTAGATGATTCTGTAATAAATTTTGTATTGCCTCTGGATATATGTCTCCTTCTCTAGGTGGTCTGTATTTCATTTTGTCCCTGTGCAGTAAATTTCTAGTCATATGAGCAGAAAGACTAAGCCTGTTCTTGTTTTAAAGCAAGTTGCAAATACTTGTACAATTAATGACTTGTTATGTTGGGTGAAAGCTGTAGCAGGCTGACACTGCAAGAGATGAATGAGGCGAGATGGGTGAGTTTGGGTTGAACGTGGGAACCTCCCGGGTTGTGGCACCTTCTGTAAGTAGCAGGTGAGGCCTCTGATGTGCTGGGGTTGTGTGGCTAATAATTGCTTTTTCTAATGTCAGTGGCAACTGCAGAAGCGCTGGCGCTGAAGCAGACGCAAAATGTTTCGTTGTGGCCGAGACACCTGCTCAGCTCTGGTCATTTCTCTTCTGAGATGTGCTGGCTTTGCAGAACTCTCCCAAGTGTTTTCTGGTCCATCTGAGAGCAGAGGGTGGAAGGACATGTTGTCCTCTGCTGGACATAACATCTCACAGATTGCTTCGGAATAAATGGCTAGGGCTGAGGTTGAAGAACCAGGCCACTGTTTGTGAAGGGGACTGGGAAGCAAGGGAATAAAAAAAAACAGAGATAAAAAATTCAAATTTAACATCAGACCGTGAAACAAACAGTTGAAGTAGAAGGTTAAAAGCTCTGTTGTGTCAGAAAACAGTATGTGATGTGGTCATTAAACTTCAGATTCAGCATTGTGCTTTTTCAGGATACATGCAGAGCTGTAGGCAATTCAGCTTTGTCTTTGTGCTGAGCTATTAGTACGTGTGGGACCTCCGCAGTGTAGGTTTGTTACTTCCCTCCATGTCCTATTGGAAAGCGAGTTTGAGATGAGCCATTGAAAAGAGTCAGGTTAAACAAAATGCATCTGGGATTAATGTGGATTCATAATCCTACTAAAGGAAGCTCTGAAAAGGTGAAAAATATCCCATTAATTTCACTTTGATCCTCTTCACTGAGGTGTGCGTGGTATGAATATGAGGTGCAAGAGCAACATAGCAGGACTTTAAGTAAATCCTCTCAGCATCAGGATTAATGTGTCCAGTTCTCAGGCTGGCTCCTTTCAAAAAGCGGTTTCTTCAGTCTTTGACTTCATCTCAGAGTAGCTTGTGGGGTGTTTATGGTGGTTTTATTTTACGTAGCCATAGTTTTGGTCCAGGTATGTCACAGCCATTTGTTAAATTTTTCTAAACTTGTCCTGACATGGGAGTTTGGTTATGAGCTTGACCTGCGTGGAAACATGTGAGCGTGTTAGGAAGCAGAGAGGTGTACGCTCCCTGCCTCATTGCCGGAGTATTACCCCGTCACCGTCTCTGCTGCCGTGATGCGAAGGGACACGGGAGCTTGCGCTCCTTCAGAGCCTTCAGGCGCAGCTGTGTGTCGTACCTCTGACAGGCACACACACTGTCTTTCTCTTAGGGGCCTGTTTTGCCTGCTGCTTCCCTTGTTTCTTGTTTTTTTTTTTCCTCCTACCAACTTTTTCCTGTCTTTTTTTCCCCTTTCTTGCCCCCCCCCCCCAAAGCATTGCTTATTTTTCATCTTGCCCTTTCTGTTTTCTCTCCTTCCAGATTTTCTTTATTTCTATCTTATATTAATTCTAATCGCCTTCCCTGGAAGTCAGGCTGGGGTGAGGGAGTTAGTTTTCAGTATCACTGCTTTGAAACAAACCTGTTAGGATTTGTAATGGACAATGAGATGCTAGCAGAGTGATGTAGGACCATGTCACTGACATCCCTGAAATACAAGAAAGCAGAAGCAATCTTTAGGAGGTCAGTGGAAAACTGGAGTTTTTGCTAAAAGAAGATAGACAATAGAGAAACTTCTTGGGGTTTTTAGTTCTTCAGAAAAGATTAAATGGATGATCTTTATCTTCCTCTTAATAGCTAGTTCACAAACTAATCTCTTTGGTTGATTTCTTCCACACAAACCAAACAAAACACATAAACAAGATTGCTGAAGGTGGAGAGAAAGCTAGATTTTTGAAGCACATCCAAACCACTAAGAATCATTCACTTTCCTTTCAAATGCAGCATTAGCAATAGAGCTCTAAATCAATGAAAGGTCTAAAATTAGATTATATTCCTGAGATCAGATGTGAATCACAAGTTAATTGTATTTTCTTTTATTATCACTGTCTTTACCCTTTTATTTTATCCTGAGAAATTAGGTTTCTGACTTGAAAACAGAGTGAACTGTGAAGGCATGAAACCTTGCTGGGTTAGACTACACCAGATCACCTGTGGATGGGGTCCCCAAAATATTTTGTTTGGGGGGCTCATGTTGCATCTGAAACTGAGCTCAAGTGATTTATCAGTTAGTGCTGTGTCTCTCTCTCCCCCAGCCCTCTGATGTTTCAAGTAGCCATTTTCTTAAATTAATGAGAAAATATTACTGCTAAAGCTTGCTAAATAAGGTTGAAAACCCACTCTAGAAGTGACAGGGTAGGACAGCAAACAATTCTCTCTTGACTGTGGCACAAAGCTTAGGGAACTGTATTCTCCATTGCTATATTTTTAGCTGCAACTGTGGTGAAATGCCTGTATCTGAAAGCAGAGGTACGAGGTGACCTGCAAGATTAGTGTGTGAGTGAGGCATGCAAGCATATAGATGATGTGTATCTGTTCATATGAAATGGCAGCTGTAGGGACTATGTTTCCTTGCAAATGGCACCAACTTTAGTCCCAGATTTGTGTGCACGATCCTGCAGGAACATGAGTGTGTGCTTGAGAGATGACGTTGGCATTGTGCCTATGTGTGTGTTTCTGGGAGAGGTGTATCTTGGTCAATGTGTTTCTGGCTGATTGTAGTTGAAAAATTATGCTGAGCTGAATCTGTGGATGCAACAAACGCTATGGACAATGCAGGTATAATGAATAAATGGTTTGCTTGTAGGATAAAGATTTACGTGAACAAAAATGATGGCATTGCAGAGACCCTTGCAGAGAATGTGCATACTCAACGGAAAAGTCCTCAAAGATGTCACTGTCTGACATACCTCGAACTATTCTCCCTGCTGCTGATCACATTCCAGATTCTGTGCACTTGAAGGAAAGACTGGGTATGGCAACAGAGTGGTGACCATACATGCCAGCAACATAACCCCCTTACCAAAGAAGGTTCGTGTCATTGCAGAGCAGGGTATTGGTGCAGCACTTTTTTGCGGCAAAGTACACGGGGGTGGGCAGCACGTGATGGCTCAAGTCTTGTGTTTGTGATCAGAGGGAGACAGGTGTATGTAAAAAGGCTCCTCCACCTTTCCTCTGTGCAGCCACAGCACTTGCCAAGGCGTAATTAGTGGGCTCTCGTGTTTCAGGGCAGACTATTGAGCAGCTGCTAAAGTGCCAGCTCAGTTGGTAGCCTCGAAAACAAAACATCCCTTGTTTCTCATCACCACTGTGAAATACTGCCTTCCTGAACCTTGGATTTGGCCCTGCAGCTTTCAGGATAGACAAAATGTGAGATTTTTGCCAATGATGTATTCTTCTAGGTCTGTTTAATATCCGTTATCAATTTAATGTGCCACTTTAATGAGATTTTGCTTTTTCCATCTCCTCCGTAGAGCTGATTACTTAGTGTATGTGGTTGGTGTTTTTTTGGTTTTTTTTTGTTTTTTTTTTTTTCTTAAAGGAAACTACAAGTGAAGAAGTTGAATGCTTGCTTCAGCTGAAGAGGATATTTCCCAAGTCCTAGTGGGAAAAGGTGAAAAAGAGAACTGGAGGATGTTGCTAGTAGGTATGTACATGACAGGAAGCCATGACTAGCAGTGCGATTGTCAACAGGAAACAAAAAGTCATAGCCGATGTGACGCTGCCATACAATACACTTTCTGTGTTGTGTTGCCTGCTGGACTTTGTGGCCTGGGGCGGAGTGTATGCCTACGTGAGATATTCTCCTGTCCATTTGTCTGCTGGAGTTTGAATTATTCTGCATCTGGTTAATCCACTTTGCTGGAGTTGGCAAGCCCTGTTTTTTGGGTTTTTTTTCTTGACACCTGCTACTGTAAAGATCTTGAACAGCTATGGGGAAAAAAGGGTGCGTGTGAGCAACCTTCACCGGCTGGCAGCTGAGTGCTCTTCAGACCCCGGACAGCTTTGAGGTGTCTTGGCTGTTCAGTGCTCTGCAGATATGAACGCTGAGCTTTTCTGGCACGTTCTCACATTGGCCTGGTTGTTCTCACCATGCTAGTACATGGGAAAGAAGACTTCCTCTCAGACATAGCTTACATCATCCTGGAACTGGTCATTGCAGTGCTGGCCATCCTCGGGAACATCCTGGTCTGCTGGGCAGTCTATCTGAATAGCAACTTGCAGAACGTCACCAACTATTTTGTGGTGTCCCTGGCTGCTGCTGACATTGCCGTGGGCGTGCTGGCAATCCCCTTTGCCATCACCATCAGCACTGGCTTCTGTGCCTTCTTCTACGGCTGCCTTTTCATCGCCTGCTTCGTCCTGGTCTTGACTCAGAGTTCAATCTTCAGCCTCCTTGCTATTGCCATCGACAGAATCATTGCGATCCGCATACCCCTCAGGTAAGCACGGGTTGGGGTGGGGGGACAGAGGGGAGCTAGGGTGGTGAGGGATGAATATCAGTAAAAACAACAGATCTGGAGATGAACTGAGGAAGGAAAAGTTAAATGAGGATCAGCGCTTTTTATCTTCTAGTTTGAAAAAAACTTTTCTAGATCTTGAAGGCTTGCCTTGGCTGCTGGATTTTCTGGTTCCTTCTTTTTCCAGTTCTTCTCTGTCCTCATACGGTGTATGCCCATGGCATCACAACGGCACTGCCTGGGAGCTCCTGTTCCATATTTAGACAGGATTGTGCGGTAACATCAATAACCTGTGCCCTGAGCTGCCGCCAACAGCACCAGAAGGATCACTGTGGGAAAGTGGAGCTAAAGCAATACATAGTGGAGGGCAGAAAGGGAGTGAGGGCAACTTGTCTCCTTCCCCATGGGGAGAGTGGGGGACTCTGCTTGCAGCTGTAGCAGCAGGGTTGTGGATGGGGGTTTTATCTTGGGGGTCCATTAAATGTGAAGGGAGGAGAAGCAGCAGGCTATGAAGAAATGGGCCTTACAAAGATTTGGACTAGTTTAGGCACTGCCTCTGGAAGCAAAGCATGTATTAGATCAAGGCAGAGGCTTGTCCCGACCCAGACCTGAAGATGGTTATTCTGTGGTCTCTACTCTGGAGTTTAAAGGAAGAAAAGGATGTTTCAGTATTAGAGCTTGAAAGCTGAATATGACTAGCTGCTACTTTGTGTGCAACCAGGGAGGCTGGTGTGAGACAAGGGGAAGTTTTGCCACGCGCGCAGGGGCTGCCACTCAGTTCAGTTTTCCAGAAGCACGTTGTTGTGACGGGATATATCTGACCGTGGGCGTGAAGCAGCATTGCGTTTTGTGGGCTGGGTTTGAATGCTGTGTGACAATGCTTCCGAGTCATTCAGTAAGCTCAAAAGATGTAGAGGAATCCCTGGGAGAGGCCAGTGCAGACAAAGTGTAGGAGTCTCCTTCCTTCCCACCTTGTCCTTAGGAGAATGCAGCATACTCTCAGGAATGGAGAGACTTGCTTCCTATCCTGAACAACAAATGTGGCTGCAAAAATGGAACACATTTCTGATTGTTGTGCTCTCAAGTTTGAGTATTTGGACATCCTCACTCCTGTTGAGCTAAAATCACTTGTGGTGACCTGTGCAATTTAGTTTTGTCTCTTGTGAATACTTTGGTCATCCAGCACTTATGTCAATTAACACAAACCTCCCATTAAAAAATAGAAAGCATTATTTTCCCTAGAGCTGCGGAGGTTACCTTTTCATGTGGACCAGTGCAGCACAGTCTTTCCTGAAGCCTTGCCTCAGCAACCTTGTGCTGTTGTAACATTACTGTTAATTGTTGGTTTCCAAACCTATAGTCATACCTGTTACACCCTCTCCTTTTGATGTAGTTGTAAGGAATAACTGTGTGACAATGCATTCCATTGCAGAGAAACTCTATTGATATTAGTTACCTATAAATCGGACTGTCTCTGCTTTTCCACAGTTCTACATAGAGATGGTTTCAGTTTATAAACCAAAATAAGGATAAATGGTAAAGAAACATCTGTAGAGTAGCCCTCAGGAGCTTGCCTCTGAGATGATTTTGAGAAGGGCTGATGTCTTTAATTCATCTCTCATGAGCTAACTCTGAAGACTTTTGCTGACAGTTTAAGTGCTCTTCTTGCTAGAGGATGACTTGCCAGGAAAAGGATTTTAAAAATCTGGATTTCTGCCCATTTTGGGGGGTATCACTATAACTATATTGTCTTGAAAATTTAATTTCCTGGAATAGCCAAGGTAAAGAGTCTTTTAGAAAAATCAGACTTCATCAGTGCTGGGCACGGTACCAGTTTCGCTATTTTGTTTTTGAAAAAACAGAGCACACCTTCTTCCACCCCAGACCAGTGGAGTTGATTGGATGCAGAAACCCACAGGTAGATCCATGGGTTCCTCCCCCTCCTTGTCCTCTGCTGGTTTGTCCTTTTACAGTAGGAGCGAAGAACTTGTCAATTGTGTTTCCCCTTAAGAATTTATGGATGAATAAGCATTAGATTTATAGCCTCAGACATGCTGAGAAAGTGAAAGCTGATTAGCTGAAGAGGGAAATGTGGTATGATTCAGACCGCTCACATCCTTGTTTTTTTCTTTTTCTAATATCTGGTTGTCTCAAAAACGTGTCAAACCAGTGGAAGGAAAGTTCTGCCACTAAAGACGCAATGTTTTTACCCCATGCTTTAATGCCTGGGAAAGCCTCTTCTCTCCTCCTCAGAGGACAAGAAAGGTAACACCAGGCATTCCTAATATTCATTAGATGAATGCTCTTAAAAAAAGAAATCAGACTTCCTTCACTCTAGCAAAACTGAAAAGGGCCAAACCTATTTTTTCTTCTTCTTTTTCTTTTTAACTGTTTCATGTCTGATTTGTCCTAAGGAAGGTAACCACATGTCTCAGTGGATACATATGTGGATGTGTGTTCCCACACAAATAAACTGTCAGTATTAAGGAGGCAGAAGAGCGGGATTTCTGATACTGCTTGGTTTTGGACACCTCAGTACATAATCAGAGTTATCTTTGGAATGATCTTTCTGTGGATAAAAGACCCTCCCCCCAAAAATTGCAGTGAGGAAGGACATCTATAGGTAAAATCTAAAAATACATTAAAACTAATTTGTGAACATCTTATGGGTTCTACCTTTCAAATTATTAAAATACTGTGTAGAATTTGATAAACTTTCCAAAAGTTCTCAAACACTTTGCTGAATTCTGCCAGGTTTTATACAAATGTAACACTCTGCAAGTGGCAATAAAACACTCCTAAGGAAGTGAGTCGGAGCCATTGCTTGGTCTAGGATAAAATCCAAACTGTGTCTCTAACATCGCAGGTACCTGAAAACTTACGCTCGCTGATACAAACCCCCTGGGTGTTCTAAACAAAACTCACTGGGAGTCTGAGCTCCAGGATGAAGTCACGGGCCAAGAACAATTGCTGCTTTCCAGGCTCTTTGGTGCCAGCAAATGCTCCGCAGGCATGGTGCCCAGCCACGTGTTCTTGTGCAGGCATTTGTGGTAAAGATACTCCCATGGTGAAGGGCAGGTAGCTTTGATGCACTGGAAAGAGAGGAGAAATTTTTCTTCCTGCAGCCAAACGGAAAAGTTTTCTCAGGTTACTGCTTGCTCTGTGTGCTGAATTCAGGTATTCACCTGTGGCAAAAATACTTACGCAGGTCAAACAGTGCCAACTACAGTAACTTGCTGAAGTGCAGACCTTTTCTGATGAAAGTTGCTTTGGAGATGACTGCCTGAGCTACTGGGATGCTTCTCTGGGAAAGCTTTACTAAGGTGCAGCTCCCTGATCTCTGGAACATTGGGACAAATTTATCCCATGTAGAGGTGATTGAAACTGCAGCTCTGAGGTTGCGTTGGGATGCTTTTCTGCCAGAGGCTAGGGGAGCTGGACATGAAGAACTAGCTTCTCAAAGTCTGGGGCAGGAAGAACAGGGGAGATGAACACAAACCCTGAATAAAGTATAGGACGTGGAAGGGGCCTTTGTGCTGAGAACAGTCTGTGTCAGCAGTTGCTTTAATTCTCTAGGGTTGCTTTCTCAGCTGCTCATATATGAGCATCTGAATCGGTGAATCAGGGATTTAATGTCACTTTGAGCCATATCCGGACTTATTTCTTTCCCTGCTCACCATAAACCTTTTGACTTTATGACGAGCGTTTCCTACATGCGCTCATGTTTGTGTCAAATAGATGATGGGCAGTTTCAGCCTAATATGAAAGAAGGATAATTCACTTCCTCCTTTGAACAAGCATGGGCATGGCTTTGAAAGCAGTGCCAGTTGTCTATGGCTTCATGGGCTGCAGTGGAACTTGCTGTTACCAAGGTTTTAGTCTGGAAGCTGATCGTGCCTGTATTGCCTCTGCTGTTTAGAGCCCTGCGCCCACCTGTGGGATCCCACCTACCCTGTCTCCGTAGCATAGACAAGCACTAGTATCAGTTAGCACCTGGTAATAGGGGAGAAAGTTTCTTGACTGAGAGTTCTGGGAAAGGGTTGTTTAGATGGTGCATGAGAAGGTCTGGGTTTCATTTCTTGCTCTGCTACAAGATTTCCTGGATGATCTGGGATTGTCAGTGTTTCTCATTTCCAGATACATGTAATAGGGATAGAATATCCTCCTTTTGTCTTGCCTCCTATGACTGCAGCTGCCTGAGGTGGGGGCTGTTGAGTGGATGTGTTCAGTGAACAGTGTTTTGCAGTGATTTGTTAAAAATCATTGAACACTGCTGGAATTCAGATCAAAGCCCAGTGCCCCCAGCACTGAGCACGGGCTTTCTGGTGTGGTGCTGTGTGGCTGAAATGTGCTCTGTGCATGGCAGAGCCATCTGGCCAAGATGTGCAGTGCTGTCAACCAGAGGTGAGTTTGGAAGACAAGCAGCAGGTTGGATGCTGTGATGATGAGTTAGGCCAGCTACATATCATGCAATGCATGGAAAGATTTTTAACTTCTACCTGAGGATGCTGTAGTTCTTATACCGGCTCTGTCTTCCACCCAGCTTGATAGTTTATGAATCAGACTGGTGAGGTACCACACTTTGTGCAGGAATCATTGTCTTGGTGACACAGAGCTTAGGCCAAGGCCTCAGAAGTGTCACATCTTCAGCCAAGTTACTCTAGGCAGCACAGATGAGTTGTGCATTCACCAAGGGCAGCTGTTCTCCTGGAGTCAGTTTGCCAGCCTGATGGCTGGGAGAGCAGCAGGGCAGGTGAAATTATTTTGGGGAAAACATCCACATTTCCCTCTGTTTGCAAAAGTGGATTTTGTTTTCTAGAGGAGTCAGGTGACCTTATCCCCATACACAACTCCACCGTGAGCGTCCCTATGCTCTGCGCTAATGTTCTTTGTGTCTGGAATTTCACGAGTAGAAGTCGTTGTTTGTGTAGCAAGTCCAGTATTTCCAGGAAGCACGAGAACTGCTTTTGCACAGACAATCCAGTGCTGTCTGGACACATCAGACATGGTACAAAGTCACCCGCTAGCTATGCAGAACACGGGCTGTAGGTGTGACCACCTCCTTTCAGCAGGCTGTGTCTGCTGCATAGGTGCCAGCAACTCACAGTATGCGTGATGCTTCCTGGAAGCCCTGAACTTACCATGTAGAGCTGTACAGCACTGGGGATACAGAGAGTAGCTTTGGCCTAGCTGCTGTGAGCCTAGAAAGATGTCTAGACAGGTGCACAAACTCTTTGATGCCAGCCTGGTGACACCTCTGAGTGGACAAAAGGAACGAGTCCAGGAAAGTCCACCTGGACAATAACCCTACTTCAGCCAAGTCAGCCAAAGGTGTCTCATGTGGATCCTAGAAATTAAGCTCTCCCAAGCGAATGAACACTTCTCAGTGGGTACCTGGCCAACGTAGTGCCGCACACTATGTCACGAGATGCTGTGAGCTTTCTCTCTTAACCCTTGGAGATACCGACCAAGGCGTTACGGAAATGCACTCACCGATAAGTTGATAATTGCCACTGCCAGCACAATACACTGCAGCTGGAAAGCAGGCGGCTGCTTGGGTTAAGTGCTGTTTCTAAGCCTTGTAAAGTTTGTTGCATGGGAATCCCCAGAGGGTAAGAGGGAGGGAGAAGTAGGGGGGTGGTTGCCTGGAGCAGTAATGAATATATTTTTAGTGGAAGGGAAGGGACATCTCTAGTCGTGGGATAACAGCTGCACAATTTCAAAATTCCTATGACAAGATGTAGCCAATTCCAGGGCTGCAGGGTTTTGAGGGTTTTTTTGTTTGTCTTTTATTTTTCCAAGCTTCAAGTGCCTTCAGCCAATCTCTTGCTCCCTGAGTATACTTTTCAAAGCTCAGATACTGTTTTGCTGTGTTGATGAGGTCTGAATGTGAGCAGCTCCCTGCTACCATCCATGCTGTGCCCTTAGCATCCCCTAAGCATTGAGCAGGATCCACTACTTGCTGGAGAAACCTTTTTATCTCTCAGAATCAGCTGAATCCCTCCCTTATTTCTGGAAGGAGGATTTCAGTGTATTTTGGGTACTGGGAATTTGTGTGGCTGACTCCCTCCCTCACTCCCTCTTTTCTGATTTTGAAATACAGCTGAGGAAGGGAGACACAAGCCTGCCGGGTCTTGTGTGGAGCCAGGTTTTTTCCAAGGCCCATCAGCAGGTATTTAAAGCACGTGCAGGATCTCCTTCTGTACTGTGCCTGGCAAAAGCAGCCTTTCTCCTCCCCTGTCTTGAACTTGCATTGGGATAGGAGCATGAACCTGTGGGAGTAACTATTTCATTGAGAGATGGAAACATTTCTATGGCTTGTTGGATTATTTTTTTTTTATATATGTTTGTTTGCTGAGAGAATTCTGGGGACAGAGGGAGAAGGAGCATTGGGTAAACACTGGAAGCCCAGCACTACTGTTGTCTGATCGCAGACACATGGGGTCAAGTACAGTGTGGGACCCACGCTGGACGATGTGGGAATCTGGCCATCTACTTTCCATGCTAAGCATTACCAAGGGAAGGAAATTGCATTGAAATGTTAAACTGTTGCCCTGATTTACATTTTCAGAGAGAAGAACTGGTGGAGTCAGCTCAGGACTTGCAATAACCTGTGAGGCCTTGGGAACTGGCCGATATTTCAAACAAACCAAGGTCCCTGGCTGCGCTGTCAGATTCTTACCATGTTGCTTATTGTCTCTTTCAACAGATCTTGGAGAATTTACTGCTAAGAGCACTTGCTTCAGCCAGGCATATCAATACCTCCCCCACTGAAGTCCCCTTTGGTGTGTGCAGTGCAGCCCACAGCACACCTGTAGTCAGAGCACTGTCCTCAGCTTAATTCCTCCTTTCTGAGAAAGACATGGGGTCAGCTTAGCTGGGCTAGTGAGGAAAACTGCTGACTAGTCTCAGTTATTGAAGGAAGGTTGGTGCTGTTGAAAGTGCCATTGTGGAGGAGCAGAGTGAGGTGCTGTGTAAGGCAGTGCCAGCCTGGCTTCTGCAATTGAGTCAGCAGAATTTCCCTGGAGCACACCTGAACATGGACATGGGGCCGATGGCACTGTGTCTGCGAGTTCGTTTGTGCTATTTGGCTTACAGATCTACTGTAAGACAGACCTAGCAATTCCATGCTACAAGACTGCTCCTTTGCCAGAAAGGAGGAACTGCCTTAGCCTTCAGCAGGAGAGCCACAGTGGTCTTCATCACCAAGGGTCAGAGCAGTGCCGTTGGTTATCCAGGCTGCAAGGTCTATGTGCATGACCAATAGGACTGGTGGAGTGAAGGAACACATGAAAACTGTATTAATTTCCCTGCTTTTCTGTCACCTATTCACTGCCTAAAGGAAAGGGAGGGAAATTCGTGGCATACAATGTCACCATGGTCCCTGCTGTGCTGTGCTGTGTGAGTTCTACATGGCGATTCAAAGGTCCCTCTGAGAAGCAGACACCTTTCTTGCTGTCTTCTGTCTTTTGGGCCATTGGGAAGTTGCTTGGGTGTTGGGCTTGTTGAATGATACTGATGTAATTCCCATTTCCTCTACTTTATAGGTACAATGGCTTGGTGACTGGCTCTCGAGCTAAAGGTATCATTGCCATCTGCTGGGTATTATCTTTTATTATCGGCTTGACACCAATGCTAGGGTGGCACAATCGCTCCCAGATCGAAGAGCTGGGTTCCAATAAGTCCTCTCCCATCAACTGCAGCAACAGTATGGTGGCATGTCTCTTTGAGGCTGTGGTCACCATGGAGTACATGGTCTACTACAACTTCTTTGCCTGTGTGCTCTTGCCCCTCCTCCTCATGTTCGGTATCTACTTGAAAATCTTCATGGCAGCCCGGCGACAGCTCAAGCAGATGGAGAACAAGATGGTACACGGGGAACGTTCTCGCTCCACTTTGCAGAAGGAAGTCCATGCAGCTAAGTCTTTAGCCATCATTGTTGGGTTGTTTGCAGTCTGCTGGCTTCCACTACATATTATTAACTGCTTTACCCTTTTTTGCCCAAACTGTGCCCATGCTCCCCTCTGGCTGATGTATCTGGCTATCATCCTGTCTCATGCCAACTCGGTTGTAAATCCTCTAATTTATGCCTACCGAATCAGGGAGTTCCGATACACCTTCCGTAAAATCATCAGCCAGCATATCCTGGGCCGGAAGGAGCCATTCAAGGCAGGAACGGCCAGCTCTAGGACTTCCACTCACGGTGGGGACGCAGAGAACGCCAGCATACGAATCAGTGAGTATGCATTAGAAGTATACACCAATGGAGAGATCCACAGGGATCCTGAAAAGCAGGACTTAAACAAATGCAAAGCTGGCTTGGAATGGCACCAGAATGGAAGTGCTCTGGACGTGGAGACAAATGGGCACCTCCCACATTCCTGCAAAAACGGGATTCTCTCAGATGCCTGCATGAACAGGGAGCTTCACAGTGAAGAGCTAATTGATGCCCAGGTGTCATACTCAGATCTGGAAAGAGCAGCCTTCGCAGCAGCTGATGTTTCCTGATGAGACTTTCAAGGTCTTCCTGGTAGAATTATTTTTTTTCCATTGGTGACCTCTGCTGTGGCAGAAAGGGAGGTTGGGGGGCGGGGGGAGAGGTGTGTATTCAGATCACTGTGGAGAAAGGGGGCCCTACCCAGGACTGTTGGGATGATCCTAAATACTAGACTGGAGAAAAGCCAAGAGACCATTGAAACGGACTAAGGAAGGAGGGACACATGAGCCATCGATGACCTGTCACCAAGAGCAGTGCCAAGGTCAAAGATGGCATTCCATGTTCAGCACTGGGAGACCCTGCTGATGCAGGGCATATCATGACATTACGCTGTACTGTGTGTCTGTGGTTACGTGTTGGTTTTGCTGTCTTTACCAACAGAAATAAAAGCATGGCTGGAAGTATTCGCTGAACTGCAAAGAGCAACGGGGAAAGGGGCCTTTTAGTACTTTGGCCCTTCAACAAACAGAAGGGGGGTAGCAACATCTGTTGGTCAGGAAGGATGCCAGCAGCTGCTTGGACAGGGAAGGAATTTACCTGATGGGAACTTTGGATACCTTTAACCATGGCATTTCGTCTTTCAGTTCATGTTTTTAAAGCTTATACTGCAACAGGTGGCTCAAATGTTTTTTTTTTTCTTGTCTTGATAAGATTACTTAATGTTAAGTTATAAAAATGGGCAAGAACTCGTATCCATTCCCAGAGCGCTCAATGTTCCGGATGCACAAGGCAAATATAACCTCATAGCTCTCAACTTCGTCTAACAAATAATGAAAAGTCTATAATATGGGTTTCCCGTAGGAAAAGGGCTTGGTGCTGCAGATAGTAGACAAGCAGGCCAGGTTGTGGTCTGTGTCAGAGGGGCAGTCGTGCCCTGAGGTGTTGCAAAGAGCTGTCGGGCGTGTGAGCTGTCTGTAGGCTGGTGGGCACCGTCTGCTTTTTCGCCCTGTCTCTGTGCTTGTCCTCCTGAGCTCCTAGAATGCAAATTCTTTCCATGGCCCCATATGTGTGTGAGGGGAGCTGATTTTCCGTATTGTGGTCATTTTTGTCCTCACTCAAAAGGCTGTGGGATTTTTTTCTTCTTTCTTGGGATAGGGAGGAACACACACACACTACCCAACACTTAGTTTTGGAATTCCAATATGCTCTATTTAAACATCTTTTCTCCTGTGATTTCATTTTTTTCCTGATGTGCTTTACTGTGAAGCCTGATTTGTCCCTGCAGTGCAGAGGCCAACAGAGCTGGGTCTGGTTAGAAGATGCTCCTACTCTGAGAAGCTGAAGGATGTCAGTAGTAGTGGAAATCAGCTTAGAAACTGCAGTAGTCTGTCTGTGTAAGAGAACAGGCAAATCTGTGCTGCAGCAAGTGTATGCACTGATGTGGTTAGTTGTAGAGGTGTTCCACAGCAGTTTCATAATTTTCTGTATTGCTTATGAAGCCTGGTAGCTCAAGGACAGCAGAATGCCACATGAGCTTGAATTCTACTGAAAGATTGTCTGGGTTGTTTTTTTTTCCAGACAAATAATCCATGTCCAACATCACCAGCCTTCTGGAGAGACAGGCAGTAATGGTCCTACTGGAAAACCAAAAGTCTGGTAATTCCAGGGATCTGAAGTTTATTCCCTAGCTGAAAACATCAGAAATATCATCCCCCAAACCTGGCTTTTCTTTATGTCTGTCCACTAACATTTCAGAAGCCAAATAATTTCATTTTCAGAAAGGAAAGGGGAACTGGATTTTGATATTTGAGGAAGAGCAGGTTAGGTTTGTGTGTTCTTATTCCATGTTTATTTTAAATATTGTGAACTATTAAAATGAAAAGTCAGTTTTATTTGAGGAGAATTTTCTTTCTGCCAGTCTCCCTATGTGAAAGTGGGGAGTAGTTTATAATGCTGAACGTGTTCGAGTATGTAACTGCTCCAAGCTAACACAAAGCTTACTGTGAGATGGATAAAAAGATGTGGTTGCCACCACAATCCTTAGCAGAAAGACAGGCAAGCTTGTAGAACAATAGACATCAGAGTTTAATTGAATTGCTGCTTTCTTGGCACGGCTCTTCCACGTAGTCTAACGTCAGAGGAGTGGATTATCACTCCAGCACCATTAACAAACACTAAGCCATTTCTCTGTAACTGACGTCGTAGGTAGTTCCTCTGTAGGGTGACTTGGGATCTTGTTACTCTTGATCTTTCTTGATGGAATATTTCTGTAGGTGGCTCCTCTGACCTACTGCAACAGTGGCAGAGGAACTCAGTCAGGAAAATGGGGGTCTGATCTCTTCAGGCCTCAGTTGGGAGCTGAAATGTTTCTAAGAATAACACAAGATTACATCCGGCATTCATGTCAATAACAATTAGGTCCACAAAGAAGCAGAGCAGGGAAGGAAGTGTGGGAAAATACCAGGATCGCTCATGTGCTGGAACACACGCGAGTGCCGAAGTGTCTCCTATTGAGCTTTAGTTGCCATTGTAAAGGGATGTTTTGTGCCACATTGCATCAGACTTTCAACAGCTGATGTGGGTTGGTTGCTTTCTATTGTATCCTGAGCTTCTTCACACTCAATTATGGCAGCCTCTTGCTTGGTTGCCACAAGAATCAAGTTGATCTATGTTGATGAGACAAACTTCGGATTGTCCCTCAGGAAAACTTTCCTGCCCAACCAGATTGCCATCTGACCTTACGGAGTTTCCAGATGTCTTGAAATTAGCTTTTCTGTTGCTGTTTGAGATGCCCCCCCAAATGTGTCCCATCCCTTTCAGTATTCGTGATCCAGATTTGAAATGAAAAGGGTGTGTGAAGGGGCCAGGGGATGTGTGCAGGAGGAAGTGCAGTGGGGGTAAGGACGCAGCGTGTTTTATATAGAATTGGAAGTCTGTAGTCACAGGAAGGAAGGGATGGCAATTGTACCACATGCTGTGTGACTTCTGGCAAACATATGTCTGAGATGGACCTTCAGAAGATGTTTCTGAAGCAGTTGTTGGGGGGAAGCATGAGCCTTTTGAACAGAATTTTGGACTTCTTATTTCTTGTTTCCTAGGGATCATGACTTCAAGGCTTATGCGCCTTTTTTTTTCTTTTTTAAAAAAAAGCGCAGCTGTGGAGTCCCATCAATGAAATGTGCTCTTTCCTTCTCCTGGCAGCACGCTCCACTCTTGAGAAAAGTACCTGTCTTCCAAACTGCATAGGGCAGGGATCATTAGAAAAGCAAAAGTTAAATGATTTTTTCCTGACCTCCCCATTCACATCCCCATTTTCCTTCCAGCTGGAGAATTTTTAGCTGATGAAATGTAGCTGTTCTGGATAAACAAAGATGGTACCAAGACAAAGGAAAGAATGAGCTGACCATCAGGAGAGGCTGGAGAAGACCTCCTTGGGAATCCAAGGTGCAGTAGGTCCAGAGAGTGAGAAGAGACTGATTTCATTGAACTGGAACTTCTTAGTAAAAATGGCTGAAGACCCATAGAGAGATGTGGTGCCTCCTTTGGCATGAGGGCATTCCAGGAATTTCACCATTCCCTGGAGACTCTTAGGCTCCAGGGTTTATTTGGTTTATAGAGTTTTGGAGAAAGTAAAGTTTGATCAGTTGCCAGGAGTAATTTTATCAAGAGTTTGTCTTGGGGCCCTCTCTTCAATAGGGCACTGCTTTTTGTATGTGCAAATAAATGCACTTACAGCGTTGTCCTGCAGAGTTTCTTTTGGATCAGTAGTATTTCAAAGCTCTGTGCAAGCTTGAACTGCAGCTCTTGAACAGAGAAGCCATTTGGCGTGGTGGGACAGCTGGGGTTACTGTAGACAAAGGGTTTGCCACTGATCCCCGTTGGTGGTAGGAAGCTTATTGTGCAGATGGACTTGGGAGTTACATGGAGTAGTCTGAATCTTTGATCATTCTTTGAAAAGAGGCTCCAGGGGATGCTGGTGGATATAAAAATGTCTCCGAGGTGTGGGAGCAGGCTGGAGGGTTAGGGTTAGACGGGAAATCTTGGTGGTGAAGGAAGATTTGTAGGGTAGGTGTTGGGGAGGATTTCAGGGGAGCAGGAATGTGCTGGGAGGTGCTGGGGATTGCACAGATGGTGCTGGCATGAGACCAAGGTGTGACTTGCTGAGGAAGGACTCTGGAAAGGATGTACAGTCTTACAGCTCTCCTGGGGTCACTGCAGAGGGGAAACTTTGTCTGATGTGTGCGGAGGGTTGACTTTATATGGTCTATATGTGACTGAGGTAGAAGTGGTTCTTACGGATTATCTCCTTTTCACGTACATTGTCTCATTTCATGAGTGTGTCCAGGTGTAACAAAAGCCCTTCTGCTTCGTGACCATGAGCCCTACCTAAAACCAAATCAATCCAGCTGTGTTATGTGGGAAGGACAAGCATGCTGCAACAGTGCTGCGATGCATTAAAACTGTAGAATACTCTCTAGTGGTGTTTGCTAAGTTTAGCTGCCTAATAGTCAGTTCTCTCCCAATTTGTTTTGGGCATCAAACAGCACTGAGTCATACCGGAGAGTTTTTCTTTCTAGCCCTGAGCTTTTGGCCTTCTTTACGGTAAAACACATCAAGAGTAACTAAAACCACACCAGTTCCTCATTTGCATGAGAGATGACTAACCCTGACAGACTAAGAATCCCAAAACTGGGGCATGTTGTGTGTAACTCGCTGTCTTATTTGTCTGCTGGGACTGTTCACACAAGGATGTGTTAAAATGAAGACTGGAACCTGTCGATCTGAGGACATCCTTTGCTTCCCCCACTCTGTTTCATGAGCTGGTGTTCCTGCCCCCTGTCCTGTGGAGCGGTTGTCTCTGTGGTCTGCAAACCAAGACACTATGAACACCCTGCTGCACACGCTGTCACTATAAACCAATTACTCTTTTAATTTAAATGTTTTATGAATATAGTTGTTGTTTTCCCTCTGTTTGTCAGTTACCAGTGGGAGGGGAGGGAAGGGGGTGGGAGAGTCTGTGCATGCAAATGTATTTAAAGTGCGTTGACCAAAGGTTTTTTTGAATCTGTGAAGTTTTCATATCTGTGAAGTCATCAGACTGCTGGGCAGTGAGGAGCCGCTGGTGCTGCTGAGTCTGTCTTGGTTACATTTCTTAATAAGCATTAAAATAATAAAATATATTTGTAAAAGAGAGTGTGAGTGCCTTTGTCCCAGGAAGATCCGGCTGGCTGGCCCTTTTTTGTGCAAGTGTTTTCTTATTATTTTATTAGCTTTTTCCATAGATAGATCCTTCCGGAGAGCTCTCTCCCTGGCGCTGCCTACTCTTTTGCAGAAGATATTAGCATGGACTCAGGTGACAGACCCAGATGGACTAGAAAGACCCCTCACATCTCTGACATCCTGGGATCTGTCATCTTGGCAATGAGAGAAAGCGTTTACAGCTGCACACCGAACACAAGGTAGAGCACTGTGTTTGCCCAAACCACTGCAGCGTCAGGAACTTTGTGTTACACAGCAGGACCTGAAGGGTCCATAACTGGACCATGAAACAACTTTGCCAGCTGTAACTGGAGAATCCCAGTTTGCTGGCTCTCCTTCCACGTGGCCCTGCCGCTGCACCTCAGACCTCCTTGTAAGACCATCACAATTTCAGACCTCTGTCCTGTTCTGCCAACACCACTCGGGCTGAGCTAGCTCCAGCCTGGTGTCAGCCAAATTAGTCTGGAAGTGGAGGGAGTAAATCTAGATGCTGCTGTGGTGTCACTCAAGCCAATTCTGAGCAATGCTGACAGGATGAAGCGGGAATAATTTCCAGCTTTTTCCAGCTGGAAGCTACTAAATGCATGTATGAGGACGGTAGTGATTGTCTGTACACTCCAGGAGCATTTGGAATCGGGTAGTGATGAAGTGAAAGTTCACCAGATAACCATCAACTATTGGTCATTCCCTCTTTTGGTTCACTTTGCAGCTGGGCTAGAGGCCTGGCTGGAGGCCCCAGTTTGTGGAGAGGTGCTTGGCACCCTAGTGCTCTGCGGCCAGCTGTGCCTGAGCTGTTCAACCAACTGTGTAATTGAAAAGCTTTTTGATTTTTCCCTCCTTTCACAAACACTGTGCATTTTGTTCCGCAGCATCAAAGGCCAGGAGCTCGGAGGAACAATGGGCGTCTGCAGGAGCCCAGGGGGAACAATGGCCCTACCTGGCCCCAGGAAGAAAACGAATACTTGAAAGAACAGCGAGAGCTCCCAGTTTAACACAATTGGCCTGATCTGGAAAACTCTGCTCAGAGATCCACGTCTTGGCTTAGTCACCCAGAGAAACTAGACTTTGCAGGGCTTTTGCTGTAGACTAAGAGCTGTCTGAGGATCATATAGCTCAATAGTTTAATATTAATGCAGCACTGGGGAACTGATGACATTTCTGAATGGTGAAGTAGGATGGGGCTGCAGAGGATGGTGTTTTCCCTAGTAGTGGGTGGATTATGTTTTTGGCTAAAAAGCCTTTCACAGTATTTAAAGCAGCAGGATCTTCCTTGTCACTTCTGCCCCCAAACAGGAAGCCTTTGCTGCTAAGAATAGTACATAAAAGTGCCTGCTGTGCTCTTGACCATCATGTGGTTTGAGGAGAAGTTTTAGGGAGTTAAAAGCTCTGAGCACCTTGTCTGAGGCCCTGTGGACCTCACAATTTACTTTCACAGCAAAGAGTCCCGCTGTCTTGCATTTGACTGAAGTGACCAATTGAGGAGTGAGATTTCCCATATGTTTATTCAAGGGAGGGAGAAGGACTTCTGTCAGCTCGGAGTGATCCTGGGAGGAATCCACCTCTGATCCCACAAATAAGCAGGTTAGATGATGCAACTCACTGCAGGTTGGAGTCTCGCTGAATAGTAAGTGGAGCTGTATTCCTCCCTGACTTCCCAATCTCCTCTTCAGTGCTGTTCTGAGAAGAAAGGGGGCCACTTCTGAATATTGGAGTTGTTTCCTCAGAAATTACCCAGTAGATGGGACTGTTGGAGGGTTTTTGGCTGGAAGATGCGACACTCTTACAAGCACTGTCATTTCTCTGCTGTGTGACTGCAGTAGTCACTGCTGAGATCCTGCAGTACTACCCAGATCTCAGAAAATCAGAAATTGATTTCAAGAATTGGAGTCCTTGCAACACATCAAAGAAAATGATCTAAGCCAAGTTTGGGTCTGAGAGTAGCATGGTGATTTTTCAGCAAGTGAAAGGCGAGGACTGGGAAAAGAGCTTTTAATATGCAAGTTCAGAATAAACTGTGTAAAGATGAGGTTATTTGGAGTGCAGATCCATACTGTGTGGCCTGAGCCTGTTGCACCGAACTCCAAACCTGGGACTGTGGTTTTTAGGAGTGTCTAGCTGCAATCCAGAGAGGTGAGTGCAACTTCTACAGAGCCCAGGGCAGTCTTTAAACCTGCTGGCTTGGACACTGACAGCACTGGAGCTGCAATCACTCAGGCTTTGTTTGCCAAGGATTTACCCTGAGCCCTAGGCAGCTCCAATTTTTTTGCCTTACCTAAGGCAAGGAGATTAGATAACGGCTCATAATTACAGTGAAGAAAATCCATGTGCATGGGGTATCTTGCTGCCTCAGCTGTTGATGAGGTCATGGGGATGTCTTTTGGGCCGGTATGAGTCCAGGATATTACTCCTAAATGGGAGTTAAGCATATCTCAGAAGATACTTCATCTTGCTGGAGAACTTGCAGCTGCATCATTAGGGCATTTGGCATCATCTGGGCTGTGACAGCTTGTGCCTGTGCTTTGGGGTTCCCAGGGATGCAAGGCTCTTGTGCAGTGTGGTGATTGCATCCAGGGAAAAGAAAAAAAGAGTCCTAATAAAGAGAATTGAGCAGCCTGGATCAGTTCTATGAAGAATGCAAAACAAGCCTGGGCCATCTCAGGGTAAGCTTGCACTCATGGTGCCTCTTGAACCCATGTCCTGTTATTGTTGGTGTGGAACATGAGGGTCTGGGCCAATGAAAATAAGGAAGGTGGCTTGACAGACACAGATTTTATCTTCTGAGATTCGTCATGACCTTTCTAGTGTATAATAAATAAAGTTGACTCAGGAATTGGCAAGTGCCCTATAACATGCAGTCCTGGTGTTGGGACTCGGCAGAATGTTCTGCTTAGCAATGCACTCTGTTAGCTTTGTTTGCCAAGTTCCTATTTTGGAGGTGTGCTGAAGGGCTGAACAGTGGCAGATGCTGAAGCCTTCTGCAGGGCAGGTGCACTGGACCTGGCATCTCTGACCATGCTGATCCAGGCTGGATGAAGGTCATTTTGAATCCATGCTGATAGAACCTTTGACCACTGGGCCATAAAAAGAGAAGAACTGTCTTGCAAAGGAAGAATGCTCTTTGCAGCAGTGTGAATCTTGGGGCAAAGAGGACTCCCATCCTTTCACATTACTGTTTAACCCATCAGGGATTTAATTCGACATTGAAGAGTATTGCTTCCTGTATTAATGTCTTTTGAGCAGCCCTGCCATGCACACTGGATCCTGTGATATTAAACAGTTCCATCATCCAGAGGATGTGGCCAATTTTGCAGGTGACAGGAATGGTAGCTTTGAGACTTTGCCTGCTGCTGGGTGAATCCCTGCCATACCATCTCCTCTGTTAACCATGATTGTGAGCAATCACAGTCAGGTTTTCTGAGCTAGCCGTGGCAGCAGGGGCTGTGATATACAGGGCTCCTTTGCAGACAGCTGGGAATCATGTGCTGCTAAATTGAAGCTCTTCTGTAATGGTAACACATCAGATTGTGAAGTTATTCTGCAAAGCCAAAAGACATTGGGGAGAAGAGGGCTAATGTTTGCATTCCCAGTCCCAGAGAGGCTACAAGGGGAGAGCTGCAGTTAATTCACAAAGATTATGGCTGATTCAAAGGCAGAGTCTCAAGAGGAGCACACCCGGCATTGGCACTGGGGTGCTGGGCTACATGAGCACTCAGCACCTTAAAGTAAAGGACAACTGGCTGCCTTGTTTCTGAGGTGCCTGCCATTTGGGAGCAGTCCAGTATTCCAAGTGTTTCCTGCCTTTCTTTATATTCATGCCAAAAGCACTAACAGAATAGGGTGGAGACAAAAAAATCTCAGACCCTCCTCAAGATCCTCCTCTAATTCCAGAAGGATCAAAATGCTAAAGGTTGCATTAGAAAAACAGAAATAGTCTTTTCTCCCACCATTGGTAACTCAATGCCACAGCTAAAGCTGAGAGTCAGCTGCTTGTTCTACAGCTGCGTCCTTTCTGAATTCATGAGAAATAGCATTTTGATTTCCTTCCAGAGGAAATATACAGTAATATCTTGTAACTTGCACTGAGGCCTTCCATTCTGCAGAACTAACCCATGTAACATTCATCTGCAACTAAATTAAACCCAAGATCCCCTATTCCTTATGGATTGAGCCAAGGCTTGGGAATCAAGGCTTTTAATCAGAAACCTTTATAGCTTGCTTTCTCTGAGCACTGGCTTCCCATGCAAGTTCCCTCCCATCCTAGGTTCTACATCTGCAGATGATCCCTCCTTTACCGCCGTATGCCAGACCCGGGATGCACAAGAAATTTATCCAGGATGTAGGGGCTCTCTGTCCCTTTCCATGGTTCAGCACTACCTGGATTTTCAGAAGAACTGTAGCTACAACGTTCCTGTAGATTTTCAGTGTGTGGCTGGAGGGAGGGATGTGCTCTCTATATGCTAACAGCAGTCTCCGATTCCCTTGCAGGAGGATCTTCCGATCAGCATTTGATTTGGAAGCGCTGTGTGGGACACACGATCCTCCCAGGGAGAGTTTAATGCTTTCTTCCCGTCAAAAGCATGAGGCTGCATCCTGGGGTCAGGACGTCAGTGACATGTAGCTGACACTGAACGCTGAAGCCTGCGTGTCAGTCAGGTCTTGGACAAGGCTGTGCTCTGTCTGCTGCACAGACACGTTCGCCCTCTCTGAAGGGAGGTCCTTGTGGACGTAGCCATGAACTTGGTGTTTTCCAGGTGGCTGTGTTTGCTCTATGCCGGATGAATCCCAGTTCTGTAAAACATGTGTCCCTGTTCTGCTTCCTAAAGAGATGCATCTGCTGATGTCAGCTTCCAGGTAAGATGCACCGGAACCTGCTCTCTCTCAGCATCTGTGGCCTTTGGCCTCTGCTGGTAGTCAGGCATCCTAAGGAAACTAGAAGTGACCTAAGGCTATTTTTTGCTAATCCTTGGTCAGTGTTGCAGATGGAGAAGTAATGGCAGTTTTCCAGCAGGTGAGACCCTCCAGGCCAGCAAGCCAGACAAGAAAAATAAACACAGGAAATAGCATCCATGCAATAAGATAACAAAGAAAGGAGAGGCTGGGAAAGCTTTCTGCTGCATGTGTGTTGGGGGGAAGCACAGAGCTTGGAGCTCTCTCTCTAACAGGAGCAAGCAGATGTTGAACCTTAACACAAAGGAAGGGGTTACTGCCTGGACGGAGAGAAAAGTAGAGAAAAGAAGGTTTCTGCTTTGCCCAGACAGAGGAAGAGTTGCTCTCTAGGGCACAGGGTCTGTGGAATGAAGATCTTGAGCCTAGGTGTGGGGTGAGTTAGTGCTTTGCTCAGGGCAGAGAGTCGTGGTTAGCTCTGCTCCACCTGGTTGTTTTTCTGTCTCAAAAGCAGTTCTGAGTGTCTCTGTGTTGAGGGAACGAACCTCTGCTCTGTCTTACCTGTGAAACCCATTCCCTGAACTCCTCCTCTTGGCATCTTTGTGTCCCGTCCCGTCCCCCCAAATCCCGTGGGTTTATCAGAGCCTCTACATTGCTCAGTTTATCCCTGATGGTATGGCTGGGTAGTACCGTGGCAAGGCATCTGCTGGCTTCATCCCTGTGCGCAGCAAGATGGAGAAGCCACCTGTGGTGCCCAAAATAGCCTCTGCCTGGGCAATCCAATCCAAATGGTGTTGATAGCGGTGGGGGATTCCCATGCCTCATAAAGAAGCTTTTGTTGGGAGGATCTAAGCTGAGCTCCAGGCCTTGCCAGCTGTGGAGAGGAGCAGATGGATCTGCAGTATAAAAATAGATCGAAGCAGACTTGTTCTGCCCCTTTTTTCACTAGCTCAAAGTATAGTCCCAGAGGTGCCTGGTCAGCTGAAGCAGAGCAGAGAACTGGGTGATTTGCAGCTGCCAGTCTGCCTGGAGCCCATTAGCTGTTGTCAGAGACAGGAATTTATCTCTCTTCAGTCCCATTCGCCTTACAGCTGCCGTATGGACAATCTTCTTTGCTCACAGCTGTTGGCAGTGTGTTACATCCCATCTCCCTGAGGCAACACAAGCAGGAGAATGGGGCATTTCTGTGAGACACCATGTTCCTAAACTCTGCTATGCTTTCCTCGAGAAGCAGAGGTATAGTCTGTGGCTGTGTCCTCTGGATGAGATCTTTGTACAGCACCTAAGGAAACGTGCTGCAGACATGCACCAGTGTGTCATGGGCAGTTTCAACTAGTTGATTAGTAGATATTGCAGCAGTCAAGACCTCTGTGTGTCGCACATGGAAATCTCACCTTTTCCCAACTCCAGCTACAAGGGGAACATTTTGGAGTGCTATGATCTTTGTTGTTGCTCCAACTGACTTGGCTGCTTGTTCCAATGCCGTAAGTTCATACCAAAGGTCTGAGGTTAAAACACCTTTCAAAGGTGTCTGAGGCTCATTGTCCTTGGTCTCTTATGTAGATGAAAATAGGAGTCCCCTGTGGATACCCCTGGCCCAGTTGTTCATCCCAGCACTTTCCATCTAGGCTTAGAAATTTTTCAACCCTAAAATACAATGGGTTTGGTGCACAAAAGCAATTGCAAGGCTGCATCAGTACGCAGAGCAGGCAGGATGTGGTCCCTCTGCATGGCGCCTGCAGAGCACTGCCAGCCCATCAGTCCTGAGACCTGTTTGCATAAAACCCTCTTCTCAGTTGGCATCCCCACTCCATCCCCATGTGCTAACTGAATAAGGATCACGTAGATGTTTCCTGAATGGGCTTTCGTAAGGCACTAATTTGATACACTCAGGGCATCTTCCTGTAGTGAATGTTCCTGAGGTAAGGTAATTGAAGGTGACTTTGCATGGGTGGGTGGGGGGAACAGGGCAGGACTGCTGGCAGAGATCATGGGAGGAATAGAAGAAAACCCTTTTGTTCCAGTAAATTCCGAGTGCATTGTGTCTGTTTACACTCCCTGTCTCCCCAGCTTCTACTTGTGCTTTGTTTTGAAGGTGGCTGCACTCTTCCTCTCCTCCTCAGTTTTGGGGGTATTTTTTCCATTTCATCTTGTGCATCTGTTCTGCTGCTTTTTCATTTTTGCTTTTTGTTTCTTTGCTAGTTTCTTCCACTCTGCCCTATGTTCTCCTGCTTCCTGAAAAGCCGCATGCTGTGGTGCGTGAGGGAGAGGCACTGAGGCTGGCCATATCTCTCTGCACTGGCATCCCAGGATATACTAGCTGATTCCCTGCTATGTCTTCCAGGGAGCCATATAGGAGCAAGAAGGGAAGAGGGAGCAAAGAATCCTAGATTTCCAGGTGCTACCACAACTTAAATCTTCAGGACATGCACTTTTGCTTTACATATGCTGTTTGTTTTAGCCAAGGGAGGACACAGCACTGCTGTTCAAGTGGAGGGAAGGCCTCCAGCCTCACTCCTTCTATGATAGTTTCTCTTTTGGAATATTCTCCTTGATCACAGACCCCTGTACTCTCGTTCGGTGCTGGGAGTCAGGAAATAGTGGCAGCACCAAGCCTTTCCACTTATTTACAGCATTTCCTTCTGCTTGCTTCGGGAGCAGAAAAGGGCTGTCTAAAGGGCTTGTTTTTTTCTGAGCAAGTTGGATTTGCAGAGTAGAGGCAATTGCTGTTCTTCTAACTTGGGAAGCACATGGTGGGGAAAAGATAACTTCTGGAGCCTGGGGACTTGGGTTTTTCCTCACAGATCTAGAAACCCTGGGTTGTCAGAACTGCAGACAACAAACCACCGGTAATGTGCCAGTAAACAGACTAGGAAGCATCTGCCTTGCATTTCAATGGCGTAAACTTGACATTTCACCCCTGCCTGTTTCTTTCTTTAGCTCCTTACAGAAATGTTTCAGCCACTAACTTGATGGGATTCAGCTCAAAAAATGGCCATCTTGTCTCTAGCGAGAAGTCTCCGCGCTTCATGGGGAGCTCAGTGTTGCCCCCACCTTCAACAGTTGGTGGCTGTCATGGTGCAGAGGTGGAGGGGGCCTTCCTGGGGATTTCCAGCAGCACAGCAGGAAAGGGGGGACCAAAACTGGTGGCTCCAGCAGTCCAGTCCAGACCTCGCTTCCATCTCCACGTGCCCAGTGAAACTCTAGATACAAACCAGAATCTGGACTAAATGCGTGTTTTGATTGCTGTGTTTTGTGCCTGATGCGCTTGGTTAATGGCCAGGCTGTGCAGCAGGGGAAAAAATCTCCAAAACACAGCCCTTCATAAGCCCCAGATTTGAGCATCTAACTTGGTGTAATAGTTCAGCAGCATTTGTACTGCAAGTGCAGCGTGTGTATAGTTGTACCTCCATTTTTCCTGATGACCACTGAGGGTCATTTTTATTTTTAAATTCGGACAGGATGCTTGAGCTGGAGGACAGGGAGCAGTGAGGGCTCCCTCTGCTGTCTGTGGGCTTTCAGGTTCCCAACTAATTCGGTCCCCACTCAGATCAAATGTTTTGCCAGGGTGGAGATGACATTGGAAGCTCTTCAGCCTATAGATGACTCTGCAAAAGACCCATATCAAATACAGTTATTGCTGTTAATATGCAAAGCCCAGTGCATCTCACAGCACCCTGTGAGTAGGTCTTCTGGCTTCTGTGGGCACAGCCTGTGTGTGAACGTGAATTCAGGTTTGGACCCAGTGTGATATACCCTTGAGAAGGGATGGATGCTGCAGTTTTGGAATTCAGCAGAGGATGGAGTAGGCTGGGAGACACTCACGCAAGATCATCATCACTATGCTGATTAGGTAACACCTGTGCTGTGTCATCCTGTGGAGGCCAGAGGAAATTAAATCCTGTTCAATTTTGGGTAGAAAGCTCAGGTCTGTAAAGCAGCTTGTTCTGTTGACTTTTCTGGTCATTTACTTCAGGCAGGTTTCCCCACTCTTAAACGAGACAATGATGGAGACTCCGTTGTCTTCACCAGGATATTCCTCCCCAGGATGACACTACCTGACTCAGCATCAAGACTAAGGCCCTTAGGGAGTTGCTAAGAAGTCAGGTGGGAATGGGGCAACCACAAAGGATTTTTAAGAGCAGTTAAGCAACTTAAGAGCAAAAGTCCCTCTAAATTTTCCTGAATGTTTGGCTTATTAAGGTTATTAGCCCAGGTCCTTATTTGTTCTGGTGTAGCCTGAAAACGTTCTGGCTAGTTGAACTGGACAGTGCCTTGCCAGGGTACTTGCAGCAAGCTGGTGGCAACTTTTCTCTTTGCCTTGGACAGGTCAGTATGGCCTCTCACTTCATGTTTATGAGGCCTCCTTTTTCTTTTGGAGGGTCTTCCCCTTTGTTTGCTTGATTTCTTGTTTCCCCCCTCCCAGCTCTCTCTCTGCAGACCACATTCTGGAATTGTGCTCAGGAAGACATTCCTGTGTTTCTCAGCTGTAACATAATTGATCCTTTGTTATGGTATTTCAGTTAGGTGCCCCTGAAGGGTGAGCAACTCTGGTCAGGAGCAACAAGACTTTCTTGCTCTGACTGTTCACTGGCCTGGCAACTCGTAAAAGTGCTATTTTTCTTCACCTCAGTTAAACTGCTAACATGTCCCAGCACGCACAAGATGTGGAGGCTCAATAAACCCAAAAGGCTCATTGTTAAACAAGGTAAGTCATCCTGAGAGGCCGGCCATTAGATAGTTTTCAATGCTTTCCTCTGTTTTTTGTCAAGGATCAGACAGTGAGGTGATGTGGCAGAACAGTCCATAGCACGAATGGAAAACACTGTGTTCAAGTTCTCTGTAAAGGCCCAAGAATAACTGCCTCGGTGCTTCCTGTGTCTGGTTGATGCTGACCTATCAAAGAGACTTTTTCTGTGGGTTAAATTGAGCTCTCTGCATTTAAGAATGGAAATTATCTTCTTAAATATTTCTTTTGCTGTTAAGTTTGGCCCTTGCTTTGCTAGCAGCTGTATACATTGAACAAGCTAAAAAAGAATACAGTGTAAAAAAATTAGACATAGAAATAAGACAAAGGAGTAACAGAAGAAACAAGCACCAATTCGATCATGTGTCTGAGTTCATTCAGACCACGTGGAAGCTGGGAATTTTACGCAGGCAGCTGAGAGACAAAATGGTAGTCATTTTTAGAAGTTTTGTCTGAGCGTATGAAGGTAAGTGAGAACATACTTATAGGTCAAGCATACATGGGCAAGGGAAGCTGAATCACTGGCAAATCAGAGGCAGGAGAAAAGAGTGGGATGTGGAGATCTGAACTGGGAGGGGTTATTGCCTGGGACATGAATATTTTGCGTAATGCATAAGGAGATGGAAAGGTGAAGAAAGGCCACAGGCATACTAATTATTTGCAAATTGCACTATGTCATCTTTCCCTCTGCCCAATTTCAGCCATTGTTTGGTGCAGGCAGCAATACATGTGCATGCTACATCCATCCATCTTCATGATAGCTGGGTTAAATTGCACAATCATTATGAATACCATTTGCAGGCAACTCCTATTGCTGCTCCCAGCCTCCGTCCAGTAATCTGTGGCTCCAGGGTCTGGGCGCTAACATTTTGAAACTGTGGTCAATCGGAGGGTATTTTTCTGCTGCTGCTGCTTCTCTCACCTTTTTATTCCATCAGTCTGCTAAATCACTCTGTTGTAAGTAAGCATTCTTCTAGGACTGGTAATTCAAGATCTTGTGACTCAATGTGACTAGAGAATGGTTCTTTGTACCTGTAAGAAGTGAGGAATCCTTCCACTAAGATTTTGCTTCTAGCCTTGGGGAGAACTTCCACACCAAAAACTACAGCTTTGTGTACACAAAGCTTCCCAGGTAGTTTGGTAGTTGTTTCTAAAGAGGGCTTGCTTACGGTGGAAAATTACACTATGTTAGAAGGAAGCTTTGAAGACCTGTAATAGTTAACATGAAATTAAGCACATAACGTGAACAGAGAAGCATGGACAAGCAGATGTGATAGTGTATCATATTTTTGTACACTGAATGCAAGGTCCAAGTGAATCTCATAAGTGTTGCAATTCTTCAGGACCACAGCCTAACCTGATGTAGTTCTGCAGTGCTGAGCATCCCTTTGGTGTAATTGCTTCTTCCCTCCCAAAGCCTGAACATCTGGATTTATGGTGACAAAAGCAATCCAGTGAGGAAGGAAATGAAAAATGGTACCCCTGTGTATTTGAAAAGAGGCTGGGTATGGTCTGAGTCACAGCACATGTAAGAGATGCTCTGGCATCCCCCGACTGTCCCATCCCACAATACCAGTACCACTGCTGCTCTCCTCTGTTGGAAACTGCTGCTCACAGTGACTGCTTCTCAGCATAAACATCTCTAAAAGCCCCTCTGCCACCATCGTGTAAATGGTGATCCACCAGCCACTCTCAATGGGAACTACTGACATTAACCTCTACCATTCTGCCCTAATACCAGTTTATTCATTAACTTTCTATGTTTTAGGTGCATGCCTGTTAATTTCACCTACCACTGCCCACCTCTCTGGGGAGAATGTACAGCCCTTGTGTTACAGGATCATAAAAAAATTGACAGCTGGAGGGGATGCAGCAGTAAGAGAGATGAACGCTGTCTTCCTGGGACAATTATGAATTTTTGTGCCTCTTGAAGGAGCCATATGGACCCTACCCACGCGTCTTCACCTCTGTTTGAAATGCCTGATAGTGCTCTGCTGAGTCGGGGGAGGAGGGGAAGATGGCTGAGTAGGTAAGCATATATGTGCTCTTCACTGATTTTTCTGATTAACACAGGAGGAGGCCGTGCTAGAGGCGCTTCCCAGGGCACAGCCTGGCTTGATGGAGGCTTTAAAAAGTTATTTTATTTTATTCAGTTCCTGGAACTGAGCTGATGCTGGTGGTTGTCATTATGCTGGGACCAGGAGGAACCGAACTGAGTGTCAACATGTTTGTGAGTGACATGCTCATGACTGCTTCCTGTTGTGGAACAAAAGATGTAAAAGTTGAGTAAGCAGGTAGTAAAACATGGATATGAAAGTTTTGCAGGCTCCCTTTTGCTCTGGAGACAGAATCAAGTAGAGCCTGTGTTGGAGGAAGATGTCTTGTAGCATTGCCTTTTGCCAAGTAGTGCCTTTTTTTCTGCTACCACTGATAAAGGAAAAAAAAAAGCTCCTTTATTGTCACCAAGTGCTGTGAATAGTCTGTCTGATCAGTTAGAGATTTGATTTGGTAAGGAAGCTCTGGGCTAGCAGTTTATGGGACAACGTGCTATCCCAGCTCTTTATCCCTGCGTGGCCCAGTTATCCATCGCACATCCCTGCCACACTCACTTATTCCCTATGCTCTCCTTCCTTACATCTGTGGGTGGACCATGTCTTGCAGATGATCTGTCCAGGGAGTGTGTGTTATGTTTCCCTCCTGTTCATGTGACTCTGGGGATGTTTGTTCCCTCACCAGTTATGTCTGAGATCCTGTAAAAATATAGGGTGTGAGGTAAGTGGAAATCTTAAGGCATGCCAATGAAGGTGGCTATGTATTGTTTCCAAAAACATTTCTTTCTGGTGTGTAAAAAGAAGGGTCCCTTGTTCAGGGTCTTTCTCACCCAGAGTTGCTTCTCAGAGAAAAGCAAGAGCTAGCGCTCATATTGTTGCTAGTGATTCTGTTAAGTATTCCCCCAGGAGGTCCTACATATCTTTGATGTAGACTCGTTTATGTGTTGGCTGCCTCCATCCCTACCAGTGGTGCCCCCCCCTTCCCTCCCCCCTTGCATTGCCTTCTACCCCTACCAACTTTAAATGGCATCTTTTGAATAATCTTTGTTGACACAAGCTGCCTTAGTTGTAGTTGCTGCAGGGGTTGGGAAGGCTCCTCAAGCAAGGAATGTTCAATCCTTGGGGTCATGGAAACCAGCCAGGAATTTCTGCTCTCCCATTCCCAGGGGCATGAGGAGCCTGTAGAGGAAAACCAAAGGTGACCATTTGCTCAGTTTAAATGTCGTTGACCTGAATTGGAGATGTTTTCCAAGACTTTTTAAGATCAAGAGAGCAGATTTGGAAATATGACTGATATGTTGATGGAGGAGAAGAAGCGATCATTTCAAATTGTAGAGTCCTATAATACAATACAGGAAATTGTCATCTGAAAAACGAAAGCATCAGGCACTGTCTCTTTCAAGCCTTCAGAGCTTTTCCCCCCCCCCCACTTGATACATGTGTGTGGCTTGTTCGGTGACAGAGCTGGACATTAAATGGCCAGGTATCATTTCTTGCGTGTATGAACGCCAAGTATCAAGATAGGCTATAAAGTTAGCTATATGCCATATGATCACTGAGCATAGTGTGTTACTCCGAAGGAGAAAGGAGGTGACAGTGGGACTAAAGCTGTCTCTTTTCTGTAAGACTGATATCTTAACAGCTCTCGTGGGAGGAAGGACATGTTCAACCTAATAGGATAATGGAATAGTATGTTGAACATATCGGCTTTGACACAGACCAGCTGGTGGCTGTAGACACAAATAACCTAAGGAAAACAAATTTGAAATGTTTCAGGAAATGGCTATATGCATGCAGTGCAGTGGGGGGGCAGGAGGGTGCCTTGTGTGTAAAAGAAAAAAGATAAAAGCCTCTCTCTTTGGCTGTGGGAGGAGGGTCTTGCTCATTCCTGGAAATGACTACATTCCATCCTTAATGATAGTTGGGGCTATAAATTTAGTACTGTATTCTCGTCTAGACCCACAGATCTCTGCACTGTGAGGTTGGACCAAAGGTCCAGTATGGAGTCTAGCTGGTAAAAAGAAAAATTCCCCAAACCAAACAGAAAAACCTTCCTACAGTTACTGTTAGAAATTTCCTCAGAAACTGTTGGTACGGTAACTATTGTTCAGCAGGAGAATTATCACCACCAGTAGGTTGTCCGCAGTTTCTTCTCTTCCTTCTTTCTGCTCCTTTTGTGTTTCTAATACATCTTGTCTTCTCATCTCTGCCCAACTAGTTTAAATTCCAGTCTCCATAGACTGCTGTCCAGCAATGAAATGGTTAACACAGACTTTTTATTTCTGTCTTTTTTTCCTTCATAAAGCCAGTCTTTGTGTTTTGGAGCCCAGTGAGATACCTGGGTGGAAGGTAATTACTCTTCTCAGAGCTTTGATTTCAGGCTCTCTGCGGACCTCAGCAGATGCCATTTCAGCTGCTCCACTCTATTCACATGTGAATTATTTTCTTTGAAACTGTGAAAGATAGATATGTACTTTTCTTTCTAAATTAAAGCTCAGATTCTGAGCTGGAGCATGTCAGGCAAACCATAGCCAGTTGGTGGATGAATGCATACCCCTATAGGTAATATGATTCTTTCAGTGCCTCTCTCAAGTCAGAAGTTGTGTCTTCAGGCGACATGCAATCCATGTGCTTACAATCCAACTGGCCAGATTTCAGTATGTTGTGTGACCACCATAATAGGTGACTCCAGGTTCACTCTGCTGTGGCTAGGATCAACATGACACGAAAGACAGTATCAGTGATGTAAGCTGCTAATGAGCCTTTGAAAGATGCCGAAGATATCTAAGATCTTGAAGAGGCCAATCAATCCTCCCCTTCTTCCCTTGGTCGTTGCAGTTCCACTCTTGCCCTGGCACACACGCTTTCTCTCTCTCTCTTAAAAGTCTTCAGTTTGTGCCATTACAAGGTAGCAAGCATTCGTATGTGCTCAAGCAGTAAGCTAGTAGAATGTGTTACGCTCTTCATAAACACAACTTCCTTCTTCCTCGTTTGCCAGCAGCGTGTCAGCAGCAAGTACCACTTTCTTTTGCAAGAATGGCTTTGGTAAAAGGTACACTAATGAGATATACTCCATTGACGAGTTATTTCTGGCACAGACAGAGCTGGAAGGAAGTCAGCATTACACGCAGACAATCTTTGGCCTGGGAAGGTCTGAGAACCCTTTAAATACTTGGCTCAGAAATGGCTCTTTTCCTTTTATCTAGGAGATTTTTGCTTTCCTGTTGAGTTAATTAAACTTCTGTTTTGTCTTCCTCATGCCCTTTTGCCAGCATCTAGCCTTTTCATGAAGACACTAGTTCAATAACCATCATTTATAGTGTCAAGCTTAGGTTACTACTGTCTGTTTGCCAAGTGCAGCTGCAACCATCTGCCCAATTTTGCCTGTTGCTGAGCCAGAGGTACTGTCCTTCACTACACAAATGTGCCATTGAGGCCTCGTGGTGTCCCTTCCATGAGCTGTCCTTAAAAGGTGGCATGTTTTGTCATCTTCCCACTTCTCTGAAAAAAGGGCTTGTTTCCATTGGACAACTGATTTGGACTGCAGTAGTGTCTGCAGTTCAAGTGAAGTACTACTTCTGGTTAAGCACCTTGTATGGATATTCTCACTTTGGAATAAGAGTATGTTACTCAGAAATAAATTCTAAAGCAGATCAAATTATTCTGAAGCAGAAGTTTCCAGGCAGGGTGTCAATGTAAGTCCCTGCATATAAAAGCCCTGAAGGCCTGAAATCTTGAGAGACTGTGTTCCTGAGTGTCTGAGGGTAAGCATCAACTCGTCGGACAAATTAAGCTGAAGGGTTGAAGCCCCCTTTCCCACTTCTTAGCACAAAACTGTGCTCCTACATCATGTTGCAGCAGAGCGATCCCACAGATGCTCCCTTTTTTCTTCCCTTCCCTGCCACCCAAATCACACTGCAGCCCAAGTTACTTCTGGTCTGTGAGAACTGTGAGTTGAATAGCTGTGGTGAGAGACTAGCAGGGAAGCATTTTAATATGGAGAATGTTCTGTCTTTGGGCCAGTCCATGCAATCTGCACTGGAGGTCCTTTTTTGACAGTGCCTGTATGTAGACATCTAACGGGTTTTCTATAGTAATCCTCGTGGTAGGAAGGGTCTCATCCTTTGTGAGAGACAGGCCTTATTATAATTTCTTGGTTCACAGCTTGAATGCCTTCCCAGAAATGCAAGATGTTGACTGTTAGTGGATGTTGTTATTCTTTTGTGCTGCTGTGTGAAAATGAAGGTTAATGTAACCTGTTATTGACTGCTGCGTGCAAGCTTTGACCTGCCTGAAAATATTCAGTCCCTATCCTAAAAGTTACCCATGAGGCATTCAGTTCAGTGGGCAGGCTGTAGAAACAAACCTCTTCAACCTCCTTGTTGAGTTGCTCTGAATAACATCAAACCCAAACCTATACAATTGAGAGCCAGAGTGGTGTATTGAATCATTTAATACTACTTTGTCACTGGCCAAGCTATTAACCAAAGCTGTCTCACCTAGAAAATAATGGGGTTTGGGCCATCTAATAAGCTCACCTGAAACAATGTACAGTTTTTTGTATGAAATAATTTTTCAGTGCCTTTTTTGTTTTGTTTTGTTTTGTTTGTTCCTTAAGGGCAATGTAAGGTTCCTGTATTCTGCATTTTGTTCTAACGTGGATGGCTCTGAGGTAGCGTTTTGGGATTACTTTACACTCAAACTGTTTATACACGGCTAAATGACTGAAAATTGTCCTTTTCAGAATTCCAAGTAAGTTCCCATTACTTTCTATATGATATCCCTATCAACCCTATCAAAAGTTTTTTCAAAGTTTCTAGAATTCACATAAACCTTCCACTCAGAGGGGAACTCCTTGAGGATTTTCAGGTTAGCCACATGATAAATTCAAGGCCATCTTTCTCAAAATCAAATTATTCAACCCCAAATTAGATGTTTGCTAATTCCATTCTCTAACAATATTCTTGCCAGGAATCTGGCAGTATAGAAACATCATGTTCCAGACTCTGCCTCATCTCTCCAGCTTTACACTTTGAAATATCTGATTTCTGCAAGGATTGAAACAAAAGATCGTTCTCCTACTACAAGGGGAGGGACATCTTCCTCTTCCCCAATTATACCTAAAATTCATTCATTTTGGTATAGACTACTACCTGCTTTGATGAAGGATTAGAGCACTCTATTTATAGTAGGTGCTTAAAGACCAGGCTTCCTGAACCCGTGGAAAACAAATGCGCCAGATTTTACTCTTTTGTTCTTTTAATAAACTGTCCGTGAGATTCTTCCCCTCCCCTCCTTTCCTGCTGGTTTACTTGCATTCTTATATGTTCAGTGTTTTTCTCTTCTGTCTTTGTTCCAGTTTATCAGCAATTTACACACAGTTGTTTCCCAGACTCCATGATTTCAACAGCAAAAATAACACTGACCTTTTGAGCCCATGAGCAATCTTGTTGGTGGTAATTTAGCAGAAAGTTACAGTAATGAACAAGAACGCTGCTTTTAAATGTTAGATCATTAAATGTGTTTTATGAGTGTTTATTACTTCTTTAATGCACTTCCTGTGCACCAGGGAGATAGCCATATTCCAGGGAAGAATGGAGTTTTTAATTGGCAGAAGTGGTCAATTTGTGAATCTCTTCCTGGTTTAAAGATACCTTTTCAGGTGTGATTTAGTCAAAGTAAGCAAGGACAATATTTATAGCTAGAAAGACAATAGTGCTAACAACAGGACTGTTCCAAAGGTATGTTAACTCCTTGAAAACTGTGAGTGGCACTTTTCCTGTTGGGAGGGAGGCGAGGAGGGAGGGGAAAGTGACTGAAAACTTAGATTTCACTCCCCAGACTTAGGGCTGGTTAGGGACTGCTTTGGTCCCAGGCATGCCTGAGAGCAGATAAAATGTATTGTCAACAATAAACTTCCTCAGTTTTCAGCCACTTCCCCTCACCCAGCCTTCAGAACGGCAGGAAGCCCAAAAGCAGATGAGAAAAGCCAACTGTATGAGGTTTATAATTTGGCTCTATTACTCTATAGGTGATTGTACCTGTGGCTTTTGCAAAGCCCATGGGAAAGGCAGGGAATCTAAATGCAGACCAGAATTTTCCATCCGTATCAAAATCCTCAACCTCACTTTGGCTTAAGTTTATGTACAGACCCATTTCTAAAACTGGTAAGAACACTTGTAAAGATTTAAGTAGAATTAGGAAATGAGCTCTTTGTCTGTAACCAGTGTAAAGACAAAACACCCCCCCCAAAAGACAAACCCAAAAAACCCCACCAAAGTTAAGTGTTATTAGTAAGAGGTCATGGTACAAAGGAGTGACTAAAATGGACAATGTTGGTTTTCCTACCTCACAGCACACTTAAAGCTCATTTGTCTCAATGTATAAACCAAAGCAGAACAGAAAGGAAGTTTATCAACTGTCTTCCTTCTTTCAGCTGTGTATTAAGTAGCATGAAGCTTCTGTTTTATCTTCCCTCTATATTTTAGACCTGTCACCTCTCTCACAACTTTTATTATGCTAATTACCCTTCACTGCCTGTCTCTTACACTTGAAATGTTTTGAATCAGGTGTGTTCCAAGATAATTGTTTTATATCTCCATATGAAGCAAGGGAATCTGTATTTGAGGGTAAAGATGTATTTCAGTGATCTATTTTGCAGCACAATTCAGTACATTATTTTGTGGCCACTGGAAAAGGACAGCATAGAAGGTCGTTTTAAAGGGTGTTGCAGCATCTAGAAAGCAAGCTTAGACAGACCATCAATATCGTGTGGCCTTGCAGGACACATCTGGGTCCACGACCACCTAAATCCCTTGATAGGTGTTAATAACAAGCAGCATGACCCTCTGGGTGATCTGAGACAGTTACTGCGTTAGGGACACGAGTTATTAATATATTTAGCTGCTCTGGGGAACTCTGTGTGACCCATTTCAAAGAATGACAGGAGAAGAAAGTGTCTGGAAACATAATTCTTATGATAGTAGCAGGGTTTGTAAGAAGCTGGGTGTTTCAGAGGGAATATATGTACATACTACTAACTTAGCAAGGAAAGACAGAAATTCTGCCTACAATCCTGCCTACCAGCTCTAATACGTGATGCTGTTCGGCCTTCCCTCCTATCTTGGGTTACAGTGGAAAGACTTTGTTTGTTTGTTTAAATCTTTTCTTGGGTCTTTCCCAATTTTAGCCTGAACTCTAGATATTTGGCTCTTAAATTCATTCTCCAGAGTGCTTCTGACTAATGCCAGGGTGCTATTGTGGGGTTTTACAGGAACTCTTGGGAACAGTGTTGCAGCACAGAGTGTGTGGACCAGTATTATCAAAACCCAGTTTTAGTTCTGAGATGGTATCTGTGCAACACAGGGATTCAACACAGAAGCATACAAGAGCTGCTTTCTATACAGATTACACTGTGTGGTCCTGACTTCTCTATCTGACTTTCTGGACCACCCTGACTGAGGGCAATAGAGATGAAAAGCGTGCACACTTCAGAACTGTTTTGTAGGAATTTTCCCTCATTTTAAAGAACTTTTGTTCCATAAAATACTTATTCTCCTCTAAACCAGTTATTACAGCCTGGGTTCATGCCAAAAGGTTCAGCTATTTCCCCAAATAATTACTTGGTCCTGGTAATGCGGAACTGGGAGGAAGTTTAAATACAGAGGTTTGAAGAAGTCAAAACCAGAACTGGGATCTGGATTCAAGCATCATACTTGACAGATAATTGCAATGACTGAGGTGGAACATTCAGACTTAAATACAAGCTCTCTAATACCCTTTGTCTGGGATATGGAAGGCATCTTCCTTTATTAGGTTACTTTCCTGCTCAACATTAACATTTTGTGCTTTGAAGGTTTATTGTGTTGGCTAGAGTTATACCTTTATATACACGTAGTCCCTATGGAATAGCCCGATCTCCTTTCATCATTATTAGTAATTCTAGGCTTGTCATTTCCTATTCACGCAGTCTGGACCTCACTGTGTTGTTGCAGGATGGTTGATATGGTGCACAGGAAATGTACTGTTTTTTCAGGTCTCAACTGTTCATGAGTATTCTTTTCAGGGGCTTCAGTTTTATTGCCGTGAAGTCCATTTCCTACATGTAGTACAATTTACTAAATTACAAACAAGGCACCAATAGAGAAGTCAGTGAAAGTTCACACTAAGAATAGAAGCTTGAAGAGAAAAGTTCAGTTATGTGACCTTCTTCAGGAGCTGGATACAAAATAGACCTGCTGTTTTTCCCTTTAATTTGCAGTCCAGGCATAAAAGAACAGTTCCCAGAGAAACCCAGGCCCTTCTGTTTGTTTCTACGAATCCTCCAGAAATGCTTTATCTGTTGACATCCTGGGTATGCTGATATGGAAATGAACTTACATGGTCTCCTAATTTCCCTCCTGTATTCTCAGCTGATTTTTTGCATTGATCTCCCTTCCTGCAATGTTTAAAGATCTGCCAGCCATGAATGGAATAAAATGTTACTGATATGTACCTTTAAAATTGGCAATTAAAGCAAATTAGGATCATCAGATGAAAAATGCCATATAAGTATCAGTCACTGCTTATTACTGCCCTTCAGAAATATGTTTGGGAAAGAAAAATAATTGCTAAGAACAGGTTTTTAGGCTCTTGGTCATGAACAGGGAGATGCTACACTGATGAGTACAGGGCAAGTACTTACACAATGTACTATGTATCCAGACTTTAAAAAAGTTCCTTCCTTTCAAATGATGTTTTTTTTTTTTTTCCTTCGTATTCACCATTTTTTGCTTTATAACATACTATCATCCCTCTTTTAGCTTATCTTGAAATTTCCCCCAAAGATTAAAGGATTTTCCCTGACTGCTGTCTAAGAGTTATCTAAAAGAGTTAGTCTGCTCTTCAGGAGTCACTCCAAAGAGTTCCTGCCCCTAACAAAGCAGCAGAGCAGCACGTCTGCCCTGGTGCACTTGGCATACAGAGCATTGCTGCAACTTTGGGGGTTAAAAAGGGTGGATTAGAGCAAAAGAATCATGTATCTCAAAATGCCTTGATGAAACCAGACTACCCCTGGACACTTTCTGTTTCAAGTTAAATATTAGACACCGTCTCCCTGACATTTTTTTTTATTTAGCCTAAAAGGCTTAATATTTAACTCAAAATATCGAACAACTGCAAATGCTAAGTGCTGAATGTTGTTACATCCTCCAGAAGATACATAAAGCAGTGCTTAAACTCGGTGTGATAAATTTAGACATGTGTAGCCATCCCTGGACTTAGTGCTTCATTTGAGTGAGAAAACCACTTACCATGTTGCGAATTTCAGTTGCATTTTGAAGCAGAAGGCATAGCCAATTGTTCAGTGAGAATAACTAATTTCAACAGGGTGTCCACTTGGTACCTGCAGAAGGAAATATCCTTTATTTAGATGCACTATTTTTGTCTCAGATCAAGGTCTTAATTTGTTCAGTCCTTTGTCTGACATCAGCTTTGGTTTTGGGATGAATTTCCAATTATATTTGGCCTCAAATCTATGTTAAAGACAAAATTATTTATTACTGGCTCCTGTTCAGGGTCTTATTGCAACTAAAATGGACACACACATATCTGTGAAAACCATTGCCATTTTATGACGTCCTATTTCTAAGCCTTTTTGTTGAATGGTATCATTATAAAAAGCACCTAAAATGTTCCGCTTTTAGACGAGTTATTTCTGACGCTGAGGAGTTGGTCCAGAAGCGGCAAGTAGCTGGGAATGGCCACATCCGTGCCTCTTTAACCCTCTGGGGCACCTCAGGGTTAGTCACCGGTGCCCAGGGCACACAACCTAGCCAGCCTTGCGACAACTAAAGGAGACGGGACCTACAGCTGCCGCCTGCGCCTCCGGGGCTCCCTCGCCACGGCGGAGAAACTTCGCGGCCCCTCACCGGCCCCAGAGGAGAGCCAGGCCCGCCAAAAGCCCTCTGAGGAGAAAGGGGCGTGGCCCGGCGGGGACAAAGTGCGCGGGGGCGCGCGGGTGCCTAACGGTCAGCGCGTGCCCAACCGTTCTGCGCCCCTCGCCTCGTCCCGTTCCGCGCCGCGCCATGGCGGGAACCCTGGAGTCTGTGGAGTCTTGCTTGGAGCAGCACATCCCGCCCGAGGACCTCGCCGAGGTGAAGCGGATCCTCTACGGGGGCGAGGCAAGGTGGGCTGCCAGGACGGGTTCGCCTCCTTCTCCCCCGTCCCGGGGCTGGGGGGGCGGTCGGGGTCGTGTCCCTCCCCGTCTCCCTCCTCCCCCTCGGGCTCCGGAGGGGTGCCCGGGCCGGGAGTGAGGGGGGGAAGGCGTTAGTTTGAGGACGGGTGCGCAGGACACAGGGCTGGGCTGAAAGGAAAAAGGATAGGTTCTGTGGCGTTTGTGGTACTGTGGTGAGGTTAGGCTGTGGTGAGGTAACTGGGGTAGTTTGGAGGTAATCCAAGTTTGGGAAGCAGGGCAGTAGGGAGGTTGTATGAGAAGGGAGCTGACTGGAAGGAAAGACCTGAGGGGGATAGTTTTGAGGGGGGACTGGGGAGGTCGTGGCTTCGGGGTGAGGGAGCTGGAAAAGTGGGGATCTAACATGAGAAGAAATGTGTTGGAGGGAAAGTGTTTATAACCTGGGGGTGGCAGATGAAACTTTGTATGTGTATGCTCCTTGATTTGTGCAGCAAGGTATTAGTGTCTGGAATCACAATTATAAAAGAGGACACTGGAGTTTGTTGCCATGGAGGAGAGCAGTGAGGTTTGCACATGACCTGGCTACTGTCTGACTGTTCCCTTGTCTGATAGTTACGTGTTGGGTCATGGGAGTTTGGGTGTGTTTGTAGGGGTAGACAGTATTTGTGATCCTTTTGGTCCATTGCATTCAGAGCAGAAAAGAAGAACATCTCATCTTGAAATGTCTTTGTTTCCTGTTCAATCCAGAAAACTTAATTTGCCAACTGCTGCTCTATCAGCAGCTCAGGAAAGAGATTTTGAACTACAGGGCTATGGATTTGAAGCTGCTCCAGAGCAATTGAGAAGACCACGCATCGTTCGAGTGGGACTGGTACAGAATAAAATTCCACTTCCTACAGACACAGCAGTGGCAGTCCAGGTACACAAACTGGGATCTGGGCCGTTTGTGTGTAACTCCTCTTCTACTGGATTGAGAAATAACACAGTTCAGTTGTTGATGTTAGAAACTCCATCATGAAATGTCTGCTGATTTTCTGGCCATGTAGGGCCCATCACTATCTTAATGCAGCATACTATAAGAAATTTGAATGACACGTTCAGTTTTATTGTTTCTCAGAAATGCCTCTTGCGTTGTGTTTACCTAGTGAGCAACTTGTTTGCAGTTTTTCCAAAGCTAATTATTTAGTAACTGATTTGGTACATGAAAATCCTTTGCCTCTAAAATGAAACAGAAAATCATTTACCCAAAATCAAAAGAGACGGCAGCCCATGGAAACCACAGGTGCAGTTCTTGTTTTAATTGAGAAATGTTCCATTATAGGAAAATCCATTGGAGTAAACACAGACTAATAAAGCTGTGTTCATTATTCTTTTTACAGCAGTAAATGAAATGTTATTACAAGGTGACCATCATCTCTTAACACTTTGGACACAAAAGCACTGAGGTGTGACATATATGTATAGAAATAGCCTCCTAAAACTAGCTTTAAAAAAGTGAAAGAAAATAGCACCTTTATAAAATTTCCTGGAGTAGCAGTTTTGTACAGTGACAGGACAGAACATTTCTGAAGTAATTTGTTTTGGAAAGATTACCTGTCACAGATGCAAGTAATTAATTTGGTGAATGGATCGAGTTTGTGGATTCTTTGTAGCATCTGTTGAAAAGACTACCCATTATATTAATGATTTTACCTTATAAATAACTAGTTAACTTTTTCTGTAAATCACTGTACAGTTGTTGAGTTCGTAGGTCACTGTTGACTTGTCTTGTGTCCCTTTTTATTGACACCTGAAAGTATCAATGCAAAGTGCCACATGTATGCTTATCTTTAAGGAGAATACTCAAGAAAAAGTACTTTGAAACAATGTTTTTTGACTAATTAATAAATGCTTTGATGTTTTTTCTTGGTAATAACCTACCGAGCTCCTAGGACAGAGGGATTTAGAAAATAGTTCGGAGGTAATAACTTCTAGAGAGTATCCAAGATCCATGCATTTGAGTAGGATTTGGAGATAACCAGGGAAATAGACTGTCCTTATCTCATGTTTTAAGATTCTGAGTACTTGACTTGAATTCACATTCACTTAACATCATTCTGTAGGTTGTTTACAATGAGCAGCAAAGTTTAAATTTTTGCTGATTCTATTAAGATTTTTAGCTATTTGCAAGTCAGTCAGCAATGGTTTGCCATATATTTAAATGTTGTAACCATGGAATTACAATTCCATTGGACTGCTTTATCTATTTTCAGCATCTAAATGCTTTTAAAAATCTATATCTAATTCTTTCTATTATCAGTGTTCAGGAATGATAACTTCTTGAGTTACTGCCCCTGAAAGCAATGGGACTAAGTATAGAACAAGATAAATGTAACGTGAACAAAGTTTGTAAACACAAGTGAGTTAGAACATAGAGCTTTTTTAATAGTGTGACACTTCTCACAATCAGGTGGCTGCACTGCACAGACGAATTGAGGAGATTGTGGAAGTAGCTGCAATATGTGGGGTCAACATAGTTTGTTTCCAGGAGGCTTGGAGTGAGTATTTTCTGTGATTCCTTCTAGGTTGTCAGAGGTCAAGTTCCTTCTATTTTAACAGGTGTCCTGTACTGGAAGTATGTCTTGTAAGTAAAGAGCAGAGATCTTCCAAGATGTAACAGTTGACTTTACTGGTTTGCTTTCTAAAGGAAAAAGCAAAGAGTCTTAGTTAGCAGAACTGTATGGAAGATGTATGTGAAGTCTGTCGTACCGAAGACTGGTGTATGCCGCAACAGTGATATTTGTAGGCGTGCTCCTTCTTCGTGTCATCCTCCATAATCCTTTCCTCCTGTTTTTTTTTTTTCTCCTAAAACTTAGGGGGTTTTCTAGACAAATATTAAAATTAAAAAATCTAATTTTAATTAAAATGCAGTCTTTGAGGCTTAATAGAGGCAAAAAACAAAATGAAGGCCCGTGAAATGTTTGTGAAAACAGGTTATTCACAGAATGTGTACACTAGTGACTGGAGTGTATTTTGTATTTTTACCTCTGGTAAGGCTTCACTAAGTGCATTCTGTCTCTTCTGCTTTGCTCTGTGTGGGCCCAAAACTCCTTGCCCTTGCTAAAAATATTTTAAAATAGCTTTTGTCTTTAAACAAGGAAAACAGTTAAATCATTCTTAAGTGTTTAATTTTTTACCTGTGTTCATGCAAACTGTGTATTTCTTGAGTGACATGAACATTCTTGTAAATTTTATCTTGCATCGGTGTTTTCTAGCCATGCCCTTTGCTTTTTGTACAAGAGAGAAGCTTCCTTGGACTGAATTTGCTGAGTCAGCAGAGGATGGGCCAACAACAAAATTCTGTCAAGAGGTAAAAAACCAACCAAGCGAACCCCCACCCACATCCAGCCTTCAACACCAGCCCATAACTGCCACTGATTAGCATGGTTTTCTTCTTTATGTACCAGTAACTTGCTTGACAAATATTATGATAGTGAGTAAAGTAGAAATGGACAACAACAACAACTGTGCTCAATGTTTATTTTTTAAACTACTTTGCATTTATAGACTGCCTTCTACTATGGAAGGCATGTGAAACCACCCATTTAACTATTCCTGAATTTTACACGGGAGGAACAGTTCTTCATACAAATATTTTTAATTTTCATTTAAAAGCTGTTTCTTGCCTAGAACACTTGAATATTAAACAGTGCTTGTATAAAAGTGTGAGGAGAAAAATCGCTAGCCTTTTCTGAACAGGGAATACTTTCACACAAATTTTTTGCATCTTCCTGTGAAATGACACAAAATGTAGGGGGCTTTTTATGGACCTAAGGAGATTTGTTACTGTCTGGCTCTTATTTTTCACTTCCAGTTGATTGCAAGGGTGGAAGAGTTTATTTTTGTTTTCTGACAACTTTTTTTTTTATATAAGGAATTTAAATTATTTTCTTTTACAAGTGATTGAAACAACTAAAGACCGTTTTGATGTAAAATTTGCCGAGATATTCACTGACCTATTAAGCTTTTGTAGACAGCGTAATATCTTTAGTCTGATCTAGGGCAAGTACGTGTTGCTTCTCACTATGGAATTAATGACACTATGGAAGTTTGGAGAAATAGAGAAGTGATTTGAAGGAAAAGACAGTGTGCTAGTAAACTGGCAGTCAGAAGTTGCTTTATTTCTCACTCACACCTATGTCATTTGACATTTATAGTTAACATGTAATGGTATTTTACATTTCCTTTTTTTTTTTCTTTCTTTTTATTTAAATAACCATTTTTAGCTAACTGTGCTGTCTTTCGTTCTGGTACACCATTTGCGTGGCATACCAGAATGGAAGAATGGTATATACCTCTTATACCTGTGAATAGATAGAGGTCAGCTTCATGGTTTGACCATTGCTGTTAGGGTGCTTTTTCCTGTTGGTACCTTGCATTTCTAGTTGGAGGATTCAGGTGGAAAGCTGTCTGTGATGTATCCATCTTTGATGAAGAAACTGGCAATGTGGGCATGCCAGTGTGTGTTAAGCATTAGTCCTTGATAACAGTCAGAGTAATATACCAGATGAAAACTTTTTTAATCCTTCTTTATGAACAAAAAATGAAAATAATTACTGCAGGCTTGTATATAATAGAAGAATTGTGTTCATTTGTATAGCTGGCAAAGAAATACAATATGGTTGTGGTATCTCCAATCCTGGAGCGAGATGAAATACATGGAGGAACTCTGTGGAATGCTGCAGTGGTTATTTCTAATTCTGGAGCTGTCCTTGGCAAAAGTAGGAAAAATCACATTCCAAGGGTTGGAGATTTCAATGAGGTAAGATACAGTATTGTGATTATAAAGCTAGTCTTACTTTGCAGCTCTTGTTCGTGTCAGCATGTGTTGCATCAGAGTTACGTCATCAGGAAATGTAACGTACTTCTAGAAAATGTGGTTCACTAAGTGTCAAATCAGTTTTTCTCAGGTGAAATTATAATAAGTTAATTCATCAGGAATAGAGAGTGATGACTCTTAAAGGACAAATAACATTGAATCTTTGTCATGTACTCTTCCTTGGCCTGATGGGAACTACAAAAGTATCGAGGATCTTTAAAACAGAATTCTTGAAGTCACAGCTTTATGTTAGTTGTGCATGATTGGCTGAGGTAGTTTTTGCATGTGTGCATGTTGAACTTATTTTAATTTGGAGAGCAATTGTTTTGTGGCTCAGGTATTTATTTATGGACTTGATCTCTGTTTCTCTGTAAGATTGTCTTGGAAATGACAGTTCTTTTGCTTACATTTCTTTGAGCAGAATCCCTTAATTCATTACACTTCTGACTGAAGAGCTGGTTTACGGCATCTTCTGTTTACTAATCATATTACTTCCACTAAAGCCTCCAGCAGTTTTTAGGCCATCCTCCAGAATCAGCTTCAGAAACTGAACTGGTAGTAAAGGCAACGTCAGAAGAAAACTGGTAGATCTGAAATGTGTTTATCCATCCATAGAATTATCACAGGCAGAAAGATCAGGATTAAAAATTAACCAAAGTCTAAAAATACATTGTCTTACCTAACTAAATCTCTCCTTGTCAGCTAAAGTGAGTAATTAACAGAGGCATTTCTTCTAAGCACCGGGAGCTGCTATATACCTGCAGTTGCTTTTGTTCCCTGTCTGAATGCTCCAGTCACTAAACTGAGGCTTCAGAATCCAAACTGCTTTTTTTATTAATTTTAAAAAGTTTTTTGTGTCTTGAAACTTCGTGTTCAAAGACTTCTGGAAGTTTTGACCTGGGCTCCCAGACTTGATCAGACTGGTTTGTGTTTCTTCAGAGGAAACTGTTAATAGGTTTCTACACAATAGATTTCTGGCACAGGCCTGTCAGTCACCAGTGTTGACTTCTATCTTTAATAATTATTTTGATATTTAGTATTATTTTATCAGATCTGTCTTTTAGCTAGCAAAACAGTAACTAACAAACCCATATAAAATAAAAGCACTAATAAAAATGAATTTTGGTTACTTTCCACATTCTTGATTTGTTCCTTCTGTAATCAAACAAAAAATAAATTCCTTTTGCTTGTGCTAAAATATGATATCTTTCAGTTTTCCAGACAGTGTTTTGTGGAGCACCAGCAGATTCCAAGAAACTTCTTGTTTCCAGCTCTGAAACTGTAATGAAAGGCACCTAAGAAAATATATTTTTACTTTTCCATGTGAAGTATAAATAGACTTTCATCAAGAGTTTTGCATAATTCCTAAAAGGACTTAGTTCTTATAATCCTAAATGCCAGAATTGCCACAAAACAATCTAATTATATCTTGCAGGTATACTATAATGATTTGACATTTCTTGTATCTACCTCATTATAGAAGCAAGGAACGTTTAGCCAAAACAGCACTGTCTTTTTAGCTGGTTTTGTTAGCAAAGCATTAAGTCCATTCTTCTGAGCTGAGCAATTCTGATAGAGGAACTTCAGAAACCACCAAGACTACAGGGAAGGATTTTGCTCATCTCTGTGACTTTAATGTTGTTTTCTTTATCAACAAAGTTAACCTCCAAGGAAGCGTTGAATTTGAAATTATTTTTGTGGATTGTCTCTGTAGAGCAGATAGGGAAAGGAGCCTTGTTAAAATCATCCTTGTTGAATGGGTGAGAACTAAATGGAAAGGGGAAAGAGATTTGTCTGTAACCTATTCAGCCATGTGTGGGAGGGCATATAAATAAACAAAAATCAATCCTTCTTGAGACATCACAGTTTGTTGCTGTGGAGATGATTGTGACCTCTGGTGAGGAATAAAGAAATAAGAACTGATGAATTCCCTGAAGCAACAGCATTCTTGTTTTTCGTTTCCTATTGTAATAAAAGAAAACTGACAATAGAAGAAAAAATGGAAATATATTCAATCGGCAGAATTGTTTTGAAAAAGGACTGTGTCAGTGCCCACCACGTGGTGTGCTCTCTGCAGACATGAAAGGAGATATTGCACAGTCCCTTAGGCACTGATTTTTTTGTGACAGCTGATAAGAAACATGAGATGTCACTTTTACTGGGCATACTGAATCTCTAGTCCTTCTTGGTTTCAGAGGATGATCCCCCTGTATCTATCATGCCATTCTCTTACAGTTACATGAGGCCCTAGTTTGTTCCCCAGGTGTAACTGTGCTTGCTTTAGGCCTGATATGGTTCTTCTTTCAAGACCAATGGCAGTGGTTGTTACGATGGACAGATAGTTTCAATAAAAAGGGAATTGTTTTACGACACACCTTTCTTATGTGATAAGAGGCACGCCCCATTGGGTCAGGCTGGTGGATTATGTACCTTGCTTTTCTGTCTCTGAGATCATCACAAAAAGGTACTATTAGGAATAAGTCTGGCCACTGCAATTTTTGTGCTCCCTCGGTATCCACAGTCATTGTGTTAGGGATGTTGGGTGGCATGTTCCTGTCTATTTCTTTTCTTATCTGTGGTTCTTTTATCAATGACTTTGCCTAATCCCATCTGAACCTGATGATAATACCTGTTTTCACAAAGAAGCAAATTTCAGAAGTGCACTGCCTGCTGCATGCAAAAAGCTACTTTCTTTGAAAACAGGTACAAGAGTGTAATTTCAGTCAATACCCACTACTGCTACTGCTTTGGGATTTCTGTATTCATCTTATCCACTGCCTTTGTGATTTTGTAAATTGTGTTCATAATATTGCCCTCAGCTTTCTGTCTGCAGATTGAAGAGCCTTTTTAGTTGCTCCTCACAAGGGGGCTGCCCCATCCCCTTCATCATTTCAGTTGCCTTTACTTATTCTATCTCTATTATATCTACAATATCTAGTATATCTACACCTAGTACATTATTGAGATGCAGACACTAGAATCGCCCGGAGTACTCAAGCCATGGGCATGCAGAATTCTTATAATCCAGCTGTTATGTTTCAATATCCTTCCTGTTGATGTCTGAGATTTTCTTGGGTTTTTGACTACCGCTGAACTCTAAGCAGGCAACTGTCAGTGACTCCACACATACCCTTTTCTTGTATCTGTGAAGAACCATTTCTGTACATTTCGTTTATAATATCTCTGTGAATGTTTGTCTCTCTTTATAGCTGTTAACAATGATCTGTCCTTCTCTTCACTAGTGCCTTTTACAGGAACCAGTGCATTTCTAATTGTTTAGAAATGTTTGATATGATAGGATGAAAGTTCACAGCATATGGTAGATGGGATCTTTAAGCCAACAGTTGGCTCCATTTTCTTTAAGGAGTGTTCTCTAGATTTATCCTGTGATTTTCCTGGTGGTAGTTTCAAGCCTTCTGTCTGTTTAGGGCAGTAGGCATATAGGAAGTTTAAATAACCAATCTTAGCTATACACTGATAGTTCCTTATAGCATTCATAAAATTACTGCATGTCATTACGTAACAGGTGAATGTAAAGGAATTCCATGTTCATTAAACAGTATTCATGATCTCTTTTTTCAATCAGAATCAAAGGATCATGATGACTTAGGAGAATTTTCTTATGTGGTGAAAGTACTAAGAGAGGTGCCTAAAGTTTGGCAATTAGTGGATCTCTTCTAAGCTTCTGTAGAAGTTTCTAGCATTAATAGAAGTGTTTATGTCAAAGTCAGACAGTGCTTAGGTGTAGTATGAGTGAAGGGAAACAGAAAGGGGCTTGAATTTGATCTCAGCAGCCTAAGAGAGCCACTTTTTGCTATATACCCATTACAGGGCAGCTGTGTACTAAATGAAAGGTGTCCTCACTCACGGTCTAATGACTTGAAGCTGGTAATCAGAAATTGGGAGGTGTCAAAGCAATGTTGTAGGTATTTTTGCTTTTTAAAGAAGTCTGTATTTGTGGGGTTTTGTTTTATTTGTTGGGTTTTTTTTGTAGTCTACTTACTATATGGAAGGAAATACAGGACACCCAGTGTTTCAGACACAGTTTGGAACAATTGCTGTGAATATCTGCTATGGGCGCCATCACCCTTTGAACTGGCTCATGTTTAGTATGAATGGAGCAGAGATCATCTTTAACCCTTCAGCCACTATTGGAACGCTCAGGTAAAATACAAACTGATTTAGGCCGTTGCACGCTTTCTGGGTTAACTGAACCAGGTGCCTCAGGGGCACCTTGCTGAGGTCTTGGAATCTGAGGCATCACCTCTTTGTTTTGCCTTCAGAAAGGAATCTGCATTCTTCTCCATCTGGAGTTTTGGGCTACCAGTCTGCTCGTAGTCACTGATTCTCTTCCAGAACTTTAGTTGTACATCTGCAGGTCTTTTGTCTCTGAGACAGAGTTAACAAGCATCCAGCTGGTATTCTGAAAACTAATGGAATTTATTTAGATTATCCATGTAATATTTTTGCTTTGTGATAGGCAGTAGGAATTTACATTCAGGCTTAGCTTGCCAGCTTGCATCATCCACCTAGGAGCCAATAAGTATGGTATCAAATTGCAGTTTTCAGAGCCAAGCTGAGAAACCCTTTTCTCAGAAACTTTTTTTTTTTAACTGTTGGCAATTTTGTGATTATCAGGCCTCTTGAACCAGACTGAACCAGTGTAAATGGTTGCCCTTGAGATAATCTTCTGCAGATTGACATTAATTGCACCCTACTGACTTGATTTCCTAAAAGAAAAAAGAAAACCAGTTCAGTGAGCTAAGAAAATGCACTTTTTAGCTAGCTCATAATGATTAATTTGTGGATTAGATCTTGAATATGCTTTGCCTCTACATTATCAGCATCAGTCACATTTCAATATAATAACCTTTGAATGTGCCATGCTTCCAAAGCATTGTCTGACACAGGCTGTATGTTGCTTGGGATACTATAAAGTGATGCAAAATAACTGCATTTCTTTAGGGCCAGTGGGGGGGGCTTTCTTTAGGTAGAAACCTTCTAGAAATGGTTTCAGTGGTTCTTTATACCACTCTTCTTGACAAAATCACCATGCCTTCCTTTCATTCTCATTGTATTCTTTGCTTTGCTATACTACTCAATACTTTCAAATTCCAAATTAGACTATTTGTAAATTGAGGTGTGGGATTCCAGAATGTGTCTACACATCAGCTTGACACATGATACAGCTGTGCTTTTTCTTTTTTTTTTTTCCTCCTCATAACAGTAGGCTCTGAAAAGTAATTTAGTATTGTATAATGTTTACATACATATGACTGAAGAAGTGATGGTAGTTAATGCTTAATTATAAATAATAATATTTTTAACCCTCTTCAGCTTTGTATGGGGCAGTGGGGGAAAATCTGGTTTTGCAGTGTTCTTGGGAATACAAACATTTCCTTTGTGAGTTAAAAACCCATATTTTGTGCTAGCTGAACTGTCTTTGAGTTTCTAGCTCCAAAGATAATTTTTAGGAGGCTAACAGCAGTGTATTTCATTGATATGGATGATATTGTAATACAAGTATAATATCCAGTAGCAAAGAAGACATACTGATCTCATATAATACTGAAAATTCTTTATCGTTTCTCTTCTCTCTCCCTTCATCTGGGCTTGTGTGTGTGAACTAATTGCAGAATATTTTCATTTTTATTTCTTTAAACCTAGAGGAAGAGATTTTTCCAGTGTCAGTTTTGTAAACCTTAATGTATGGAATGTTCAGGCAATATAGACTTGCTAACTGGGTATACAAGATGATAGAAGAGTTAGAAATGTAAGAAGAGTATGTTTTTTAGCATTTTCCATTTCTTCAGGCTTCACCCAATCCCTTCTCTTTACCTGTTTAATGTAAATTTGGAGGTTTTCTGTCTCTGTAATAACGTCCAAGAATATTCATCCAATTTTGTTGTCGACCAGCTAGAAAATTCTGAGGACATGGAGCATTCCTAACAGGGTAGAAATGGTGAAAAACAGATTAGAGAGATAAAATTTTCATACCCACAGCCAGTTCAGATGCAGAGAACCATGTATTTGCAAACCTGGAGAGTAGAACTGAAGGTCAGATGCAGTAACCTGTCATTCAAAATGCCTTTAATATTTTTTGGTATATAAGATAATTTAGGTTGAGTAACGTTAGAAAATGTCCTTTGAAAATAGTTGAATGAATGCTTTGGGGGCATTTATGTCACTACTAGAATAATATTTGTGATTGTCCACTTAAAACCCGTTAACAGGAGAGCAAACAGAAATTACCCTGTTGTCATACAGCACTTCATTGGTACTCTGGGTGCTTCAGGCTCTCCTCATTATTGGCTTTCACGTGATTGTTTTTAAGCATATAATTTTTATTGCAGGAAGAGGACTCTTGAGGCCCATGTAAAAACTGTCTCTGGGGTTGCTTCTTGGCTATAACCTTTTTTTCCTGTCTCTCTTCTTCTGTGAAATTGTAATTTGCTGGAGCTTTTCGATAAAATCCCTTTTTCTTAGAAGAGCTGGCTGCCAGACTCAAAGTAATTGAGAAAAGAGGCAATAAACCAAGTCCTTTCAATCAGTCCAATGACCATCTCTTTAAGATTCTTGAGTCTGACTGGGAGATTAATGAGTCAGATGCTTGCAACTTTGTCTTGGTATTCAGAATCTGGCAGGTACATGCTGTCACAGGAGTGTACAAATTGTATCACCTTTGTTTTGGAGCTCTGAGTACTTCCAGACCTCCTGTTAACTAGTCTGATCCCTGTGTATCAAACTATTTAGTAAAAAGAAGACTATTTCAGTTTTAAACATCAGTCAGAATTGAAATCTCCTTTGGAAGAGAAGTAGAGGCTTGTAAAAGAGAAGGAATTTTTTATTCCTCATTTCTCAGTTCTTGGTTTTATGTAAATTTAGTGACTGGTTTAATAGGTAATTACCGGGAAGTTATCAGAATACTTTTGTTAAACATGCTTTCTTTTTCATCAGCCCACCATGGGAAAAATGACTTAGTGGAACGTGCTATGAAAAAATACAAGTGGGAAATTTTGGTGGAAATAGATTTTTCTTTTCCTTTCATTTTTTTTATTATTCCCATAATTATTTTTTTCCACTCATTGCTGAAAAAGCCTCTTCTGGACCATTTTGGGAAAAAAGGAGACAACTTGTATGAATCTCTTACAGCTTTGCTGCAGAATGATGTTTGGTATATTAAAGGTAATGGAATGTGAAAGCCCATGTGTAAATCCTTTGCATAATTTGGAGAGTAAAACATTTTACACTTTAATTGCTTTGAAAATCTGGAGATGTCTTAATTTTTTTTTCCATGACAAAGCCATATTTACAAGTTTATCAGATAGACCTGTTTATACCTATATTTGAGCAGAAAATAATGACAGTGCTTGGCTGTATCTGTGGGGAGATTTTGATTGTAAGAACAAGTTCAGTCTTAGCAGCTAACTTTGGCTTCTTTAACAGAAAAGGTACAGTGTGAAACAGTCATAATCTACATTTAGTTCTGAAGTAGACAAGTAATGAATACCTGCCTCCTCTTTTGTGTATTGCAGCGAGTCCCTGTGGCCAATTGAAGCAAGAAATGCTGCCATAGCTAATCACTGCTTTACATGTCCCATCAACAGGGTAGGAACGGTATGTATCTTCACTTTTTTCATTTCATTTCATAATTTAGGTATTGTAGCATGAGTTAATTCAAGGTAATGAACTGAGTAGCACTAGCATGCAGAGATTCTTCTACTGTATAACTACTGTATTAGTGTTTATAATATGATTTGAAGATGGACAGTGATAAAGAGATTGAGAGCTGCCTTGTTGCTGGCAGCCTACTTTTTGGTTGCAGCTGCTTCCTGTTCTTGAATTTCTCTCTTTGTAATAGGCACCCACCCTTTTGCTAATTTTCCTAGTTTCTATGGTGAAATCAGTATTCTTTTAGCCAAAATGACTGAAAATGGAATGTATCCTCAAGTCAGTGGTACACAGCTGATTGCTGTTGTACAGATACTACCTCTTTGTGGACACTGAAGTTCTATAATGGAAACTAATATTGCACACAATAAGTTGTTCTTGCCTTCAGGTTAGTCCAAATACCCTACATTTATGTTCTTTTATAAGGTTCCCTGCAAAAATGCTGACTTGTTCTTACCGTTATGTGAATACATTTGCCTCCTTTTGTGACCTGCAAAGATGTGTTTGGTTAAATGTCTCCTCTTTTGCCTCTTCTTGAGACTTGTGAAACTGATATGAGGCATGTTCCCCAAAGTGTATGAACAACAGGCAGTGATACAAGAAGATCTTGTTTTGTAGCCTATCCATCATAGGAACTAGGCCCCTCTGATGACTCCCTTTAGACAGTGCTGATAGTATGCCAGAAAAACTCTTAATAGATTTATATAAACTTCCATACTAAATACGGTAGACTAGCAAGGATTTCTTGAATGAAATGGAATTACACTGCCACCTATGGATTCCTTTTATTTCACAGGAATACTACAAAAATGCCTTTACTTCCGGAGATGGTGGAAAAGGTATGTTCAGAAATCACATTCAGTGGTTGCTAATAATTGTTAACTAGAAAGTCTGAAGAAATGGTAGCTCTCCTGCAAGTGTCTATCTCATGACAGCTATGGTAGCTAGCGACTGCCTTACTTAAGACTGCTGTTCTGTAAGCTGGAGAGAAGCAGCACTTCCTATTAAAGTTGGTGGTACCACAGTATGTGGTCACCAGAATTTCACACCTAAGGTTTCTATATACTTTCAGAGGACTAAGAGTTTTGGAGTCAATGAAGTATTGTAGGACTGCAAGACAGAAATCCCACAAATTAGCCTTTGTTCTCAGTGTATGCATGACATATTATCCATAGTTTTAAGATTATTAACAGTAACAGCCCTAGCCTGAATCCCCAGCCAAGCCATTTTGCCCTGGTTCACAGATTTGCTGGAAGTTAAAGAAGAGAATGCTCAAAGAAGAGCATGAGATTTGCTTGTATGTACTTCACTTGTATGTTGAAACACTATAATTTGTCCTGTGTCAACCATGACTGCTTTTGGCTTCATCTGGAGTGGGCCTGAGCTTTTTTTTAAGCTAGTTTTGGAGCTAAGTGTAGCAGCTGCGTGAAAAAGGTCAGTGGTATCCATTGCTTAGTAGTACAACAGATGTGGCTGATTTTTGGCACAACTCAGAGTTGTGCAGTATGAAGTAAGATATTTTTTTTCTGTGCCTCAAATTCCAGTGTTTTCACCTCTGACCTTGTATTGAAAATTGAATGGGTGCATCTCTGTCAGCTGTTTTGGAAATGTGTGATTTGACAATTAGAAATAATTTAAATTCTAAATAAAAAAATAATGAAAGCAAAGCTTTTCCTTTAGTTCAGAGACTCAATAATGGGAGACCATAATCATGCATTATTTAAAAGGCAGTGCAGTGAGTTTTTTCCTGTTAATTTGATATATGTGAAAGCTGTACTGTGCATGAAAGTAACTATTGGTCAGAACTGCAATTACCTTAGGATTGTGCTGTGACTCTTCAGGATGACATCTTGCTTAAAGCACAGTGAGTGAACAACCACAAGAAATTGAGCCAGTTTTTATATGGTACTGCATGTTAAGTTGTATACTTGTTTGCACATGGCATTACATGCTTTTTAAAAATTTCTTTAAGCACACCATGACTTGGGCCATTTTTATGGCTCAAGTTATGTAGCTGCACCAGATGGCAGCAGGACTCCAGGACTCTCTCGCACTCGGGATGGACTTCTGGTGGTAGAGATGGATCTAAATCTTTGCAGGCAAGTCAGTGACAAATGGAATTTTAAGGTAAGCCTGCTTATAAAGAAACAAACTTAAATATGATATTGGAACAAACAAGCTTTCATGATGATCTTACAGTAGTTAAAAGGCAGCCTTTTTTTTTTAACAATCCAGAGCTTAAATTGTTGAATTAAGTTAACAGGATGTTCTGGAAGCCAAAGGCATAAATGGATTCCGAAAAGGAGTAGCCATATTCAGGGAAACTAGGCCAATAGCTTTTAAATGAGAAACTTAGCCTTTGGTCCTTAAGTGAGGATTGCCAGGAGCTCTGAGGACTGCTAGGGGAAATATGTGAGGTTTCCTTATGCAAGGTTTGTAGGCATTTGTAACTGAGCTGAGATGGACCTTTGATCTGACCTAATATGGTAGTTCTTTATATTCTTATAGGCCTTACTTGTCAGTTTTGGTGAAATGTAGTGAAAACCCAAACCCACAAGAATCTTTAAGCTTCTGAGAACTTTCTGAATGCAAACTTCTTGCAGTGTTAACTCCCTGAATTTGTAGACATGTTGAAGCCACAGAGAAAGAACTGTGTACATTCATCTCTGAAGCACCCTAACACGCTTTTGAATTTATCTAAATCAGATTAAGATGGCGGCAGTCCTTTCCATGTGGCTTTAACAAACTTATTTATTACTGTTTTTTTGTATTCTGAGATAAACCTAATTTGGATCATCTTTCCTGAGGGTGTAATTTGATTTAATTTGTCCAGCAGCAGTGCTGGTTTAAGAAATTGCCACCTCAGCATTGCAGTTTGCTAACCCTTCTGTTGTGCCAGTACAAGCTATGTGGGGTGCTATATTGTACACTGGTTTAGTGGAGTGACCAGATTTTTACTTTTTTTTTTAAACAAACAAATGACACTGTAGTTTCTTCTTTGAATCTGATCAAGTTTACAGCAGACCCACAAATATTCTGTTGCAACAACAAAGCAAGCAAGGAAAAGGAAAAAAGAGGTGGCAGCTTCTTAAATAGGCTTTGTTGATGAAGCAAACATCTTGCTTATTTCTGTGGAGACAGGTCTTTCATTCTAGTCGTCAGTACTATTAGACTAGAAGTTTTTCCTGTCTGCTCTTAAGATCAGCATGATTTGAATCCTAACAAAGTAGACCAGAACTCCTGGCTGGCAACTGTCACAATATGTGTAGGTACTCCAGTGATAATCTAGTATTTAAAATAAGTAATCATTTGTAAGGAGTGTCAATTTTTGCACATAATGTTACTGCAAGGAGACATTTATTTTATAGGGCTGGTTTATTTGGAACCACCTTGTGCATTACGATATAGTGCAATACATAATGTGTTTTGATTTCAATTTGATGCAAAAATACAAATTTTCTGTGGATTTGAACTGCTGAATAAACTTGAAATGCTAAATTAAAACATAGTCATTTCTTAGGTAGAGCTTAATTTCTTTGCTAATGCTGCCAATCTGTATATAGGGACTAAAGACAAAAAGTAATTTCAGGTCATCTTCTGGACAGAATTGCATTTGTTATTTTACAAATGTGTGTGGTAGGTATATGGCTGTTGACATAGTAGAATTAAACTGTGCTGAGAGATTCCCAGGTTTTTTTAAGTTAGGCAGGCATTTAGTTTTGCTTTGCCACTGAAATCTGAGGCCCTTATTGCAAAGTAGAGATTTAGTGTGTCAGGAAACACATGGAGCATTGCTTATAACAGCTTAGTAGGGGTATCTGAACAAAAGCAATTGTATTGATTAGGAAAAACAAACAGTAAAAGCAAAACACTGACCTTTAGCTGTTTTGTATAGAATTGCTTATTTTTGGTTGTCTTCAAGTCTTGTACTTTCAGCACCTTAGTTTTATGTTGATGGTGTGGATTGCTATTGTTGGTCTTTTGGCACATAAGGCACAGCTGTGGCTTTTGTTTAGGTGACAGGGGATATCTGTTTCCTTTTCCTTTCATTTGTGGTCAAGACAGAGGTAGTTCTTGATATAAGGGGAATGAGGAAGTATGAAGTCATCGGTTATCCACTGCAGAAACCCCTTGATAGCAAGTAGGAACCTATTTAACCTGCTCTGGTATCTGCAATTTGCATTCAATGATGCCTGAAAGGGATGTTAAGTAGAATGTCATTGCTAAACTTACAGCAGCAAAATAGTTAAACAAATTGTCCTCATTACACTCTGGCAAGAAAGAAGTAATTCGCTCCCCTCAGAGCCAATGTTGTAGACTGTGCGCATCAGAAGAGGATGATAGCACTATGTAAAGTGCTATATTTCAGCCTCCTAGCTTACTGTATCACCCAAAACAATGATAATATTTCATATTATTAATCGATAAAGTAAGAGCAACCCAAATACCATCAGTGGCACCTATGCAAACATTGCTGACAGTAATTACACACTCCTTTGCCTTCATAGGCATAAGTTACTTAAAAGAGAATATTGTTGATGCATAAGAAAGTAAGTCTACCTTTCACATTCAACTTTCAGCTATCCAGGATAACCAAAATAGCCTTAAGTAATTAGTCAGCAGACATGACTGTCAATGAAGGACAGCTGCAAAGCAGGAAGGTGTTCGCTTTAAAGTTTTACTTTTTAGAGTGGAAATACACTTCTCTTTTTTGAGTAGAAGTATAGTTTTAGGCAACACAGTGCGAGTTCTTTTATAAAAGAAGTATATTAGTTTGTGCTAAGGCACTGGAGGTCTTGCATTTTGAGTGAGTTATGATTTTAATGTTTGGGGCAATTAAATAATAGGTCATCATAAAAAAAATTGGTGCCCATAAATATTTTCTACTGAAGTACTTTCATAGCTTGCTACAAGAACTGAAGCTTTGATTTTTCTTTTCCAGATGACTGGTAGATATGAAATGTATGCAGACAAGCTCACTGAAGCAGTCCAGCCTTATTTTATACCCAGTATAATCAAAGAGTAAGAGAGAGCATCTCATTACAATTAAATATTGCATAACAAATTAAAAGGTACTGTTGGATGATAGCTGTACTGTGGATCACAAGTTGTTATTTTAATGTTGTAATTTAATTTCCTGTAACCAACTTTTAAATAATAGGATTCAAAACTGTGTTAAGTAAAATAATTGAAAAATGGCCTCTTGGTTTGGGGTTTTTTTTTGCCATTTACACTAATGAGTCCAAACTTTTATTCCTTTCTAGAAATATATCCAGTAGGAATACACTGATATAAAATGGTGATGAAATATATTCAGTGCTGCATACTGTGATATAGTTTGATGGAGATGATGAGTTCAGAGGACATAAAAATTTTTACATAAGCTTTGCATTGTGTGTCTATGTACTTCTGCTTCCCAGTTTTTTACCCTCTACCCCAACGCATAATTTAGGGAGAAAGGAGGCATAAATTATTTTCATCTGTTTTTTTTTAATTACAAACTATTTGATGCAGTTCTGTTAGAGCTAAGTAATGTCCCAGACATGTCCTAGTTGTTTGAAGATCTGTGGGTACTGTAAAGAAAGACTACTTTGGTTCTATTTCCCCTTACACTACATATTACAACCACAGTTGGACCAATGTCTTTGATGGGCTCCTTCAAAGTGCAATAGTGCCGCAGCCAGATGCTTTTAATATCTTCAGAAGCTCAGTGCTATGTTGTAAGGCAAAAATAGAAACACTGGCTAAAGCATAGGCAAGGCTGGTGCAGTTGCATACTTTTCATTGTGAACAGAAAGCCACGGAGATGCTATTAGGGATCAAGATGGGTAATGAAAACTACTTCCCTGGAGCTGCACTCCAGTAAGATACTCAGTGGTTGCGGAGTATACAAAACAGCTGTTGAATATAGATAATAACAATACATTTGCTATTCTCAGCTACTAGTGTATATTGAAATTTTGTTTTGCACGATTCAGGTGATGCAGTAGGTGTTCAGAAGTGCAGAAGGAATACAATTATATACAAGCCTAGCAACTACGAATTTATAGCTGAAATAAATATTTGAACTCTTAAATTTTTTTCCAAATTACAATTTCAGCTGTGCCATTTCCAGTTAAGTATGTAACACATCCTCTAAAGATTTTCCAACACTTTCATAATAAGCTAGTTAATAAATGCACTTGCTACATTATGTTACAGGGTTATCTGTGACTTTAAACCTTTATTGAGAATGGCTTAATTACAAATAAAAATATATTTATGTATAAAATCCCTGCATGTAAAATACCCCTTCCTTTGCTATTGACATCATGAAGGAAACAAAGTGACAAAACATTTTCAGAATTAGTATTTTGATAGACTATCTTGTAATGGGAAACAAAGTTTCAGAAAATGCCCATGTTCTGAATGCTTGTGCAGTGAGCCTCTTAATCTGAATTTGTGTCATATAAATACTCAGTCTTTTCACTTGGCTTTTGCTGCTTCCTTGTGTTTTCACCTCTTATAGCCATCTTCCAGTTGGTGGCTGTAAGAGATCCTGTTCCAATGGCGAAGCTCTCCTTTTGTCTGTATTAGCTTAAACAGCTTTGTTTCTTTATCTTTCAGTTTTGTTGAAGTATTTAAACCCTGGGTAGCAAATATTTAACAGTCGATATAGTTACACCTATCTGTGCACTTCAGAACACTTAGCATGCCCTTATGTATAAGCTCAAGATTCGCATTTGGATAGCTGAACCAGGAAGAGGCTAAATGTCAATTACAAACCTTTTGTAAGAATTGTTTTTATTTAGCTAACCAAGCCTCCTCTAAAATAAATTATGTGGCAGTTTAATGGTATTGAATGAACTACCTATCTGAAAATGCATGGGTTAAGGAAGTACTCCATCAACCTGTAGTTTACATACCTGTTAATTAGTAACATAGCTAATACAATCTCTCTAAATCAAACATCATGAATTTGGACTTAGACATAAAAATTTGCAGATCAGTAGCCTTCTTATGACTTACTCTGGAGGAGTCGGAAGGCATTATCTGTAATAGGTTGTGTAGCTTTTTTTCTGGGATTCTGCTGGTGCCACTAATGTTCTACTGCTCACAAATCACATCCTAATTTTTAGTCATTTTGCAAGTGTAAGTAAGTAAGTACCACTATGTATTCCAACTTCACCAATAATAAGCAAAATTTGATATACTGAAAATTTGTCACATACATACTTTTTGAACTTTTTAAAGGCTCCGGCATTGTAAATCTGCTACTATTTTTAGCCTTTGTACAAAGGAGTGCTCTTGATTCTACTAAGTATACTTACTGAACACTTTCCAGATACTTTTCAGTAAGTCAACAACTGATAGAAGAAAATATTTTTTCTTAGAAATTTTTTTACCATGCTGAAAGTAGATTCCTATTTATTATTTCCACCACTAAATAACAATGTCCTCTTTCTTACTGTTATTCCACACAGTTCCAGAACTCGAACAGTTCTTTTCCTAAAACCATGCCAAAGGTGTGGGATCTCTGTCTTGAGTGCAAAATAAAATTTTGCTAGCTTTACATCAGAATTAACATTGATTTTTCTACCCACTTCAACATAGGTGGGACTGGAGATCAAGACTTGTAGGAAATTGTGACAGATGAATCTGAAATAGGTGGCTACTTCTTACACTTCAGTGTTCCTCAGCAAAGTAATTAAACCCAGGTAATACGTGAAAGGATTATGAATGGGCTGGTACCAATTTCACTTGATAATGTCTGAATACAGTAACTCCAACTTAATCCAAATACAGCTGTAGTATAAGACTAGAAAATGTGAGTTTCTGCCTTTTTACTTGTAGCAAAGAGATGCTTATACTCCCTCTTTTCTTCATCGATTTCAGCTGTTCTTAGGTCACTGAGCTAATACCAATAGTAAAATTCGGCTCAAATTACGATTCAGCATTTTAGTTACAATCCAATATATGCTGTCAGATATTTACAATTTACACACAAAATGTATACCATTAGTGTGGACGATCATTTTCTCTATTTGCTTAATAAGTTTAAAGTTTATATTTAGAATGGATTCTGCAGAAACTGGCACATGTGGGTGGCATAATGTTCAGACATTTTTGCAAAGAGCAATAAAGACTTCTAGGTATAAATAAAATATCTTGACTTAAACTTTTGAGGCAATACAGACTGCTCTAAGCAGTCATCCTAGAGGATTTAGCCGAAAGAGATTGAGTTTGTAGTACAAGGGAACAATACCAGTAACTATGATTCAAAATTTAATGCAGTGACATAAATGCTAAATCTGTGTAAGGTGAACTTGGTACATGGGAAGTTTCCTTGAGTAAATGTGTTTTATTCCTACAATGCAGACAATACTGATGAGCCAGAAAGGTATTTTTTGTTATTTGAATGTGGTTTAAGCTAGTATTTTTTTCCTTCCATAATACCCTGCTGAACCTCAAATCTTCAGGTTTAGGATGAAGATCAGCCCTTGATGCTTTGACAGAGAGAGAAACAGGCATTTTCTACTTTTTTTCCTGGTTTTGTTTACCTAAACCTATGCATGTATTACCAAGTGTTAAAGGTCATAAATTTGGTGCTTTTTTTCTCATGTCTTTAATTTGAAAATAAGCTCAACGTGAACAGGCTCTGGGCCTGTATTTTAAAACTGCTGTCAAATGTGCAGTGTTGAAAATGAGAGAAAAAAAACAAAAAAACTGAGACATACATTGCAAAATCAGATCCATCATCAGGAAAAAAAAAGGTAAAGACAGCATTGCAATATAGTCCTATCAATGTCTATAAAGCCTCCCTTGTTTAAGATCCCACTGCAGTTCAGGAGCAAGGTCTCTGCAGGGGGAGTCCTGAGACAAGCAGCCACCTGCCATGCAGGCTGCACAGGAAAGGACCAGAAGTATCAGGTGTGGATGTCAGCTGTCTGTGTAGATGAACAAAATATCTTCATCAGTGCCGTAACTTGTCCTGGCTTCCTCAAAGTTGCTGATGCTGGTGCAGCATGTTCCTGTTAAGGAGGAACAAAATTGTTACTAAAAATTCAGAAGAATTTGCCTGTGAAAGGCTCTTATACTGCATCTAGTGGCCTCTACAAAGAGAAGTAACTAGTATACAGGCTAGACCTATTAGCTTAGGTTGCAGTTTTACTCAGGTAGATCTTTTCACCTCAAAGGCAGTCCTCACTGAAGTAATGCTGTAAATAGGTAAGAAATTGGCTATCCTGTTATATTCTGAACAACAGTTCAGCATCTCTCACTAACCCATCTGAAAGCCAAACAAGTTTGCTAGAATGCGTATCTCAATGCCTCAAGTAAATCACCGCACGAAATGCAGCACTGATTTAATTAATGTGGAAAAACCCCTTGTGACAAATTGGTTAGTGATGCTTGAAATACATGTACACTATTTGGGGAAGTCCAGCTCTGGCTCCATATTACAGACATGTTAGTAAGGCAGTGGCTGAGAATCCACCAAAAGGAACAGGCTACTTACGGTCAGCATAGGCAGGGTTGTTGTAGTAAATACTCCCTGAGGCTTTGTTGTAGCCACATAACACAATGAAATGGCCCTGGTAGTCAGGATTCCTGCAGAAGCACTTCTGTCCAATGGGGAGGAAGCAGCAGTATTTGACAGGACTTGAGCAAAGATCACACAATAGCAGGACTGCATTCACTAGGACGATGGCTACATGACCTTGGGACAGGTGGTTTTGGATGTCTTGAACAGTTACTGTGCTGCAGAAAATCAGACATAGTTATTGACCAGTTTAGGAAAGACTGGTATTACACACAATGAAGTGTGTGATGATGGACAATACTTAGGACATGTAGCTAGCATGGTTATTTTTATATCACAGGTACAGCTTTTTGCTGTTAAACTGTGCAAGCTTTGCCACAGACAAAGCCTGTGTCATTCAAGGCCTTTTGATCTCATTGCTGCTACTGAAGTGCAGAGCAACAGCTCTGGATTCTGCAGTAATGTAAGTGTAATCTCAGAATGTATCAGATGCCCCAGAGAAGAGTCTTAAAGGAGCTGGCAACTCATTCAGTAACTTGAGAGACTTTTGTTGTGGGAAAATTGTAAGTAAGTGAAGTGTTCTCTCTTGCTCTTAGACAAACTTATCTCTGAAGCACCAAATCTTTATCGACTGAGTGGTTAAAGATTGTATAATTGCTAACCAACTTGATGTGCCCAAACTTGCCTCTGTCACACGGGAAATATGTTTCTCCCAGTTGCAATTTTGGACTACTTGATGCTCTTGAGGCTCTATTTCTATAGTACCTCCTATAGGGAATGAGTATGAACCAAACAACCTATAATCTCATCTGTTAAAAGCTGTCCTTCACTGAGGCAGATGGTGTATTCCATATGCATTAGAAACTCATCCCTTGGATACATTCCAGATGTCGGGGCTGTGTGCACTACCTGACTGAACTCAAGTGCTTTTTAATCTTTTCCAGTGTCGCTAAAGCAAGATGGACTGACTGTCCCTTCTGTCTTGTCATATCTCTAGTTAAATAGATGGTGCCACACAGACTTTGTGTATGTTAAAAAGGACACTTAACGATTCTGCTTAATGGAAGTTGCATTACAGCCCTCAGATGCTGTTGTGGCTGCCCTGCACCCTCTCTTCTTTTCTTACTCGTAATCATTTACCCCACTTTGACAACAGAGATCCAAATCCAGCTTCACTATAAAAAGGGATGCAACTCAAGCTGAACATGGATGCTTAGTTATTTCCCATGTAGAATATCACTGTTGGCTGTGAAACAATTCTGCAGTTTTTCCCCTTCTCCTGGGTTTGCAGCTCTTTTACAGAGGTTCCTTATTTCATCCTCCCCTTGGCAAAAGCTCATATGCTAGCTTTTTCTTTGCATGTCTGTCTAGGAACAGAGAGCTGTAATGTTTGCATAGCTCTGGGAACAAGGTGTTGTGTGCTCAGGTAGCACTCTCCTTAATTCCAACAATGGCCAATTAGAGTGCTGTAGGCACTCCCGATGGCGTAATTTTAATGGATAATCAAATTCAAAACATAAACAATAGTCAACTCCCATCAGCATTTTCAAATCACTCATTCTGTGTCATGACTATTTTTCCTCAAACTTCATTATTAACTCTTGATGTCCACTTTTTTTTTTTTTTTTTTTTTTTGAGACATAAATTAGAAAGACTCTGTAATTCACAAAAAAGGCTCAGGGCTCGATTTCTGTCTCTTTTACCAGTTTAGCTTGGTGACTCCAAGAAAAGCATAGGGCCCACAGAATCTCCACAGAGAAAAGAAGGAAAACAATAAGCTTACCACTTCTCCACCAGCACCTTGCTGGCTTTGGCTTGTGCAAAAAGCTGATTCACTCGATTCTCTTCTGTGTCAAAGTGCTTCCTGTAAAACGACTGTGGAGATAATAGAAGTTATGAACTGGAATGGTGTTTACCTTAGGTAATCTACCACTTACAATACCTGCTAGCAAGGGCCTGCATAAGTTGGAGATCTGGCTATGGGATAAGAGATCTCTCCCTTAGTTCACTGGTAACAGGATAAGGATTCCTGCTCTAAATTGTAAGTTTAAATTCACTCCTGGTCAGTTACTGTTGTAATTTCCATCCAGTGGCTATTCAGCTCCCTACATGAAAGAAGCCTGTCTGGTTCGTACTGGGCAGGAGCTTGCATTAGAAAAGCCATCGCCACTATAGGCCCTTACTGGCCCCCTTGTTGGCAATCTTGAAGAGGCCAAGCTCTCAACGGACATGGAGGCTGAGTTCCCCTCTCACCTCTAGAGGTGGTTCCTCCAGGTCAGGGCTGAGGCACCGTGGTGGGGAAAGTGTGGAAGCTAGCACTGCTGCTGCCCAGGCTGTACCTGTTCTGTAGATAAATAGAGGGCTTCAGTCTCCAAGGCTGTCAAATAGGCTGGAACCTTTCATGAGCACTACATGAAAACTTTTTACAAAATTCATATTATGGAATCAAAGATGTAAAATACATGGGATCGTATCTAGCCTTGCCTTTGGAACTGATTTGTGCCAGTTTTGGCAACAGGCAAACCTTGTTTACAGGAACTGTGGTTAATTGTCAGTAACACAGCAAAGCTTTTATAGCGTAACACGCAGGCTTTTAAAACCGTCTGCTGTCTCCCAGTAGATAAGAATACTAACCTGATTTTTGTAGCCCTTGTCCACTCCAAGCGTCTGGGTGCAAAATTTATGCTTAACACCAAAGTGCCGCATTAGGTAGGCCAGGTCAATAGTCCAGATACTCTTTGTTAACTGGAGTTCCTGGATGGCTTTCTGAAATTCATCATTGTCCAAATGATTCAGGTACCTATGTTATTAGGAAAGGCAGGGGAAGAGGAGCACAGATCTTAGGAAAAGCAAAATGTGTGCTGTAGCCCAAGCCTCCACATCACAGGACGTAAAAACTGAAACAGTGGGCCTGGCTCAGAAATAACCCCCAAAAAAACAACCCACAAAGGAGCCACAAATTTAAGGGAAGGGAAGGGAGTAGGGAATATTTAACTGGATTTATTGCTGACTTTCTATAATTGGAAATGTATGGGTATCTTGACTGGTTTATAGTGCTAGAAGAGTACAGGTGCTGTACAATAGGCAAGCTATACTGAGCAAGTATAGAACTCTGTCCTGAAGGGCTTACAGTCTAAATGTACAAACATATTAGAGCAAACACAGAAAAAAGTGTTAAAGACTAAAACTTGCTTCACGCAATAGATGGATTTCAAAAGGAGGAACTGTAAAGGAAGTCGGTAAATATTTAAAGGAAGCTTGTCTTAGGCACTGATGGCACAAAAGGCAATAACGGGGAGATGAAGTCAGGAGGAAGCTTGGGATAGGTTGCAAAGGGGTGGGGAGAGGCAGTTACAGAGAGTTCTGGAAGTCAGAAAACAAATGCAAGTAAATGGAAAAAAAAGGACTGGAATTGAGGATGCAGGGCAAACAAGGTCAGATCAGCAGGGTGAGAAGATTAATCTAGGAAGCTGAATTTTGGGCAGACTGGAGTGGCAAAGAGGTAAAGGGAATAAAGAGGCAGAGGTTACAGTAGTCAAGATGGGAAATTACCAGCACACGGACTAACGTCTTGGCAGAAGGGATGGAGAGAAATGAAAATCTTCTGCTTCATATCTACTAAGTGGACATCTAAATAGGTATTTCTCCTGCACCTAAGCTCATGTTCCTCTGTGGAAGGAAAGAGGAGTTCAGCAGGACAGCTACTAGTTCAAAAAAAAAGAAAAACCAAAACAAAACCAAAAAAACCCCAAGGGGCAATACAGTGCATTGTTTTGAAGTTGAAACTACTCCTGGAACAAAAACACACTCATCCCACAGACTGGGGGCTCAGCAGGACAGAGGTAGTATATACTCAGAAACTGGGATACACCTACCCATCACTTGAAAACACAGAAAGGAATCAGGTGAATTACTGTGCTAAGTATCAGTTCTGAATTATAACAACAGGAAAGAGGAATAACTTTTTGTCAGCTTATGCATGCCAACCTGCAAAGTTCTTAGAGCTGATCAGGTATTTTGCATCTGTCAAAACAGTCAATTATTCAAAAGGGTTTGAAGTTCATCTTAGTTTGTATTTTCCCTTGCTCCTGCTGGAGAGCTGTGCCAGGCCCAAGCAGCAGTAATTCTCCAAGGGTACCCAAGAATAGGTGCTCTCGTAAGACTAAGTTAAACTCACAGCTGCTTCAACACACGTCTTCTCCCTGGACATTGCTTCCTGCTACCTTCCCCACGGGATGGGATTTCCCACCCATTCAAACCAAAACAGTCACTTACTGAAGCACCATCCTGGAGCAGGCTAGCCCACAGTCCCAGTGGTACAACTGCTGAATGACCGGCACTTTCAGCTGGATGCAGTCAACTGTAGTGAAAACACCCCATGGTGAGTAAAACACGAAAGATGTCGGTCCATACAGAAATGTTTTTTCCATACCTTGGCATTGTCAGCTTGTCCTCAGCACTATAGCTGCAAAAACTTAGGAACGTTTTTTTTACTTTATCTGATTGGTAGGTACTTTTTTCTTTCTTAAGGGAACGTAGGTTTGCTATTTCTGTACAGTTAAGCATTTGGTTTAATCTCATACTCCTTTATTGTTCCATAACTGGATCACTCTGCCATGTAGTCCACCCCCTTTTCCTTGAAAGTTTCTTTTTTTTTTTTTTTTTTTTTGGTGGGTTGACATACCCACCAGCCCCTAACTATGAAGCTTTATTCTCCTCCTAAATAATAGAAGGTAAGGCACAGGTATTCATCCTTTCTCTTGTGTCTGAATGTATTTCTGTGCTACAATAGGAGTTAAACCAAACTGTGAGAAAACAGACACAACCAAGATCTCTAGGCATTGATCTCTTCCTAGCCCCACAGATTTGAGCCTTTTCTACAGATGCCTTTTTCCTCAGGGACTGTCATTTATGTGAGTAATTTTACATTAACAAAGCTCACAAATGGCACCAGTTGGCCTTTTGTATTAACTCCCTCAATAACTCAACAAAGGGAGAGGGAAAAAGCACAATCTTTACCAAAAAGTCCCAGAATACAAGTAACTCCATCCCTCTGCCTCAGTTTTTATTTTCATAGGCTTGGCAATGTGGTGTTTTCAGTTTCAGCAATGCCCTTACCACTCGAAGAACTTGAAGTGTTGTGCCTGTTACTGCTATGAGTTAATCATAAAGGGCTTTTCTCAACAACCTTACCTTTGACCTAGAAAAGACCTTTGAGGACATGAGGTCAACTACATTTTAAGATGGGAATAAAAATGCCTTTGACATCATGTGGACTGGCCTAGCGTGTAATCTTTTATTATTTTTAACAAAGCTATAGCCTGCTGTAGGGACGAGCCAATACAGAGATTCTGGACTCTTTCCAAATATTGTTTCATAGTTGTGCCGCTGTTTAATCATGACTTTGAAGACTGGCATACCCTTTGGTATATTCAGTCTTTTTAATGAATCTAGATTAAGGCGCTCTTAAGTATCCTAAAGAAAAAATGAGAACCCAATTCCAAGATTCTCCTCAAACCAGGATCTGTAAGTACTTTGCTGTCATTTTTTCTCGGCACGTTACGATTCTGTCCCCTTTTTGTTAATACCGAGGGCCTCTGTCAAGTCCCAAGATTAACTGAAGAGGGACACGTTTTCTACGTGAAGACTTCAAAGGGTAATAACTTTAATTTTCTCGGATATTCAGCTTCCAGTCATCCTGTTTCCCAGCACACCCAGGCTTCTTCAGCGATGACTGTCAGTTGTCCCGAGGTAAGCCAAACCCCAGTACACGCTGTGGCTGTAAATATCCCCGAAAACTCCTCTCCGGTTCGCCAGCTCCCCGGCGCAACGAACTTGCAGCGGGAGCCAGTAATCCCACATCGCTGCTGCTGAAACCGGCGGCTCCGGGAGGGCGGAGGAGGCCGCCAGGGCCTCCGAACGGGACGGCAACAGCCGCCCGCTCCCCGCCGCGGCCGGGGCCGTACCCGGGGCTCCCTCCCCCCGGCCCCAGCCGGCGTCCAGCCCGTTCCGCCGAGGCGGACCCCGCCGCGGAGAGCCCCCCCCCCCCTCCCGCCCCGCCGCCACCGAGGAAGGGCTCCGCCCGGCCGCCCGCGGAAGGAGGGCTGCGGGTAAGGCGGCCGGGGCCGGCCCCGCTGCCCCGGCGGAGCAGCACTGACCTGGCGGCGGCTCCCCAGCCTCCCGGGGGCTCTTCATGGCGGCGAGGGGGGGGGCGGCTGCCGACCGCTCACTACCGGCCCCGGCGAACCGGCCCGCGCGGCGGCGCGGCCCAGGAGCCCGGCATGCCTCGGCGCGGCGCTGGCTCCTCCCGGCCCCGGGGGCGGAGGCGGAGGCGGGGGCTGCGGGGGGCCGGGCCCCGGGGCGTCTGCCCCGCGCCGTGGCCGCGGTGGGGTGGGTCGGTGGGCAGGGGCATGAGGCGGAGGAGGGAGGGGGCCGGGGGGAGGCCTGAGGCGGGCGGGGAAACGCGGGGCGCGCCGGGAACCAGCCCTGTCCCGGGGACGGGGTACCGCCGGTGGGACGGGGCTGACCCCCGCGGCCGGCGGGACAAGACTGCGGCGGAACCGTGGTGCCGAGGGAAGGCGGGCCGGTGGCCCCCGGGCGCCCTGGCGGTGGCGGGCGGGTGTCGGGGGGGGCGGGGGGGGGGAGAAAATAGGCGGCCGCGCCGCCGCCGCTTTCCGGTTCCGGCGCGCGGTGCACGGCGGGAAGCTGGAGGAGGCCATTAGGGGGTGAGCGCGGGCCCGGGCTGAGGCGGTTTGGCGGGCGGTGAGTGGCGGGGGAGCCGGCCCCGAGCGGGGTTCCCCGGCGTCCCGCGGGTCCCCGGGGGCGGCAGGGTCTCTCCTCGTTCTCCGGGCGCTGTGGGGAGGCTCCCGAGCTGCGGTCGCCTCCCCTGAGGCCTGCGGAGCCCGGGCCTGAGGGGGCGAAGCGGCGGTGGGGCGGCCGCGGGCCTCGGGGGCTCCGCTCGGCCTCTGGGGGTGGGTCTCCCCGCCGGGCCGGGGCTCTCCTCTGCCCTTGAGGTCTGGGGACTTTCTTGTGAAGGAGGGTCGTGCGGGGCGCTCGCCGGGGCCGTGGTGTGGGCTGGGCTGGGCTCCTCGTGGTAGAGCCCGTTGGTGAGGTGATGTTGGTCTGCGAGCGGGGCTGCGCTGCCCGCAGGTCCGGCCGAGCAAGTAGGCGGTCAGGCAGGCTGTGCCGTTACGGGGCGCACCCGGGGCTATTTCCTTTTGAGGTGCACCTGGCTATACAAGTGGTCCGTTATCTGGTGTTTACAAGTGAATTTCCTCGGTCGGAAGAGAGCTGGAAAAGACTCGGTTTTTTCTGATCTTTTAAGTTTTTTCTCCCCATGGGCATCTTTCTAGAGAAATTTTATTAATGCTTCATCAAAGCATATGGTGCGTTTGGGCAAGAGAGAAAAATCAGTGCTTTACACTGGGAAAGACCATACATTGTGTAGGTAAAAACCTAGTCTACAACTTTCTTTGGAATTATGTCCTTTGGGTTTTTATCTTGTCTCAGGTGTAGAGCCATAGCACTGCAAACATGTCGATTGGAGTGCCAATTAAAGTCCTGCACGAGGCTGAAGGCCACATTGTGACATGCGAGACCAATACAGGAGAAGTTTACCGAGGCAAACTTATTGAAGCTGAAGACAACATGAATTGTCAGGTATACCTGCTTCAGAAGGATGGAGGGAAGGCTGTCTGATCTGTGCCTGGAAAGGCTGATAGCTAGCTTATTGGTAGCTTGATTAAAAGACTGTTGCTTTTAGTCTGGGAATAAAGAAAACTAACTGTACTGCTGCATGCACACTGTCTTACCATAGCGAAATGGACTCACGATTACCGAGTGCTCCAGAGAGGCCAGAGCTTATTCTTTCTGGTTTTAGAGTCAGATGGGGCATTCCTGTCAATAACATCAGGGTTCTTAAGGTTCTGTTCTGTGAACAATGTTTCTGCTGGAGTTCTTTATTTAAAGCCACTGAGCATAAGAATACACAAGCCTTGATTTAAGAAACGGAAGCTTTTTTTAATGCACATTACTTCAGTCGTCCCAAGAGGGCTTAATTTTGATTGACTTTAAGCAAGGTGTTGAAATCAAAACGCTTCCTTAATAGTTAGGACTAGAACAGCTTTATTAAAACTGATTCACTATAACAAAACAAAACTGACAAAGCTGATAAAACTAATTTGCAAACTGGTGAGAAAGCAAAAGTCCTGGGCCTGCTTGAATAGTAGCAGGCTTAGGAATATGTTTAAATGGTCCTGGATGCTTTGTGTCACGACTCCAGTTGAGAAAGCAGTATGCTTGGAAAGTCTTTGGCTTTGGTACTTGAATCCTGGCTGTATATTCTACAGGCAAGAGAAATAAAAACACAGAACTGTTAGAGGCCTCCGTGAGCACTGACTGATCTTTACTTTCCAGATGTCCAACATAACGGTGACATACAGAGATGGACGAGTGGCACAGCTTGAACAGGTGTACATCAGAGGTAGCAAGATACGGTTTCTCATTTTACCAGATATGTTGAAGAACGCTCCTATGCTGAAGAGCATGAAGAATAAAAACCAGGGTTCTGGAGCCGGGCGAGGAAAAGCAGCTATTCTCAAAGCTCAAGGTGCGTACAGTTTGTTTATGGTCCTCCCCTGACCCCCATTTTGCTGTAGAAGAACTGGAAAACTGTCATCTCTATCACTGAGGAAATGTAAGCTGTAAGAAACTGAAAGATTAGTGGTTCATACATTGTTTTTCTGTACGTTTCATCTTCTGGTGGGTGTCAAGGCTCAAATTGCCCAATTACCTGAATATGTAATATTGCTGTTACAATAATTCAGGTATGGTGAGCAGTCCTGTTAAACAGAGGCTTTATGTAAAACTTTATCTTCTGTTTTCCAGTGATCGTGGCCACTAGCTGTTTAGAATATTCAGGGAAGGATTCAGGTGTTCTTGTTAAGCTTTTGTAGAAAAACAAATTCAGGTATTAAGATGGTACTTAAACTATTGGGAAGCTGTAATTATTAGCCGTTCTGCAGTTCACTCTCATTTGTACCTTTCTCAGGGAAACAATCTAGTTATAACAAGATTGAATAATGATCATGGGCTGCAGGCTCCTTGGTTAGCTTTAGCAAATGCAGTAAGGTCACGTGGGGGAGTAGCATCTGCTGAAATGCACTGTGTTCTGTTGCAAAACCTTGGAAGACTGTGGGGTTTTAAATCTCTTGGGCTGTACACATTTGTGTGGCAGCTTAGGAGGAACACGAAGTGTATGAATACTCACTGCATCTGTTTGAAGTAGCAAGACTGTGTCACTGTTAATTCTGGTTCTTCTCACAGAAAAATTTTTGCTGTCATGTCACTTTCTGAACTTCATAGGATAGCCTCATTTCCTTGCTTCTAAGCAAGAGACTTTGAGTGTTATTTATGTTTTGCTTGTCAGCTATTGAGATAAATATGCAGTTAGATCAAATTCGTGTCATCCCTGATGTTTTCTTTTTTTCAGTGGCTGCAAGAGGAAGAGGCCGTGGTATGGGCCGTGGCAATATTTTCCAGAAGCGAAGATAATTTTGGTCTTGACCGACATGCTTTTTTTTTAATTAGGGGTTATTAACTTGACTACATGCGCATTGGTATCAGTTTTGTTTAATAAATGTTTCTGACAAAAACTTGTCTGCTCTTACATGACAGGACTCCTCTTGGGCAAATACATTGTAGATTGATTTCAAACTTAAAAACAGCTTTGTCTGGAAAATAGTGAACTTTATATCTAGATTTGACTACTTTGTATTTGTATGATGCATTGATTTTTAAAGATCATCATGTTTCCTTTTTCTTGTTTAGTCCTGTTGTCATTCATTCTCTAAAGATTAGAAGGCATTCTTGATGAAGAACTTTGAAATAGTATGTTTTAAAGTCATATTAGCAGCTGCATTTATGGAAAATACAGTGAAACAGAGGCAGCTTCATGAGAAGCAAAGCACTATGTTCTTTTGCTTTATATGGACCTACAATAAGTAGAGGTCCATCTTCAGATCTGTACATTGAGCTCGTATTCTTGCATTTCTTACTGTTCTCTTTGGATAGCGGGAGAATTTTTCATTAGGATCACACAATTTTGATAGCCTGAGTCTATATTTGCAGTGAAAAATTCTATTCTAACTCTTAGTAGTTCTTCCCTCTGCCTGGGAAAAGAAGACAGAATATAAAATAGGCATTTTCAAGGATAAATTTGAAGTGTTTTGTAAATTTGAAAGGTAGTGCAGGTATATGGGGAAAGTCTTATAAATGGTTATCCCTTAAATACAACTCAATACAAATGCTAATCTTTTGAACAAAACTTAGGATCAGCTTTAGCTTTTGGTCTTAGCATCTCTACACAGCGATAGAGATCATCAGCTGATCTGCAGGAAGCCAAATGTAGTTGTAACTTTAGTTTATTTTGCTAAAAGTATAGTGTGGTTGTTCTTACTGACTTAAATGGTTGCAATGTTTAAATGTAACACTTCTGAACCTAATCACATACTTGCATACAATCAATTATCAGTCTGTACATGTACAAAACAGCTAGTCTTGTTTTTCTGCTTTGATGCTGTGAAGACTCTCCCTTGTGTGCAGACATGAAAGGTGAATTAATGTATTAATTTGTTGAATTGTCTGTAAATAAAGCTGTATTTGGTCTCACATCACTAGAAAAACCCTGCTACATGTTCTTCTGGGTAGTAATGATCCTAAACATTTGCATTAGAAACCTCCTTAAAATGTGTTTAAGATGTGCTTGAGCTCAGCTATAAAAACACTGTAGTGTCATCTCATGCCTAGGCTGAGGAACTTGTCCAAAAGACAAGGCAGTTTTCACAAAGCCCTGCTTCAAAACATGGTATGCGAGTCATGTTCATATAGCAGTAATGCTTTCCTGAAGACAGTATTTTTAACTTAAAATGAGCAATTTGGGGCTTTAGTAATGGCATTAAACACTTCCTTGTGGAAATGTGTCATTCTTCAAATCGACGGTCACTCCAGAAGAGAATTGTGACAGATAATCAGTTGATCAGGCCATTTCCCTCTGAGTGTATCTGCGTAAGATACGGGCAAGTAAAACTGCAGTGGTGTATTGCAAACTACAGCCTTTCTAATCACTAGTAGTAACAGTTGTTTTTACTGTTTGGAATTCTTTAATATCAGTTTGGTTCTAGCTCTTACTGCGGGAGAGAAGGCATTTTCACAGAATTTCTTCCCCGTGCTTAAGTAAAGGCTTCTGAGTTTCACAAGACTGTCCTGAGAAAGACCATCTTAAATTCAACATGAAGCTGAAGTCCATTTTGAGTCTTTATACTAGATGCCCACTGAGACTGACGTTTTATTGCACAAAGGAGAAAAGAATTGCATCCTGTTGCTGTACTATGAGTTTTATGGTCAGAATTGAACTGTCTGCTTGTAGTATCCCATGCTAATGCCTTGGTAGGTAAGAATAGGTATTTCTGTTGATATCCACTGGCTTTGCTTGTTGCTATATGGTGGTATACAAGATGTCCACTTCCCTAGCAGGTAGTAGTATGGCTATTTGAAATGTCTTTTATTTGCAGTCTGTTAACTGGATTTTATTGCTTTTAATAATCAGGCTTGTGATTGTGTTGCTAATTGAGTCAGAATTTTTGTACAATGGAGTTATACCACTGTCAACAGGCAGAACTGGAATGGCATGGTACATGATTACTTTCTGTGTAACTTGAGTCAAGTGTCTGCTGCAAGATTTCATAGGATACTTCTTCAGCAGCTAGAAGTGCCATCTCTTCCAAAGCAAACACCTAATAGAAACCTGACATTGATTAGTGCAACAATTAATTGCCATAAGTATAAAATAGCATAGGATGGCGTGTGTGTGTGGTGAAGGATGGCAAGCTGTTCTGCTTAAAGGGTGTCATCCTGGCTGTGGCTAATGTACAGTGAGTGGCAAAGGAAGTTACTGTTACCTTGTTTAGTAACAGGAGAGACAAGAGGCATACTCACAGTTTGAGCAAAGAGAAGCCACTTTGCCAGAACTCCTTTGGGTCTGGCTTCTGTTGGTTCTCTCTGTAACCTCTCGAGGAAACTAACGGTGAGGATTGCCACATCTTTTTTTGCCAGGACTATGCGGTACTTCCCGGCCCTCAAAGCTCTGCTTTCTTTTTCTATAAAACCTCCAAAAAGAACTATTAATATGTGGAAAAGGAAGTAAGCCACAAATGGGGCACTTGACTAAAAGTATTGTTTGGAAGAGGTTCAACGTTTTGGCAAGACTGCAAATCTGGCCCATTGACTTCGGGTATCACTGTTTCCTTCTGACTGCTAAATAGCATGTAGCCTTTTCTGAAGGTTAGATGCTAGCTTCTTTTGCAGAGGCAGGGAGAAATCGCACATTTTGACCACAGACAGCTACTGGAATGGCAAAGGCTTTGAAACACCAAGGGGAACCCTAAAGAGTATAATGGTTAAATGCTGTTTAAGCAAATTAAAACTGCCTGGCAGTAGCAGGTTTGTTGGAGATTGTTTCCACTAATGATGATTGGCTTACCTTTTCTATTGATTTTTAAAGTTCCTGTTCCTCCTGCTTGTGCAATGCCAAGCTTGTGTTCTCTCCACTGAGATCTCTTCTCTGAAACAGTTGAATGTGGCATTCAGCAGCACTGAGAGCAGAGGGACAACCGTGAATACCAGAAAGAAACAATAACCCTCCCCAGCAGGTTTGACTGATAGAACAAACTCTGCAGTATGTCTGCTTTAAGTTCCTACGCCTTCTGATGTTTCTTACCCTCTGTATTTATGACTGTCCACTGAGCAAACAGCAATGAAACTTTTTTAAAACTTTTTTTTTTCCAACCAGTGTTGTCTTAGCTTTTAAGCTTTATTTAAAATGTGTAACTTCTCTAATCCACATCGGCTTTGAAGAAGATACTGGATTTTGCACGAACAAAAAGCTTTGCACTATGAATTCAGGTCAGGGCTGAGTCTAGGATGAACTATTTACCCTCTTCAGAAAGGTATTGTGAATTAGTGTTGAAAAGTTTGAAGTTTCACACACTGGTAGGAATTTAAGCCCCAGCCAAGATAAACATATCACTTAGCAATTTCTGACTAGACTAACTGATAAGCTAGTTTGTTACAGGCTGCTTTGAAGATCCTACGTGCAATGTCTTATCCTTACGGTGTGATAAATCAAAATTTCCTTCTAGCAATTGATGTCTCATCCACTAGATGGCTCTGTCGGTAAAAGGATGAAATAAAAGAAAACAGAACCCTCTGGAAGGAAAAAATGCAAGAAATATGACTACTGCTATAAAATCCATAAACTCAGTGCTATTACAAACACTAGCATGCATGCTCGGCTTATTTTCTTCCCTCTTCAGTGTTCCCAGCGTGCTGGCTTCGTACGCACCCAGGTTATTCCAGCTGTTGCTTGATGCTGTGTCTTTCCTTGGTACTTGGCTAGCTGGGCATCTGCACTTAGGTAGGTGGTGCAGATTCCTCGAGTTCAGCAACTCAAGTGATCTGTTTCTCTGGGACAGAGACAGACACAGCTGTCTGTTTTTAACATCTGCCCTTATTTGTCACTGGGTTTTTTGTGTGTGTCATAGATTGCAGCATTTCTTTTCATTCTTTGCCATTGCTTTGTGTGTGGGCTTGTAAACCTCTTCCTGTTCACTGGGTTCAGGGCTCACCATAGCTTCCTGCTTTTGACAGAGGGCGACAAGCTACTGGCCTGAAGTTTTGACATGAACTTGCCCCTTTGATATAAACGATGTAGATGCCTTTGAAGTACTCATGTGGGACACAGAAGCTACGCTGCAGCCATGCAAAATGACGTATGGAGAAGTGCAGGCAGAATTCACCCAGTCTTCCTAAGTCAAAACCGAGGTTGTGCGGTGGTACAAAAACAGGGGAGACCCTGATAACAGCAGAGAAGAGTTAAATGGTTGGAGAAGGTATCACTTGAAAAAATTGCTTTGCACAGAACTGTAGGACTTTTCCTCACTGAATAGGTGCTTTCATCACATACATGTGCAGTTCTGCTCTCCAGGTGTGTCTAACTCACATTTGATCCTAAAGCTGTACTTTTCTTTAGTTCATTTTCCAAGGGTACTCTGCAAAGTATCAGTCTGTGAGGTATTGTGTTATGACCAAGAGAGGCTGAGAACGGATGCTGTGTAAATGAGATAGGTGGCAAGCTGTGGTGTCTCTTCTCTGAGTGTAATTACATGCCACATTGTAAAAGCCCTGTTCTCCAGGATAACAGGACTTGGCTTATACCAACTCTTAAAATTGCGGGAGAGGCAGCAGCCTCTTAATGTCTGCCAGTGAAAGGCACAAGTAAAGGGATGTGGCCCCTAGATGTCCCATGCCCTCCATAAAACCTCTTCTAGAAGGGCAGAATGGAGTGGAAAATGTGGATTTCTGGTGCAGGTGATCAGGATAACTGTCTGGTCTGTATCTCTTTGCTATTTACACTTCACAGTGAGCTTTCATTTAAAGTAGAGATGTCCTATTTCCTCTTGCCAGTAAAATGTGAGCAAGGATGGAAGGCTGACATCCCAGTGGAGTAATGATTTGGTAAGGTAGCAAAGGGTGGAATTCTGAGGTCTACAAGAAAGTGTCAATGATTTGGTTGCTTATTTCTCAGCCATGGGTCAAAATGGAGGAAGGGTTCTCCCCGGGTTCTTTGGTGTTTCCATCGTGACAGAGGCAAAAGTTGAGATCTGGACTTGCACCTTATTGCAGCTAAGCTGATTTCAGACAGTAACACCTGGTCTTCCTCCTCATGTTAGATAAAGCTAATTTTATGGGACCCTCCTGCCTTCAGTGTTTCTTTGGGAGGAAATACGGATACACCACTTTTAAAGCATGGTCCAGAGTAGCCTTGAAACACATGCTGATACAGGCACTGTGCTGCAGATTACTTTGCAAGTAAGATGATAACGTTCTCCACCTCCTCATCCGCTCATGGACAGATCACGCCTGTGGACAGAAGAGCTACCATATGACTACAGCATGCTGGTGCCTGAAGTAGCCAAAGCAGTGCTTGTCTGCAAGTACTTTCCCAGATCAAGTTGCATTTTAACTGCTTCAGGTGTCCTGTTGTTGCCTGGTCCTGTAATTATAGTTCTTGATAATGTTAAGTGTACTTTGGAGGTAATGAATAAGGAAGTGCCATGCTCCTCCGCTCATGCTAACTGTTCCTCAAAGACTAGGGTGTGGGATTATTTAACTCACTGTGGACGCTGACATTAGTGTGCAGTATGACCGGTAGGTTCGGGGTGTTTTTACTCCACCTAATTCAGACATTTAATGAGAAAAGTATTTTGGTTTTGTGTGTGAATTGGTTGTTCCTAGTAGACAGGCTATTATTCCTGGCACAGGACCAGTCATTGCATAAGCAAGTATTGTACAGCCCTCTGCTGCTCAGCAAGAGACTATCGGAGTCTATGAAAAGTGGAGATTTTCCAGCATCATTAAATTCAGGGGAGAATGTTGAAGCCCTGGCAAAGAAACAGATTGTATCCAGAATATGTGTAGTTATCCTGGGAGAAATTAAAAGAATGGCAGAAAAACACTATTATTGTTCTTTTGTTTAGTGAACTGCTTGCAGTGAACATTTAATTTGTTCTTCATTTTCCCTTGCCTGGGGACTTGAAATCTGTTGTCTGGTTGGGAGTTTGCCCTATTTCCAGCTCAGCGGAGACATGCTAGTACATCTACTCCAGAGCAAACCACTGTTTGTTGTGAGGCAAAACTCCTCACATTTTGTCCCACAGTGCCTAAAATGTTAACAGGGAGCGGGACAGAGCACTCAGCAGGAATATCAACAGCACTGGGCTGGTGATGCCAAGGGAAGGCAATGGGAATGCCTGGATTTGCAGGGAGACGGTGTGTTATATGCAAGTGTCCCTTTAGCTTGTTCATGGCTCCACGCTATAAAGTGCCCGACTACTGCTTTCATGTGCTTTTCTTTACATAGTAACTGTTACAGGGTATAAAGACATTGTCACCTCGCATTTCACAAAGGGAGATGGTGACCAAGCCACGAAGAGGTTCAGACCAGGATTTGAAGACAGATTTGGGCCCGCAACTCCTGCTGAAACCAATGAGCTAGGTACCTAAGTACTTTTCAATACTTATCCTTAAGTGACTGGCCTAACGGTGTCCCTGGAGCTCAGGGACAAAGTCTTCGGAGGCCCCGTGAGTTCTCTAACTGCTGGATCATCCCTGAGGTGATGGTCTCTGAGCATTACCCCCTGCATCAGTCTCCTGTTGGACAGTAAGCCACTCCGTGGTGGCTTAATGGAGTGGATACTTCTTAGGATATTCAGGCTGCTCTGCTGGAAGTCCTTCAGTGGCATCTGGAAAAGTGCCATTTTGTTGTTTCTGTTACAGCTGTTTTGTACCCTCTTTTCTGATTTCTCTGCTCACCTGCAACAAACATCAATCCTCCTTGTTAGGCAATCCCAGTAAGGCCTGCTGAATCTGTGCTACCTTGATTTATTTTCATCCTCCTTCCTTAATTCCTCCCTTAATTTTATCCTTAAAGGACACGGACCGACGTTGCCTTCTGGAGATTAAGAGAATGTTAGCTGTAAGTTTATAACAGCTGTAGGTGCGATCCTGCTGTGGATTCCTGTGCTTCTGGCAAACATGTTTACTCACTATAGGTAAAAGTGAAAAATGTCTTTATGGAGAAGCGCTTTCATGGAAAGACATGAGACTGTGAATCTGGAGAAGAAGTTACAGTCTCTGCTTCTGTTCTGGAGGTTTATAGGTAAGTTGCTTGGCAAGATAGTTGTACTACTTTCCTCGCAAGGATATGGGGAAGATAAATCACTAATCAAATGATCCTGGTTACTGTGGTAAGAACACTTTGCAAATCACTCTGCCCAGGTGCAACCAAAGCTGATGATGAGAGGATTAGGCTTATTTATAATCCTCCTTTCAGGAGACTTCGTTCTGTTTTCAGGGTAGAAGCCTCTCCAGCCCACTTGGCAGAAGAGAGCAGACCTCTGCAACACAAATGTGCATTGGATTTGTATTCCAGTTTTGAATGTGTTGAGTGCAATTTCAGTCTATAAATAACAAAGAAGATATTTGTTGTCTAAAAATAGGAGCTGTCAAAGTGGTTGCGTTTGGGCTTTTTGGGGAGAGGGGATGAGTTTTTGGGGAGGTTGGCAGTATTTAGCCTGCGTTAGAGACACAAGTCAGGCCACAACTGTTATGAGCCCATGGCCTCTTTAGAGGTTTTGGAGTACTGCAGCTGATAGTCCTCAGCAGACATGCTGTGAAGCTGAGACCCATGTAGTGGGATTTTAGGTTGCTTATTGATACCTTTACAGTATTCTAAAATCTCAACTAAACTGCAGGGTGAATAGTTGGTTTTTTTTTCCCCTGACACTATATCCAGCTGAGAAACAGAACTGAGGTGTGGAGATTTTTACTCTTCTGTAACAAAAAAAGTGTTGCTGTTTGTTGCTTCCCAATTGAATGAGCTCCTTTCTGCATGTCTCCTGTGTCTCTGGAACAGCTCCACAGCAAGACTTTTTTTGCAAAGCTCAGTCATTAGCCAATATTTTTCCTTTTGAAGAACACTATATAAAAGTGCACATCAGAGACATCCTTAGAACCAGACAGGAATGCGTCATTTTGCCTGCAGTCTCGTTCACCTCTTCCTTTTTTAGGGCAGTTTGGATACAGCAGTAGGGAGTCCTGTGGTCTGGGAAAAGAAGGAGTGAATGCACATAGCGGAAATGTTGCTTCTTCCTTGCATTTGTTAGGATGTGCTCTCTTTGTTTTGTCTTTTCACTACAACCTTTTTTTCCAGTTAAAGAGCCAAATTTGACATGGAGAAACTGGGTGAAGCTCTAAGGAATTCATCAGAGGTTTTTCATGTCAGAATTTGACTCCAAATACATGAAATCTAATCCTAAACCTAGGCAGAGATTTATACCATGGGACGTGCTGAAGCCTCTGGCTAGAGACTGTTGGGAGGGTCCAAGGAGCAGCTCTCGCTTTACCTCTGCAGCCTTATTTGAGCCTTGCTTTTAGTGTGTGTTTCAACGATCTCTTTTTGGAACATGATCCTATTCTTAGGCTGAAACTAACGCTATGGGACACACTGATCCCCCAGTCTAAGGGTTACACTGGGGATAATTCTAGTAGCAGCTTTAGTTTTACTTTAGCACTTTGATCCCCAATCCTGCTTTACATCTTGGCTGTCTCCCTCTGAGCCCCAAACCCCGCGATGACTCCGGTCGTTTTACCTAGTGGGGGTCTCCCCAGACAGGTGCAGGGCACCCACCCAGCCACTCTCTCACTCCCCCTCCTCAACAGGGCAGGGAGAGAAAATGAGATGAAAATACTCACGAGTCACGATAAAGGCAGGGAGATCCCTTACCAATTACTGTCACGAACAGACTTGACTTGAGGAGAATTAATTTATTGCCAATTAAAATAGGTTTGGACAGTGAGAGACAAAGACAAATTAAACCACCACCTTCCCACCCTCACCTTCTTCCCAGGGTCAGATTTACTCCTTCATCCCTGACTCCTCTACCTCCCCTCCCCACATGGCACAGGGGGATGGGGAATGGCAGCGGTTGTGGCTGGTCCATAAGAGGTTGTCTCTGCCTTTCCTTCCTCCTCACACTGTTCCCCTGCTCCAGCGTGGGGTGTTCCCAAGGTCGCTGTTCATTCAGGGTGGACATACCTCAAAAAGATGTTCTGGTGGATGCATCCTGCTGTCCCCACTTGTAGGAGACGAGTGACCGTCCAGCTCCAGAGCACCTGTCCCAGTATAGCAAAATGTCTTCTCTCCTACGGGACAGCTGAGGTTAGTGGTTAGGGATTGAGTTTTTCTGGCTTGGCTTAATTTCTGCTTGGTGAGGGACAGCAGGAACAGCAGGTAGGAGCCAGGCATTGCTTTCCTTCCTCCTGCTTTAAAGAGGGTCCTTCTGCCTGTTACCACAAGGGATGCTCTGTTATGGTCTTCTGAAAATAGCCAAAGTCTGCAAAGTCAGCGAGCACCACCGATTTAGAGGCAACTCAGTGAGCTAATAATATTGCTAAGGGACAGAAACAGCACAGGCATTAGCAATGCATAAACTAAGGATGCTGCTCCTGACCTTTCAGTTCCGAAGGTGACAGAATGGCTGATCGCTCCTGTTGTCCTCATGCTGTTAGCAGGGGGGAGGCAGGAGGTTTGGGGGCTGCCAGTGACAGGCTTCACTGGCACAGAGCAGTCCTCTCTAAAATACTCGAGTTCATACTGGAGCTGAGGGATGGGCCGAGGGGACCCTACAGCTGGAGACCCTCTGGGCTGTTGCCTCTGAGCATCTGGTCGCATGTCAAAGCTGTTCCGCTGGTGTCCTCCATTTTTCTCTCTTTCAATTGCAGTTTCTGAAAAACTAAAGCCCCCCAAAACTGTTGGTAAAATGAGCAGTTTGGTTCTGACTTAATCAGTGGCAGCAGAGTTCAGACAAAGGTGCACACATCAAACTGTTGGCTCTGCAAACCAAAAGATTTCAGGGGATCAAGAACAAAGCTCCGCTCAGAAGTCTGACGTGGAGACCCAAAGGCAGCTGCTGCTGCTAGTCTGGGAAAGTGCCTCTTTCCAGTTTTCTGTGCCATGTTTGTGCTTGATGAGCCCCCATGTGTTTCAGGGGAGTTACACAGGATGAATAAGGCCCATGTAGTTGTTCGATAGCTTTCCAAATGCTTCCCATCATTGTATCCAACCCGGGGCAGATTGCCTCAAAAATGGATGGGGAGGAATAATCCTCCCAGAAGTGGAGAAACTGGCTCATCAGTAAGTAGCAAAGTATCTATCCTCCACCCTCGTGACACGCCCTGTGTGCAAGCTGAATAAACCTGATGCTGTAGAAAGAAACGTCAGTCTTTTAGTGGTTCACTTGCTTTTCAGGCCAGTTTGGATGCAGCAGGGGGAGTGCCGGGCTTTGGGAAAAGAGTAAATGCACCGGGAAGAAAAGCTGACTTTCCTCTTCACTCTTCTGGGGAAGAGTTACTGTGTTGTTATTGTGGTTTGTGGCTATTCTGGTTTTGGATTGGTATTCCTGAACTGGAATACTATCAAATTGGAGAAGAACAGAAGAGATTCATAATTGGGTACTTTTAGTGTCTCAAAGTAGATCAAGATGCGGTCATGGCTTCCCGGAGTGCTGGCCTCAGCTAAGAGTGTTCCGGTCTATTTTGTTTTGTGAACTACCTCTTGGCAGCCTTAAACCAGCTATTGCATCTATTTCAAGAGCACTTGTTTAATGCCAGTAAACTGCAAACAGATTCTCTTGTTCATTGATAATCATCCCCAACTGCTCAGAGCTGGGGCAGCCGGGCTTTCTGCCAGCTGCCCTTGAAGGCTGTTATACCTGCCGCGCTGTCAAGATAGCGTGGCGATGAGTTCGTATTGAGACATACCGTCACCTCTTCTGAGCTGTGAAACAAATGTGATCTGGTGGTGGACAGTGATCTCTAAAGGCAAATATTTAATCCTCTCTTGTTTGCTTGTCTTGGCATCTTTGTCAGCAGCTGTCCACTAAGGAGCCTGTCAGCCTGCCCCAAACAGTGCAAACTCTTTTATCCTCCAAGTGCTTGTGATGAGGAATGAGTTCTAAGTTGAAAAAAGAGCCTTGGCTGTGCAGAAGAGAAGGGCCTTGACAGGTTTTGAAGTGTGTGAAACAAAAATAGATCAGACAAGCCTGTGCTTCCAGCTGCTTTTTGCATCTTTACCTCAACAAAATGATTACCAGTTATTTAGAGTCACAGGAAAGAGGGTAGCCTCGGCGCTAGGTATATTGCTACCTAAAGCATGCTAAGATGGTTACCCTGGGTTTCGTGGTCAGAGGCTGCGGTAAAATACAGGGTGGAGGAGCGAGGACGATGTTGTCCAGTTAGGTAGGGAGGGAACAAGCGCATTTCTGTTTGAGTAACTGAAAAGGTCTGGCCCGTTCCTTCTTCCCTCTGCTGCCTGGCAGCAACGGCCTCGCTGCGTGCGGTGCTGCTCGGCATCCCCACGTGTGTGCACCTCGCTGTGGCCGGGCTTTGCGGGCTGGCTCCGCTCGAGCTCCCTGCTGCCTGCCCGGCCCCACGCAGAGCCCCAGCTGACAACGCTCACCAGCGTTTTCAAGCGAGATGCTGCAGGTGGCCCTGGGAGAAGAGGCTGTGCCGTGCCAGGTAGGAAACTGCCTGCCGTGAGGGGTGCTGGCTAGGAAACTGCTGTCGGCACACGTCGGTGGAGATGGGAGTTCACCGTCTCGTGCCCTGCCACTACGTGATTGTAGATCTGAAGAGGGACCAAGGGAGGAGGAGGGGTTTCTGGGGGGTATTTTAGAAAACCTGGGGAAAATAAGATGGTGGGGAGGTGTGGCATGGCTTTGCACCCGCAGACCTCTCCTTCCAGAAGACTACTTTTGAAAGGCGTGCTTAAACGTCTCACTTTAAGCTCTGTTGTGAGACTGATCACCTCGTGGGAGGTCAGGGGTGGTGAAGGGGCTGTGATACTGCCCTGTGCAGCTGCAGCTTCCTCTCTGCTCCATGACGTAGGTCCCATCGCAGGCCGACCATCTGCATCCTGCACGGAGAGGGAGGGAGGAAGGCTGGGAAACTGGAAATGATGGAGATGATAGCCTGGTGTACGAGTCTCGATACTGAGTGTGTGTGCTGCTTTAAGTAGCTGAGGTTACAGCCCTGCACCAGCAAGTACAGTACTGAGGAGAATATTCAGTATGACAGGGATCCGTCTCTCCTGCTGTGTTATCTAGCAGTAGACAGAGGCTCACTGCAGGGCAGACATGCCCTGATTTAGGAGCATAACAAAGCTGGTCCCTCTGGGTATCGGTGAGGAGACCTGAATTAGCAGCTCATCCCTTTAATCCTCTTTGAGAGCCCTGAGCTTTCTCATTCAGCGCAAGGAAAGGCTCATTTGGGTTGTGTTATCCTCTCTGGTTTGTGAACTCGGCTTTTATGAAAGTAAGCTTCCTCCGGATTTGGGGCCACCAGGCCCGCTCCTTGACCATGCATCTCATCTGGGGCCCTTCAGGGCTCTGGAGCTGGATGCAGACCACCGTGCTCCACAGCGTTCCTCACCTGTGGGTGCAGTCAGGAGCTGGCAGGGAACAGTTGGGTGTGCTGTGAGTTTCTCCGCAACTAAGTTGCTGCCCATCGGAGTTCATCCAAGAAGCGGTGGAAGTTTCCTAGGCCGGGACCTCGTAATTTGCATTTGCGTTTATTTATTCACAACCGGTTCTCCATTGGGAGGTTTCTATGGCAAAGCAACCAAGTACTTACGGAGGAATAAACACAGATCCCACAACTGCCCAGCTGAACCAGTCTGTTTCAAGCCATGCTTTATCTCCAGCTCCTGGAGTTGCCAACCGGCAGCCCGGCATTGCCAATGATTATCACAGAATTCCCTCGCGAGGGGCTGAACGTCTTATCTTCATCCTGCTGATTAGCACAGCCCAGACGAAACCCACGACTTTCGGCAGGGCTGGAAACCGGCTGCGCAGATCCTGCCTGGGGCTGGGCCAGGGACTGCAGGGAAGAGCTGCGTCAGTGGTGGGCTGCACGCTGGGGGTCTCGCCCCATTTTGGCAGGGTGCCACTGAAAAGCTGTGAGGATGCCTTCATGCAGAGCCTCACAGCGACAGTGCTCAGAGCCAAAGACCGAATGCTCAGCACCCCTGCTCCCTCTTTCTAGATACGCCGCTGACTCACCAGGTGGCTCCAAGGCTTCATTTAAATGCTTTGTGCCCAAGTTTTCTTCTTGGCACAGAGTGCTGCTCTGCTTAGACTGTAAGAGTTTAAGCAGATCTTGCTGACATTTGAAATGCTTTTCATTTTTGCTGAAAGGTATTTTGGAAGGAAGAGAAGAAAAAATTAATACCATCTCTTCCACAGCAGGGGAGGAAACAGATACCATGCTGAGAAGGGAAAAACAAGTTGTGAGAAGAGAGTCAGGCAGTGACCTCTGGAAGCAGCATGGCCCTTCCCCCAGTAGTGGGAATGGTCACTTGAGCAGCTCTGTTTTGCCTTTTGCAAAACAATCTCATGCTCCCCGAATACAGTCTTTGCCACAGAAATTACTCCACTTCGCCAGATTCACTAGAAGGGCTAAAAGGTGGGTTTGGGTGACAACCGTGCAGGGGAGCACATGCTCCCTTCCCACCTTTGGTTGTGCTGGGGTCTGGCTACATGTGCACACCCCATTCCCCACCCTCCTGGCCAAACATCACATTCTGGCTATCTCAAGGCCTTTCCTCTTCTAACTCCACTGGGATGGGGCAGGTAGCACCTGGCCCTAGCTATATTTGCTTTACCTTGTTGTATCTTCTGCTCTTTTTGGTCAGCAGGAGTCTTTACAACACTTCTGTTTGCAAGTTAGCAACATGAAGGTTGTGAAGTCCTGCTCCAGCGGCAAAGCATCCAGTGACCCGAGTGCAAACAGGATTGGGTCCAGCATTTGCAGTGTCAGGTTGTAATACTCAGCACTCTAAACCCAGTTTTCTTGCTCAGGACTGGATCTATCTGGTGCTTTCAGTGGTTGATCAGAGACCCCGATACCTTCCAGCGCCCTCACACTCTTGGTCCAAAGGGGATAAATCACTTGATAAATATCACCGATTTTCATCTTGCAATGTCTTGTAAAATCAGCAAGGAACATGAAAGATGTATCTATTTCATGTGGATTTCTGTGGCTTAGCGTATGAGAGTTGCTTATATGCGTTGAGACTCCCAGACAGAATCAGCAGAGGAGGGCAAAGTTACCACTGTTAATTTAGGAGGGCCAGGATTTATATGGGGGTTTTAATATGCCTTTAAAGTTAAAGTGTCTTTAACTTTTAACTCTTTAAAAGACATATCTGCTCTCTGAATTCCTGTGGGACAGACAATTGAGAGGACTTGACTTATCAGCTAAAGTCTGATCAGTTTATTGGTATTAGCACCTTGCAACACAAAGGGCGGCAGCCTACCACAAACGAACATCCACATTTCACTTGCCTTAGAGGAATGAACCACTCTCACCAATGTGAATGGTACCTGCTGATCCTCTCCCACACTGCGCAGGCACTGCATAAGGACTCCCGGTCCATATTCTTGCAGTGTCTGGGCTGCTGGCTCGATTTGGGAACGACCCAGACACTGAGACTCCGTAGTGCTTCACACGCGTTTCCAAGAGAACTGTTTATTATGTTTACATAGTGCATGAGCAATGTGGAAAACACTAGAAATATTGCATCAGTGGTTTGGTTTTTGGACAGCATTGGAAATGGCAATGCAGCTGCTCACATCATGTCTGTATTACGAGGTACGCGATATGCCACGAGGAGCCGAAGCGTTGCGCTTTACTTTGGGAAGTGCCCACCTCTGGCACGTTCGCTGCTTGCTCCTCTAGTGCCACAGTTACGCGTTTAGCTGTCTGCTTTTCCTCCATTTCACTTGGAACTTGTAATTTTAGTACAAAAGCACGGTTTTTGAAACCGATCCTGCTAATCCACAAGACCGTTCCCCCTCCCTCCCTCTCCTCCCCCCCTCCTCCCATTCCATCCCATCCCAACTCATCCCATCCCCCATGCTCCCACCAACACATACCTCCTTCCCCTCCCTCTCACCCCGGTCACACAGCAAATATCCTGATGCTGCAGTTCCAAGCCATGTGTCCGCCCCAGCCTATGCGATCCAATGGTCTCTGACCAAGTCCCTTTGTTCAGACGTTAATACAAAACACACAATAGGAAAAAAACAAAACAAAAGGAGCCAGACACAAGAGGGAGACACACTGCCGGGCTCCAGCTCTGGCCTCTGAGCCCTTCAACTAAGCTCCACAGCAGCTAGGCTCTTGGGGTACCTCCTTTCACACTCAAGGCCGCAGGTCCCAAGGTTTCCAAGGTGCATAGGAAAAGGAAGAAAGGAAGTAAACTACAAGCCTGTTTCTGTTTTAGGTTCCCCCCCATCCCTTTCCCTCAACCCAATGGCTGCTGGAGGAGATTCTTGACTCCGACAGGTCTTTTCCCGTCTTCCAGTGAGACCCTGCCTGGGGACCAGGTTCACTGTAAGTCACTGGTTCCTCTCTGGAACGTGGGCGATGGGTTTGGCAGTGAGGGGAGGGAGCGGAGCACGTTGTGGGGGGACAACAGGCTTTCGTCTCACAGCAAGTGGGGGGAGATGTCAGGGAAGGCGAGAGAAAAGAGCCAAAGGAAGCCGGTAAAGCTGGCCCTCTGCTTGATGTTTGTACTCAAGACTTCTCCTCGGGGCAGCTTCGGCGTGCCAGCGCCGGCCTGTTGTCCAGTCACCTCTCACAGCCCCGCTGAGAAAAAGCACGTGGCGGGGTGCTTCCTGCTGCTTCATCCTCTGGCTGGCTGCCCTCGTGCCCGCTGGAGATCTCCGAGTCGCAGTCAAGCGCCTCATAAATGGTAGGCAGCGTGGTCTGCTGGCTGAGGCGCTTGCGCAGGCCCACGAGCAGCGGCTGCGGCATGGAGGAGACGTCCACGTTGTTGCCGAGGTCAACCCAGGCCAGGCAAGGGAACTTGTTCATGTCCTTCATGGTGTCAGTCAGCTCCTTCATGGTTGCCCGCGTCAGTCGGTTGCCGTTGAGGGAGAGGTGGGTGAGCTTGGGTAGCGCCCAGAGGAAGGGCAGCAGCAGGCGCACCATGTCATCGTTCAGCTCGGTGAAGCTCAGGTCCACAGAGGTGAGGTGGTCCCCGTTGTTCTGCAGGTAGTAGGCCATGCGGTGGACATCCCGCATGGTCAGGGGGATCCCTGACAAATCCATGGAGTCCTGGCTCACCTTCTTCTGCAGGCTGGTCTTCAGGCTAATGACGGAAAGGGGAGAGAGAGAGAGATCGTTAAGGGGACCGCTCCCATCCGTCTCTCACCCGAGTGAGAAAGTACTCGCGACAGGGGAGAACTCATTAAGAACGTGGGCTAGAACGTTAAGCAAAGGGTTAATGGAGCCCACTGGGGAAACGAGCACAAGGTTTGCACCATGCCTCGGGGCAGACTGCGTCCTGGGGCTTTCCTGTATGTTCTCATCACTTACACATAAACTTTGCCAGAACTGGCTAAACATAGGATGCTAAAGTGTCTTCCACTAGCACATTCCAAAGGGTTTGTCTGTACGTGCGTGTACAGACACTCACGCACAGAAAGCAAAAACAACCAAGGCAAGCAAACTTTCCAAGCGCACTGGTTTGCACTGTGTGTGCCGCCTCTCCAGGTGAATGCCACGGTCTGTTGCAAACAGACCGTGCCGCAGGGCTACCGCAGAGGACAGCGGTGGTAAAAGGCTGAGAAATGGGTATTTTATCAGGAAAACAATCTATAGGCAGACTGCACTCCAGGAATGGATTTACTGCATGTCCCTTTAAAAGCCTTCCCAAGCAGCACTTAGTCAGTAAGCAGCACCAGTGGCAGCCTATTTGGGTCTCTGTGGTCAGCAGATCATCTGGGATCTGCTGCAGCTGTGAGGAGGCGGGAAGGGCATAAGGGTGCTAAAAGAAATCTAGAGAGATGGTTTCAGCCATTTCTTTTGCTGTCTGCCTGGCAAGCAGAGTGAGGAGGAGGTAGGCAAGCTGTACAGCAGGTAAAGCTGTGCTATGGGACTGTTGGGTATGCGAAGGGAGTGGGATGTGGAGTTTTACGACGGACTGGGGGTTTGTGAGAGTGCTGTGAGAAGTGAGAGCTGTGGGGCTAGAGAAGCCGGTGGGATGTTTTAAGATTTGAGCAGAAATATGTGTTGGTGTAACATATGAGAACCTAATCCTGCAGTGTAAATATTAGTCTTGCTGTCCTTTCAGGCACATCTAGCTTTAATGATATGGGAGCCCTAGTAGGACCCCCACTAGTGTCATTAATCATGTGCTCAGTGGGTCTGTAAGTGCCTTGTTGAGCTTGGGAGGAGCAGGGTGGGTTAAGGATTAACCACCACTTTGAAGGTCCCCACTCTTCCTATCTGGCTCTCTGTAGCGTCCTGCACACCTGTGGCACAGCCAGTCCCTGAGAGCAATGGGTACATGGGGACATGCAATTTCCTCGGAGGAGGCTGCAGCACCGCAGGAGCTCCCGTGGCAGGTGAGATTGTCCCCACGAGCCTTAGCATTGCCAGGCCCTTCTGCAGTTGTGGAGAGGATGTGACGCTGCCTCTACAGCTTTGCTTTATGTATGCAGTTCATGGCATCCTGGAAATTTCGGTCCTTAATAATCCCCTATGAGCATGCGATAACACGAGTGAATAAACGTGCACCGGTGCAGGCAACAGCCCTTCGTGGACACATTCAATGCTGGCAAATTGGTAGCTGAGCTTCCTTGTAGGAGCGTGAGGTGGAAAGACCTCGTGGCCTGCCCTGTCAATTATCAAGCCCACGAATTCCTGCTCTGGGTTTAACAGCACTTTGTTCAGCCTGCTTCTCTGTGTCCCTGTGCTTCCCATGGGAATTCACTGTGCAAGGCTGAGGCTGTGTCTGCAAAGATGCATTTGAGCTAATGAGCTCTCATGGTACGGAGGTAATAACAGTATGGAATAACTTATATTCAGACCTAAGGGTTTAAAAGAGCCTTATGTATTACTTACTAAATGTTTACACTTCATATGACCCAGAGTATTCCTCAGTGGATCATGGGAAGGGGCAAGGGGAGCCGCGCTTGTCTGTACTGTCAAAACAGCAGAGACTGATGTACTGATGAATTATAATTGGTCCGAAAGCACACAACTGAGTTCTCCAAAGGGCCTTTACTTGAAGATGGTACTTTATATCTCTCCAATATCAGGGCCCCACAAACAGGATTGTGAAGAATTAATCAACCACGTTGCTTCTAGCAGTGGTGCAGCTCTCTTAGCTGCTGCAGTAGCAGTAGGAGTTGTGAACTGTGCGTGCTGCAGTCTGGATGGCACTGGGCAGCCTCCCTTTTCCCGCTAATCCAAGGGATGCGTGGTATCAGCCCAGGCTGCCTGGGAGCTGTGTTTCTTCAACTCTCCTGGAAAGACGACGTGTGCTATTTTTTTTATAGTTTGTCACCAACCACTGGCAGTGGTGTAACACAATCTACCACAAAAAAAGGGTTCAACTTGTATAAAATCTATCAGGGACTGGCATCAAAGCTGGAAGAGTTTCAGGTCTCCCCTAAGCTGTGCTAGATCTTTTATCCGGGTGTTTGATATGGAGTACTTGTTGTTCTAGCAAAACTAAGCAGCAAATGCACAGTGGAGGTGTGCATTCATATTGGTCAGACTAAGCAGGGAGAAATGAATCCGGAGTGTAAACCTGACTGCATAAGGGAAATGGTCCCCTATATCCAGCAGGGGCTGGTACAAGAGATGAGACAGAAGCCTCCTCTGGCATGAGACTCTGTTGGGGTTGTGGGGTAATACAGGATAAGCAAATCTGTAATTACTTCAGCGTGTGTTTTGTGCAAACGCAGCCTGTGGCTCCTGGAAATTTTCATCCCCAGTGCTGTCAACCCATGGCAGGTCCCGGATGGGGGGGAATTGGGTGTAGGCACAGAAAGGAGACAAACATAGGGACACCCCAGCCCAAGCCTTGCCTGAGCCTGTGCAAAGCCTCCTCTGACCTTCCTATTGCAAATCTACAAGGAACAAGCCTTAGCGCTCCCCCCAGTTGATACGGGGATGGGAACCAGGAGGGAGTGGGGACCACTGGAGGGCACGGCTGAGCCAGCACCGCTCCCTCTGCCGGGCCTCAGCATTCAGGTGCCGGTTTATCCTGCTGCGTCTGCAACAGCAGCTTTCTTAACGGGGGACAAGTTTTGAGTGGCTCTTGGGGTCCCCTTTTGGGTGACTTGGCTCTGAGCGCAGACGGCGATAAGCGAGGGGAAATGTCAGAAGGACGGGAGCAACGCGCTTGTCCGCCTCTGCCCGTCGAGCCTCCCCTCCCGTTGACTGCTACGCAGGGACTGCAGTAATAAGTCGTGGATCGTGCTCTGAGCAGAGCAGGTACCTTCTGCCGCTCTCCCCAGCAACAAGCCAATACCCCAAGGAGGCTTCAATCAAGCAGACAAATTATCTTCCCGTAATTGATTCTCCAGACTGGACTGCTCCTGGCTGAATGTGCTTAAACCCTCCTGCGTCCTGTCCTGTGCCAGAGCCCTCCCTCCCTCCTTTGCTGGCTTGTTTTTCTTTCCTTTCCTGTGTTTTTTGCTGCTTCCTTTTGCCCTCATTGCTGTACCTGCCAGGGTGACTCTGGGCCTCCTGTCTCAGCACTGGGGGCTCCTCCTGTGTTTAAGTTGTTCTCTTGCCTATAAAAATGCCTTTTGTAGGGATGTGTCTGTAGAAGCCTCGCCCTGGCGGACATAGCCCCTAATGCTGCAGCCAGGCTCTCAGCTCTCTGGTAAGTGCTGAAGCATGAGATCTGACGCCCCACGCATGCTGTGAACCCTGGCAGCTCTCCTCCTTGCCTCCTTGGTGTTTCTGGGCAGCTCCAAGAGGTGCAGCTAAATACCAGCTCTAGGGCAGGGTGCAGAATAGCTACCCACTCCTTCTCCTCTATTGCTTTAGAGGTAAATATATCTGCTGTCAGAAAAGGGACAGGGAGACGTGGGTAGATTCTTTACTCTGAATTATCTGACGCTTGGTGTTTTTGGGGGGGCTCTGCTAAGCTCTATTTCTCTTGTGGGGTGGGAGGGGTGGGGGGCACGATACACAGGACACCAAGCTCTCAGACACTTGTGCAGCAGCTGAGAAAATGACAGGTTTATTTCCAGGGAAATAGGTCATCTATTATCCCCTAATTTCTGCAAGTAAAATAGGCTTAAAGATTGCTTCAGCTGCAGAAGCTTTTTTTCTTTGTGTGAGACAAAACAGCTACTTAGCGACGTGGCTCTTGATGCCCATGGGGCTTGTGGGCAGAGGACTGCAAAGCACTGGAGGCTGGATTAACCTAATGCTACCACAACTGGTGCTGTGTGCAGATTTATAATTGTGGGGATTTGCATCTAACAAGGATCTGGACTCTGGATGCAGAGAAGCAGACTGTGTTTGTATTATCTGCAGCAAGCCTAGAGAGGAAACAAACCCCCACTCCCTCAGATGCTAGAGAAAAGGTTGCAAATGAGAAATTCTGTGAAACTTTGAGCAAGAAGCAAGGGCAATCAGCAGCCTGTCCCTGCACTGCCTGCCTGGACCTAGGTGCAGCATCCAGTGAGGAACGGTGCCTGCCCGCCCTCCTGCGTATAAGGGATCAGCACCCTGCTTGCAACCCTAGTCCAGCCCTCCCGAGGGATGACAGCTCTTCTAGGTCCGTCTCCTTGTTTCCCAAGTGAAACAAGTTGTTCCTTCCATCGTTCCCAACGCCCTCCTTGAGGTCTGCCCTTTTTCCCACTTACCCTTTCCTAGGTACCAGCTCTACCCTTTGGTGGGCCAGCAGTCCCCAGGCTGCACCATGAGCCTGGCCATGTGAGATCCACCGAGGATCAGCCCAGACAGGGTAAGGGTCTGAGGGACCTGCAGGTGTCAGAAGAAGGCTTTCTATCTCTCAGTCAGAAATGTGGGTCGGGAAAGGGATGAGACCATCTCGCACCTCCCTTGGCTTTTTTCTGGGACAAAAATCTTCCTCTCCCCATATAAAGGCTCTGTCGCTGTCCCTGCCTCCTCAGAACTCAGCTAATGTAAGCAAATTCAGAGCTGTCTTGAGGTGAAACAATTAGACCTGAAATTAATTGCTAGTTGTTTGTCTCCAGGACTTGTCCCAAGGAGCCTAACCCTTAGGCCCTCTTCCAGGTGCTTCTTTGAGTCCATGAAGCTGAGGGCTCAGCACACTTTTTTATTGGCACTGAATCCCTTCAGCTTCTTGCTCATCAGCTGAATTCTTTGGTGGCTGCGGGAAAGGGGTGTAAAGGCTCACGATTGTTGCTCTGGTGGGGCTTGCAGCAGCCACGGAGGTGCTTGACCTCTTGTTAGCTTTGTAGGGTTTGGAGGAGCTTGTTCAGCCCCAAAATGTTCAGGTTCCTGGAGTCCTAGCCTCATCTCCTTGTGTCCATGCCATGGAGAGAGGCTGGGAGGAGACAGCAAGAGTCAGACAGGATTTCAGTAATAAGGGATGCCCACTACTCCCTGCCTGTCTCTGGGGAATTACCAGCTTTCTCCCCCTCTCCCTCTTATTTTTACATTTAATTTGCCTCCAAATGTAAAATTTTCCTGATGCCAGAGACTCCCGTCACTGTGCATCCCCCCCCCCTTCATTAACAGGCCCTGCCGGTAGTGGCTAATTAGCCATGAGTCGGGTATCTCTTGGCTGCTCTTCCTTTCAGAGAACCTCTCTGCTTTGAGCAGCGATTTAGGGGATGGACTCCAGGCTTTTTAATTGCCTGCTTAGCATAATCTCCTTACTGTGCTTCCCTGTGGTACAGGGTGCTGCTGTGCAGGGCTGGCTGTAGCTGCCTCTAGTGAGATGTGGAAAGAGAAGCCCCAAAAGCGCTGACCTAGACTGAGCCAGCCTGAGCTGTTCTGAGGCTGGGCCCAGCACCGCTCTAAAGACGGAGGCAGTGCACAAACAGCCCACTTCCATCAGAAGTCCCTTAGTCGCATCTCCATCCTTGCACCCAAGCTGTTTTGATCAATTGTGAAGACATCCCTCGCTGCGGAGAGAAGGGAGAGCAAAAGTAGCCTTTCTCCTACCACCCTCCCTTTGCAGCTGGGGTGGGACGTGGATATCTATAGGTGATGGTGCAGCTGAGTGCCTCTCCTCCTCCTGGCTCTGTTGTCCTCTTCCCTCTGTCCTTGAAGGTGTGTTCAAGAGAGCTGTGAACCCTTGGCCTCCCTCCTGCTGCCCCTTGATCCATCCGAGACCTCTGGCTGTTTTCCCTCGTTATTTAAGTCTGTCCTAGCAAAGCAGGGAATAATGCCGCCTCCTCGCTGTAAATGTCATGTATCGGCCTATGTTCTTCTCAGAGCTTCAACTGCATAAGAATCATGAAGGCACAAGGTCCCTGCTGATTCCTTTTAACTACCATTTGACACCCAGCCTCCATTATTTCACTCATTGTCTGTCTCTCTATCAAAGTGTCCTGCTTCTCCTGCCTGCCAGTCTTGGACTTTTTCTTCCGATCTGTGACCGAGCAGTGTCAAGTTGCTGGATGACCCCTTCCACCATCTCTAACAGCCTTGGCAGATGCACCTGCCTCTTGATGCTGCTGGGAACCCTGATCACGGGTAGTGTTTGGGCTTCCCTGCCCTGGAAGATGAGGGCAGGGGACAGTTCCTGCCTCTCCCCACAATTTATTCACCAGTTCATGTCTGTCCAGCTGACATCTCTGAGCAGCAGCTTCTTGAAAACATTGTATGGGGCAGTTCCTGCACTCCCATATGACTATTACCATATGGCTTTAGTTAACTGACTGGTATTCTCTGACTTGGCTTCCTATTTCTAAAGCAGGAATGATGGTGCCTATTTACCCTGTTGCATAAGGGTGACACGAAGCTGTAGTTAATATTCACCTCATGCCGTGTGAAGTCTAGGATCTAATCTGCCAGAACTGTCATCCGCAGCCTTAAGTGATGTTTTCAAGAAAATAAAAAAAAAAAGGATCCAAAGCCCGTTAGAGATGTTTCCTTGCAGTCTATTCTAGACACAAGTGTTTTCATTGCATTTTAAAAGTGCATCTAATGCTGCAACGTCTGAGCAATGCACATCAATAACTGAGAAACAGAGCAATGAGCCTGGAAGGGATGGTCTATTCTTCACCCAGCTTTGGACTTGCCAAGATGAAGTTTACTCAGATGAGTAAAGTAAAACTGTGGTGAGTCTTGTGAAAAGGAAAGCCCAGGTGCATGCAGTTTGGGAGTTAACTCCATGCACACAACTGCCTTTGCTCTTCCATAACTAGTTACTGTGTGAAAAATCTGGGGTTCTTTCTGTGCCAGGAACACCCTGCTTGTGAAGATCTTTCTGTGTTTACTGCCTGCATGTTTTGTGGATTCAGGTTTGACCCGTTGCACTCAAGAAAGGAAGTAGTTACACTGAAGTAGCCAGCTCTGGGGATGAAGCAAGTGGAAGATACACAAGCTTCCCTGACATGGCTTTGCCAGGACAGCTCAGTTGTAATTCATGGCTGCTTCATTGCAGTACGAGGCTGTGATCCAGCCCTCCAGACAAAGGCTGCCTTCACCTGGACCCTTCTGCCTCTCCCCTCTGAACTGCAGTCCGGTGTGGCTTTGCCCTCAAAAAGGAATACACCCCTTAGATTCAGGGATGCAGATGGTGGCACTTGCACTAGAACACGTAGTTCTCCTGCAATGCTGAATTAAAGAAGCCTCAAGAGTTCTGAAAACAAGAATTAATAACATCCAAAAATTGTGCATCTGTCAAAACATGACAGAAGTGGTGCTGATAGCCTAAAAAGCCTGTATCTGCAGAGAGGAGCATTTCTTAATCCACTACTCTTTACACTAAAAATGTCAATTTAATGAGAAAGTGAAGCTGGAGTTATACAACACTCCAGAATGTATTCTGCTCATTAAGTGTGAGTGATCTATACAACTGTAAAATGGTGCTAAAACTGAATTCCCATTAGGATATAAAGGACTGACAATTGTGCAGTAAAGTCATGCTGGTCCCTGCTGTGGAAATCTTATCCTCCAGCTTTTTAATTTTAACACCCCCCTGAATTTTAATTTTAAAATTCCCCAAGAGCTCAACTTCCCTGTTTGGTTAGGCAGCCAACCCGAGCAAGGTCAGCTGCTGACTGGTAACTGCAGACCTGAGACAGGATTTTGCACGAAAGGAGAATTGAACCCCTTGCTTTCAGTATGGCAAACCTCTCTGAGTATCACCTGGGCAGCTGAAATAGTCTCTTTGGGTGACTGCCCAGCTGGGACCACTGCTAATCCTTCCTTGCACAAGGCAGGCAACCACTGTTGAGAACCCGCTAGCACGGATGAAGAGGGCAAACTGCCTCCCAGCATCACCTCTGACAGTTTAATTGAGTAGAGAAACCAGACGCAGCCTGGGCTGGATCTCCGACTTGCTCCAGCTGCTGTTGCACAGAGTCCACTGCACCGCAATAAGCTTTCTCCTTCCATGTTTCTGTACGGACTCCGATTCTGGCGTGGGGCACTCGGCTGATAATATCATGCGGCCTGACTTCTCTCCCAGACTCAGGGCCAGGTGCCATATTACAGTCGCTTCTGTCGGCAGGTCTTTAGAGGAATAGCTAAACAGGATAAACAGCAGCCTGCTGTGTCCTATGCAAGGCACATTGCATCTTTGCTGCAGTCATATATAGCCCTAGGTTGAATATATCAGTGTTTAAGGTGGTAGTGGAAGCAGGTGGGACCTCTGGCTTTAGTGGGCAGCAGAGGTTTTTTGTGGTTAAGGAGGTCTAGAGGAACACATCTCTGTGTGTCTGCAGCTTCTCACGTTTGATGCTTTGGTAACTTAATCTAGTTGTGAATATTTAGTATCTGGTTGGGCTCTATAGCATGAATAGCATAAGACTATTCCTGCTTGGTGGAAATATGATTGGCTCTTAACAGAGTTCACAGTTCCAGCTGTCTTGGCTGTGTATCAAAACAGCAGTGCTTGAAGAAATGTATCTTATTCTTTCTGCTTTATTAGTTAATGGGTGGCTCAGGTTTGTACTTGCTGGATGTTTTAGGTCCCACTGAGAGTAGATGGGGATGTACCTACACTTAGTTTGTTTCTGACCTGCTGTTTTGCTACCTGGCAGTGGGGAGGAATGCCTGATGCGCGATCCGGCTCCAGTATTGCAGGTCCTTTCCATCTCCCATACCACATCTCCTTAACAGCCCAAACGTTAATTAAAACCTGGCAGATGCTCTAAGCTCTCTGTGTGGCTGGGCTTGTTAATTATCTCCTGGATCCATCTGACATGCTGCCAGAAAGTGGAAATTGCATTTCAGAAGAGAACGAGGGGGTCCTGCATCAGCTCTGTGAAAGCCAGAACCCAAAGCCCAGGAGACTGCAAAAGCGAGAGGAGAATTCAGTTCCTGAATGTGGTCTCCACACACTGATTCCTCCCTGCTGTCCCAAATCCCCACTAGGTTTTGCAAATGCCTTCAAAGTATTGCTGTTACACCCATGCTTTTTATGGGACCTTGAAGGCAGGAAGGGTACAAGCCAAGGGTGCGGGTTCAGAGACAGACATTATAGTAAAATACTCCTGCTAGCAGACAGGGGGAAGTGAAGAATTCAGATCAGGTAAAAACAGCCTGGCTGGACAAAATTAGGCCTTGATCTCTCCAAATGAAGCAGCTATTTCTTGCCTCCCTGCTACTGGCAACATCCATTTTCTTGCAGCGGCCTCGGATGCCAACTCTGCAGGCGCCTTTTGCCGCAAACTGCAAACCAGTTCCTCTCCAGTCTTAAAAGAGGAAGCTCTGCCATTTAATATTTAATCAAAAGTATTTTGTGCATTATGTAACCCCTTGCAGCCCGTTTGAGACCTATATTTCCCTCCACCGCACGTTGTCTTGCTGTCCTCTCCCTGCTTGGGCTTACGGATGCTCTGTACCTGGCCGATACTTCGGGCCTGACCCCTGTGTGGGGGATTTTGGGCTCACGGGGCCCAGAGTTCTTCTCTGGGCCACAGACCTGCTCTCTGTGTTGTACGTGATGACTTTGCAGCAGGCAGTTCTCTCTTCTCCCTGGGCTGGGCAGTCAGAGGGAACGCCTCCAGTTTGACTCTCCAGTCTGGAGTCCAACTGAAGAAGAGGTTTGTTCTGCCTGCAAACAGGAGCGTGGGGGCACAGGGTTGAGTTAGGCACCAGCAGGGAGGGATTTTTCACTTGGAAAACCAGAGGGAGGCTGGATTTCAGCAAAAGGGAGCTTGGAAAGAAATGGAGACAGCCACCCTCTATAGAGGTCTCCCTGTCTCCAGCACTTCTTATCTTTAAGCCTCTCTACCTTGGGAGAAGACAGGGATGAGGGCAGACCTGCTCTCTACATCCTACGTCTCCAGTGTTCTGCAGGATCCCACAGGGAAAACATCATCTAACTGACTGGGTCTGGAAAAGGACTCGCTCAGCTCTGGTCTCTTGGTCTGTGCTGCGGTTCCCACCTGCAAACTGGTCCCTAGCAGTCCTGCTCCGTGAGATGCTGAGGATGAGAGCATTGAAACTCACAGAGTGCTCAGATTTGGTGGCAAAGTGGGGCTACAGGTATGAGAGGCAGATGGCCTGGAAATCTTGGTATTAGGGATTTTATTCCTTAAGATGCACTGGGGATCTGCCTGTTAGAGCGAAAGGTATGATGGAAATGTCAATTCCCATGGGGGATTTTAAGTTGCTGGCACATGCATCAAAGACTCTGAAAGTCTCAAGAAAGCCCAAGGCCATCCTCAGAGTGCTGCCAATTTTGCATTTTTTTAATCCAATCCTGCGTTAATTCCTGTGAAGCTAATGGGGCTGACATGAGCTCTCAGTCGCTTCTCTGTTTTCTTCAGCAATGGTGATCTGTGTCATAGGAACAAGCTTTGCTTGAGGAAAATGAGGAGAAAGGGGTGGATTTACAAGAAGCAGGGATTGCTCTTTATCTGGTTAGAAAAGCCAGCACGTGTCAAGGAGGCAACAAGTGTGGGTATCTGAATATGTTTGTAGTAGTGGAAAGCAGCTGCCATCCAGTAGCTGTCAGTGGCCAACGGGCTTTGAGTTGGGTCCCCTGTGCGCGAGGCTCTGCACCATCTCAGGTCCCTCTCCTGGTTCTGGCAGAGAAGTGGGAGGTAAGTAAGGACAGTGACCTCTCTCCCAGCCATCCCAAAGTGGTTCCTACTGAATGGGGTGATCTGCTTGTGGTAGTGCCTCGTAATGGGAGACCTTCCCCACAGGCAGAGAAGTTATACTGGGATAGACAAGGACAAAGTGGGATGCAGAGCTGGGGGCCAGCTCAGCTTGGCACGTGGGTGTGTGTATCTGTAAGGCTGCCAGATTTGGCCATGCTTCTAGGGCCAAACACCCTACAAGCCCTGCCGGGAGGGTTGTCTGCAGTGTATAATCAGCGGGATTGATTTCAGTGCACTTGGGAGAGGTTGAGGAACTGTAAGACTACATAAAAAGGAGTAAATAGCAAACCAGATGAAGGAGAGGGGTGTTGGTACTGACCCTGTGCTGTCTGGCTAGAGGTTTTCTAAGAGACTGAGCAGCGGCTGCCGTGCAGGATTTCAGTCCTGCCTTTCTGCGAGAAGGGCAGTAGTGGCAGACCGGGATGGAGCTTGGCGGCAGCACAGTTTCTCCCGGCAGATCCCCCTCTGTGCCCACCCACACCGTCCCTGCCAGGCTGCTTACCACGCTTGGGACTTCCTCCGGGGCATGCCGTGCCGGTGCCATTTCGAGTGGGGGGTTAGGTGGTAAATCAGCTGCCTGCAGATCCTGTCTGAGGATTTCCAGGGGTCATATTCCTGAAAGCAAAGGGACAGCTTAGACTCTGCCTGCGCCACAGCAGAACAGGAGGTCAGGGGGAGGACAGAAGAAGATGGGAAAGGAACAGAGGTGGTAGTGGAACAGGGGCATGTATATAAGGGAGGAGATGAAGGGAAGAGAGGATGAAAGAGGAATGGTGAGAAGGCCTGAGGTGCCTCTGCCACATGCCATCTCCTCCTGGGGTGGAGGAGCAGCAGCAGTAGTTCTGCACTGCCAGAAAGGACCCCGGGCCAGCCAGCATGTTCCTGCCCAGAGTGGGGTGACAATTTTACACCCTACCCAGGAGCAAGTGGAGCTCAGAAAAGGGGGTTATTTTCTAGAGCAGTGGCAGGGGGTCTGGCTCTAGGCCAGGCAACACCCAGGAAGACAGGGTGGCTGACAGTGCCAGAAGGGCTCTGTGCAGGGACCCCCTACACCCTTTTCTTCAAAAGATCACTTTCAAAAAAGCCCAGTGTAGGGTCCACATGAGTGCCTGAGCTCGTCACTGCTGTGTCCTCAGCAGCACCCATCCCCAGCTGTGCAGACAAGCTGCCAACTCATTGTGTTACAGGACTGCTAAATCTCTATCAATTACCATGTTGCCGTGCTTCCCAAACTCTAACTGCATACTGTCTTTGGACTGACTGTCTGTTACCCTGATGTGGAAAGTTGAGCAGTCAACACCCTTGTCCCACCCCTGAGATGCTTCTTGCTGGGAGAGATGTGCCCTGTGACATCCCTGCTCCTCCTGCAGCAGCACCCTGACTCTGTTCCCTCCCGTGCTCCAGCTGGGAGGTGCTGGGACAGGGAACCTGAGAGTTCCCCGTACTACATCTCACTTCATTCTGGTCCATTCTGCTCCTGGAGGTTCGAGTTTGGGAGCTTCCCAATGCCAGCAGTTCCCTTCAGCCCCTGCAGTAACTCATCAGGAAAAGATCGCGCCAAGACGGTCGCTACCTTCCTGCGTTTATTTTTGCGTGCATTCTCTATCGCCATGACTTTGAACAGCACCCTCCTTCCTCTGGTGAAGCAGAATGGCAAATGGCAGCTGCTGAACACTGGGATTTCTGCCCCCTCTATCGTATTTTCCAAATGCTGACAGACACCTGCATTCCCATTCCTCAGCCCTCCAGCTGTGGTGCAACATGTGCATTTAGGGATTTGTTAGGTAAACACATAGTAAAGCTGTCAGGGAATATGCTAATTTATTCCTTATTGCAAGTGGTTAAAGTGCTGTACTGTGGGCCAACAGCTGCACTGTGACTTTCCTAAGCAGCCACCGAATCAGCTGAACTCCCCGGGGACGCGCTGCCAGCATGTGGCTGTTCTGCTGCGCCAAGTGGCGAGGGATCCCAGCCTCGGTGCTCAGCTGAGCACCCCCTGATCCCTGTCCCAGCTCCCCTAGGAGCCCCACAGGGACCGGCCTGTGTCCTTGGGTTAGGTGCCTTGTTCTAGACTACTGCCGTGCTGGCAAGGCTGTAAACTGGCACCCTGCTCTCGCCTACAACAGCAAACCTTTCCAACTGGGTGCACGTGCACACCAGGCTTCAGCGTGGAAGCTGGCACAATGCTCTGCAAGCGTTTGTTGGCTCACAACCGAGAATTACCCTCCCGTTCCTTCCCGTGTCCTCGCTGATTTAATTTCCACTGACAAACTGGGAATTGCGCTCAGCCTGCTTGCCTGTAATGCAGTTACACCCACCAGATGCTCAGCCAGGGTCAGAGAGGGGACGTGGTCTGCCAATGTTCATGCCGGGAAGGGTGCTGGTGCTGTAGGGTGCTGAGTCTCTCCAACCCCTTAATTAAACTCCTGTTGGCTTTGAGGGGCAGCTCAGGTACTCAACATCTTCCTTAGGAATGGGGAAAATCTTATCTATGTAATGGTACGTGTGTCAGTGCAGATAAGCACGTGCATCTATAAGACATGAAAATGAGGGTGGGGTGGCGTATGCAAGTATATAAAAATTGTAGTGTGTGATCTGCTAGGCACCTGGGTACTGGAGTAGGGTAGTGTCCCCTCGTGCTGCCTCCCCTGAAGGGCGCTGCACAGCATGAGGTTGGAGATGGTCAAGTAGAACAGCTGGAGATGACGTCAAGTGAAGTATGGTTAAGAGGTACTACTGCTGCAACCCACCTGCTTGTAGATGCTTATAAAATTTGCATGAAAATTACACTTGAAAAGAAGTTTGTTTTTTTTTCAGGCTGCACTGCAGCCCAATGATGATGATGAAACTTTGGCTCAATGTAGTTTGTCTACTGAGACCTGACTTGTTAATTGTTATCAGAGAGCCTCAGGAGATGGCAGAACAAGGTTAGAGATGCCACTGATCTACACCAGGCATTCAATGTAGTCCCTGGGGCACTGCTGTTTGCTCTGAGCTGTGTGTACTTAATATCTCTCTTTGAATAAAGAAATTCACTCTACTGCTCTTCTTATATAGCAAACGTGACACTTGCCAAGCCTGATGAGCAAATGGATGTATTGCGAATCCAAGTGTTTGTGGTGGCAAAGGGTAACAGAAGTAGATGCTGGTGTTGCAGTGGGACTGGGGTATCTGTGATGTTTGTCTGCGCTCAGCCTTGCCTTTCTTTGTCTCTGCTCTCCTCGTTCTCTGAAGGAAAGTGCCGGAGCAGTGCAGGGATACCGTGCACATAATGCATTTGCTCCTTGAACCCTGAGTTGCAATGCATTCCTACAGCACCGTTCTTTACTCACAGATCCGGGAGGCTAGAGGGGGGATGTAATGCTGGATTAGGGTAGTTACATGTGTCAAAGGGCTCGGAAAGAGAGAGGTGGTTCTCCTCCTGCAGAGGCACCAGCCTGGGCAGAGGTACAGAGATCTGGCTTCCCCTCTGCAGCCCCATGAGCCCTCCATAAGCTAGCTGCTGTAAACCTCTGGGGCATAGCAGTGAATACGGCACCACCATCCACCCCATATATTTTTATCTGGCCTGTACCCTGTCATCAAGTTTACTATTGGCACAAAAAGTAAATTCCTGATTTCTGTGCGCTTAACCGCCCCCTCCTTCATTTGCATTCATGTTCTGAGGTAGTCTTAACTGATTTCTACGGAAATATGCACAACAATCTCTATGCTACCACTCTAAGGCCGTACACTGGCTGGTTCTGAAGGATTGCTGAGCACCACCCAGCACCACCCACCCCTTTATGGCTCTCTTTGCATCAGTGCTACGTTGCAAAGTATTCATCAAGCTGAGGGAAGGGTTCACCTTTTTGGGACACTGCAGATCTCTAGCAAGGCTCATCAGCAAGTCATGGGAGATGGGGTCCACCAAGTTGAGGAAAGTCGCATTTTTGTAGAGCACTTCATTGAGGAATGTTCCTTCCAGTCCCAGGTCCTACAAGAGAACGAGTCAGTCAGATCCACAGGATTCCTTGGAGCTATAACCGTGACGTGTTTTGAAACCAGAAAGCAAATCGGATGAGGTGCCAGCTAGTTTGCTCAATACAGGAAACTATCCAACAAAGGTGAAGCAGCTGTGTCTAACCCAGCATTACTGTGACGAGGGATGTGGACAGCCAGAGAGCTGAATGAGCTGCAGTGTTAAGTTGAGCTAGTCAGCCTAGGGACTGACCACCTTGTTTCCACGTACCACAGGAAGGTGAGAGTGGTATCGTCTCCAGGCTGGCTGGAGCCCAGAGAGAATTAGCTCTAGAGAAACTCACAGTTTTGTCAGCCTCTGTGGGTGAATCTGCTGAAGAAGCTGAACAGGAAGGCTGGCTCTAAACCTGCTTCTCCAATCTCAGCTTTTCTGGAAGAATCAAACCCTTCTCAGGTATTTAGATACTGCCATACGACCTGGTGGTGGCTGGCTGACCCAAAGTCCTGTCCGTCAGTATGAGTTTAGCTGTGCTTTGAATTTCTCAGTAAGCGCTAAGCACTGGCAGTATTGTCTTTTGGGTGTAATGGTAAATTTATAGGTGGCTATACATGACAGTCACGGGGAGTCCTTTTCCTATTGTCCACAGTGTGAGCAAGGGGAACATCCATGGTCCGTGCAACTTACCTGCATGGACCAGGGTATGGGGCACCTTTGGACATGCTGGAAGAAACCTCAGCATCTTTGGGAACAAAAGGCCTCCCCAGGGGCCAGATGGGTGATACTGCAAAGAACTAAGCTGTTTCTTGCTAAGAGGAAAGCTAAGATCTAATATATGACATAGTTATTACAAGCAGGAGGTACCACAGAGCTGTGAAAAAATAAAATAAAAAAAAGGCATCTGGGAAAGAGAGATCACGTACTCACATTAAAATACCCTGGGGGCAGAAAAAAAAATACCCCAGGAGCAGAAATGTAGAACAAAAAAGCTCCCTAATAGGGGTAGTGCTGGGTTTGATTCAGTTGACAAGGAGGGCTCAGCTGAGGGAGGAAACAAGTCCTATGCCCATTCTGTATGCTGCTGCCAGGAGAAATGAATAAGCAAATGGGTGCCCCATATGTTCGCGCTGCTCCACTGAATGTGTGCTTCAGGCACCACCCAGCAAAAGATGCACTGAGAGCTCAAAAAAAAAAAAAAAAAAAAAAGAGAGAGGAAAATAAAAGCAGGGTGTACACACATACATCACCAGCAGGGATGGAGCCATAGCTGGCAGAGGTGTTGGATCTTAACCCTAAGCAGCAACCAAAGCCAGTGCTGTATCCAGTCTCTCCTGCTGTGGATATGCTTAGGTTGAGCAGACAGCACACCACCAAAGAGACCCTGGCTACAGATCTGGTGGAGAAAGGGAGAATAAATCGACTGCTTTACAGCCTAATCGCTGTGTGTACACAGATGATACCCAGGAGCAACGAAGGAACCCAAGCAGTGGATCAGTGCTGAAGGACAGACAGCCACAGACAGCTGGATGTGGGCCAGGAGTGTACCAAGGCATCATGCCAATGTCTCCCTTAAGCATACGGCTTCAGGGAAATGGAGCCTCCTACGCCAAGTGTAATATGCACAGATGAAGAAAGCTGTCGAGAGGATGGCATGGCTGGGCATGCAGCAGTGCATGTCAAAGCAGTAATTAAACTCCCCCAACTGGAGCTATACCATTAAGATGAATCTGCATTTCCATTATAAATCCTGCCTGCAAGGGTTTTATAAATGATATAGCTGTAAACATTCACTCCATGTTGATAGTCCATAAATTCTTAGCCCAGGGCGTTTTCTGGTTCATCTTACTTATTCCCAGCCCCCCAGCTCATTTCTTGAAATAATTTGTACCACCTAAAGGGTGGCTGCAAACAGCAGAATATTTTAAGTCTTGCCAGTTCAGTTGGCTTAGCGCCGTTATCTTAAAAATGACACTTGGCCATTGTCTCGGCACAGGGAAATCAGATTGTACCAGACTTTTTGCTGCTGTAAGTCTGTTGTGTCCCCTGGCTTCAGCTGAGCATTGCCCAGTTAGACCAGCAGGAAAGCTGGTCTGTCTTTTGCAGTGGGTATTTCTGAGGCGGGTAAGATGATGTGCAATAGAGCTGTCCAAGTGTTCCTGTACAAAGCAAGTGTACGTGAGCGTACACTTGTGGTTTGCAGTTGCATCTCTGTGCGGTCTTCTAAAATGCTGGGATCTTGCGTCTCTGTTAGTGGATCTGCTTCTGCTTGGCTTGCTTGTTTTACTTTATTTCACCCTCCCAACATTCAAGGAGCAGTCCACAGCCCTTTGGAGTCTGCAGACCACAGGTCAAAAAAACACCGGCAGATACAACTACATCCCACGGCGTACGCCTGCAGGGCCGGACAAGGTCTGTGTCTGCTGGGAGCAGCAGGTTGCCCTGCATCGGGAGCCCATGTCCCCTGGTCTGGCTGAGCGTATCTGCTCACTTGAGGATGCTGCGATTCCAGTCCCACCGTTGCTCTGCCTTTTCTGGGATGTTTGCACCCTGGCCCAAGGCACAGTGATGAGGTATGGTGTTAAATAGCCTCGCTGTCCGCTAGAGTGAACAAGGTGTCTCTCTTTTTACAGGTAACAAACAGACCCTCCCCTGGGACACATTAATCCGTGACTCCTGAGAGCGTGTTACTGCCGAGGTAAGCCAGTCTGTGTAAGGAAGGACATGCTGGGGACCAAGCTAAGGGCTGAATTTAGTTGAGGAGCGAGGGAAATTTGTAAATGGGAAAAAAAGCTGATCATAGTGTTCTTTGAAGCTGACGCTAGACATGTGAGGAGGACTGGTTCTGATTACGTGACCCCAGACTGGCTGGCAGTTGTGTTTAGTTCTTGAAGGGTGTGGTACGCGTTAGTGGTGTACCCCTCTCTCCGAAATGTCTGAGCACAAAATGAACCAGAGGCTTTGGGGTGGCGTTGGATGGGTTCCCACCCTACTTGGCGGAGGAAGGCTGTGTTGTGACTCCAGGATGCGTGTCCCACTGCTCTGTCGTGAGCAGATGAACAGAGGGTCACTATTTCGACATGGACGGGCAGAGATGGGGACAGTGAATAACAAGGGGAACTGGTCGGGCAGTGAACAAAACATGAGTGTTCTGGACATGGTAATTCTCAGCCACAGATGTGGGGAAGCCGAGTGTTTAACTGATCCTGAAAGGAGCTGGCAGGCTGCACTGAAAGGAGGGCTTAGAAACGATCCTCCATTCCAGATGGCCCTCTGACTTAGCATTCAAACGCTGGCTGTTCACAGATGGACCTTCTGGAGACCTCCGAGGTCTGTGGAGGATTTCAGTGCTTCGGTCTCAAGGAGAGGTGCTGAGCACTATAGAAAATGACATTCTGTAGTTCTGGCCTCTGGCATACCCTACAGAAGTCTGTTCATGTTACATTGCCACGTTCATGAAGTGAGTGGTTGCCTCTTTTTCTTCACAAGCTTCTTGTAATAATGCCTTTCCAAAACTGCCTTTGAAATCTTATTCAACCCTTGTCTGCCATACCAGTGCACACATACAGGCTTTCTGCTGAGGGTTTATCGGTCTATGTGCATGGCAAGAAGAGTGTTTGTGGTGCTAGTAACAATCCTCATGTGAACGCTATGGCAGTGGACAGGAAAAGTAGAGATGTAATTTTCGGTCCTGTAAATTCTTACTCACGAGCGCGCAACTTGCTGGTAGCCCAGGGCATTGACCACTACTGTTGGATGTATTGTAAAACCCAGGATGTTCAGAGCAGAGACAGGGCTGTTAATGCCTCCCCGCAAGCCAGTCCCCGCTCCAATGTACTCACACCCAAAGGTTATTTGCCACTATGGCGAGAAACTCAGGATGTTCCCAGGATGAAGTAGGTCACTCTCTAACGAAGCAACGCAATAAAGCTAAGAACCGATGGTATTTGATGTCCAAATTGGAGGGAGGGTTTGTCCCCTGTGCTACTGATTGCAGAGTTGCCTGCAGTTTAGGGGAGCTGAGCTTGCCTGGGGAGTGATGGTAGCACTGCGTGATGGAGGAGATGGCTCCGTTCCAGCGGCAGGGCTCTGTCCTCAGCATCAGTTTGGCACCACGCTGTCTGCACACTGGCTTTTCTGTTCCTGAATGGCGGCAGGCAGAAACAACCTCCCACTGATACACTGACCCCTTTACCTCTCCCTCTCCGCCTAGGCTGTCCCAGACCTCCTCTCCAAACCCGTTTTTGGGGGGGCTTGCAATAAGACAGCTCTTGGGCGGGTGTGTCGGGACGTGGTGACGGTGGGATGACAGCGGATGGGGACAGCTGAGGCTCGGACACCCCTTCTTCTGCCCAGGGGGCACGACCCTCCTTCCCAGCCCCTCTCTCCCCGACCGGGTTCCCCTGGGGGAGGTGGCAGGGAGCCGGTCCGGCTCCCGGGGACCGACCGAGGCGGCTCCCGGGGACCGACCGAGGCGGCTCCCGCCCCGCCGGGGCGCGGAACCAGCGAAGGCGGCACAAAGAGCCCGCACCGCCAAGGCGGGAGTGGGGGGAGCTGCAAACCCACACCGCCCAGGACCTGGGGGGGGGGGGGGGCTTGGAAACCCTTGCTCCCTGCCTCCCACCGCAGACCCCGGCCCCCCGCCGCCCAGCCCTTTGTCCGCCCCGGGGGCCCGGTTCGCCGGCGGTTCTTTTACCTTCCTAAGGAGCCTGAGGATGTGCACGGCGTGCTCCCGTTTGTGCTCCCGGATGGTGGCCTGGATCTCCCGGAGCCAGCCCACCCGCCGCACGTAGGGAGCCGGCGAGGCTTTCCGCAGCACCCCGGGCAGCTTCTGCGGGTGGAGGAGCAGGGAGGAGAGATGGAAGTCTCCCCGGCCGCCCTCCAGCCTGCCGCCGCAGGGCTCCTCCGTGCTCTCCTCCTCCAGGCTGCTCTGCCGGCTCAGCCGGGAACCCATGGCCGCGATGCCGCTTCGCCTCGCCGCGCTCCGGACCGGGCGGGCGCCGGGCTCCCGGCCCGGGGGAGGCGCCGGGGGAGGCGGGGAGGGCCGGCCCGCTCCGCCCCGGCTGCCCGGCCCGTGGTTCCCCGGCGCGGCCGGGCGAGCGACGCCCCGGGGGTATTTTATTTGCTCGGGTCCCGGCCCCAGCACCCGCCTCCCCGGCGGCTGGGCAGCCCCGGCTGCCTCTTCTCCCGCAGGCGCCTCCTCTTCTTCTTCCCCCTCCTCCTCCTCCTCCCCGGTTTGTTCTGCCGGGAGATGCTCGGTGGAGAAGACAAAGAGAGAAGCGGCTGCTGCCGGGACCGCTCCTTGCACCCAGGCGTTTCGGGGAGCTTTCTGGTTTTTTGGTTTGTTGTTGTTGGTTTTTTTTAATTTATTTATTTTTATTTTTTCCTGGGCAAAAACTCTTCGAACGCCGCAGAAGGTTATCAAGATTAACAGCGGTTCAAAACACGCCGGCTGGCTGGGACTGCGTCTGTGGGCTGTGTTTTCTATCAGTCTGCTGTTGGACCCAGAGGAGGTGTTTTTTACGAATCTAGAAAGTAGCAGGAGTTTTGCCCGCTGCCCGTCGTCTGCAACTGATAGTACGATGCTGGCACCGTTTCTTACCTGCTGTGGGTAGAAGTGTTTCCCTCGTGTGCATTCCTCCCTCCCCCAGAAGTGCACAGCAAGTTGAGCACATGCTTTTCCTCAGACAAAATCACTGCCAGCTGTCAGGATGGTAAAAAACAAAGCCTGGATCCCATCTCCAGCCACTGAGATTTTGCAGGCAGCTGAGTCATGCTCCCAGTATCACCAGTGGCTCAGCCTAACCTTCCGCTTTCTGGAGCTGGAGCCACGGGCTCGCTTCTGTTCAGGGCTATCACCACACGGAGCCCGGGTGCCCGTGGTGGACCGCAAGTCCCGCACACAGAGCAGGAGTGTCTGGTAGCTGTAATAGGAGGGCACACAGCTATGGGAACAGCCTGGGGTTCCCACTGCCTCGTGCATCCCTTAGACAAGTATCGTCCGATGCATCTGGAGAAGAATCTGTTCTTGTGGCCATTGGGTCCTCACTTTGGGGGAATGGGGATGGCCGTGGCTTTTTGCTGTACAGAGCCAGCAAGGTTCATTTTCCTTCTCGGCGTTCCTCAGAGCTGTGACTGGGGATGGAGACATGGGTGCTCTGCATCATTGCAGCCTCCTTTAAATACTCTACTGGTGACCTGAGTCTGGCTTGGATAGACAGGGACAAAATGAGGCTGGACTCTAAAGCAGCCTGGCCAATGCATCAATTTTGTCACAGTGTTTATGCAGGTGTCTAACAGTGATAGGCCAAATTCTGACGGCCCTTCTCAGAGTTTTACTCAACGTTTGATCAGACAAAAGCCCTGACTGTCCATCTCCCTGTTATTCCCGTCCCTGCTCTAGCTAAGCGCCTGCAAGAGAGAAATTGGCATCGACAGATCCTGAGACATTGCTGAGCCTGACTCAGGCTAATCCCGTTTGGAAAGAGTAGATGCTGAGTCAGGACTTCAGGATCTGGTCGGAGAGCTTTGAGAGAGGCTGGGTCAAGAGAAAATCTCTTGTATGGGGTGCAGCGTTATGGCTGCAGGAGTGTCACTGGGAGCAAAGGGGAGGACGAAAACTGCCTGGCTGGAGCGATGGCTAAAGGTGTCAAGGGGGGGTTGCACGGTGGCCTTTCCCTGCCGTCTGGCAACTGGATAGCCTGCCTTAGAGCTGTGCTTCTGCCCGCTCTGTTCTGTGAGTGCTACTGAAAGGAGAAGCAGCAATAGCAGGGTTTGTGACCAAAGGATCAGTTTAATAGCAGAATGGCTTTGTATGGCTGAATTGTCTCACACCTTATATCTGAGAGTGAGGAGAAGGAAACGTAATCTGTAGTTTACACTTAGATGGGGATGAGACCATGTGCGTTGTTCCAAGGCAGTGGGAGAACCAGGGCAAGCAAGCGGCTCAGAGGATGGCACCGTTACCAGGATACCTTCTCCTCTGCGTGTGACTTGAAAATATCCCACCACATATCAAATCCTCTTAACAAACAAACAGTTGCGGAAGCGGTTCAGCTGTCTCTCATCTGTGTGCTTTAAAACTGGAAACACTACAATAGCATGAATAGTAGGAGCTAATGAGAAACACACCAATGCTCCGCTTGGTTTTACTGAAGGAGAAGGGCTGGCTGGCAGCTCTTTGTAGCCCAAGAGAAAATCCTGCCCTACCTGTGCGTGCACTTTCAAAGGGCTCATGACAGCGAGTGGGTGTATTTCTATAGCTAAGATGGTCGGCAAGGTTTGCTGCATATAACAGGAGGAGGCAGGAGATTGCTTGGGAAGAGTAGACTCTGTGAGAGACTGCATCCTCTGGTCCTATGCAGCCCGAGGAGAGACTGAGCCAGTAGGGGAGGATGCAAGACCTGGGGGATACCAGTCTACAGGAGTGTCCCCACCTTCCCTTTCCTCTTTGCTGTGGTGGCAAGGGCACATGAAAATTCTCCGGGGAGCTAGATCAGCTCATGATCTCGGTGGGTAGGAGGGAGTGGGGACTGCGGGCCTCTCACAGCGACCACAAGCTGTGGTTTTGAGGCTTGGAAAGAGGATTCCTCCACCCCGTCCCAGTGGATCTATTAGCACCTCTCAGAAGTATATTAACTTGCTTCTAACCTGAACACAGGTTGTATATCGCGCTGCCAACTGCAACTAGCTGGGTCCAGCATGGCTGAGTTAAGACTTTTATCAAAAACCTCTCTTAAGATGAGAAATGGGAAAAATAGAAAGCAGAGAGAGATCCTCTTGCTATTCACTCAAATTCTGTGCTGTAAGCACATCTCCTTGTTGTCATCCCTGTGCCCAGTATTGGGAACATTCCCAGCTGCTGGTCTTTCGGGCAAGTAAGGAGAGCTCAGGTCCGTGCCAGGAACAGAAGAGTGGCTGTACTGGATCAGACTGCAGATCTCTTTCCCCTGGGATTCTGAATTAGCAGTGGTTAACAGAGGATGCCTAGCGAGGAGCATAAGAGCAGGGGGATGCAGGTCGGTGTGTTCCTGAATACCCTCCTCACCATCAGCCGTCTGTAGTTCAGGAATTTCCTGAGGTGGGGATCTCTGCATTTAATAGTCCTTTATGGGTTTTTCCTAAAGCTTTTTTGAGCCTGAACAAATTTTGGGAATCCACAGCATCTTATGGCAGTGAGTTCCACTATTCAGCTGTGCGTTGTGTGAAGAAATATTTACTTTGTTCTGCATCTGTCACTTACTGTTTCCATTTGATGCTTTGTAGCTCAAATATGGGAAGAGGCAGCAGGCAGTCATTCCCTGTTAATTTTCTCTAAGCCACTCTCGAACAACAGACCTGCGCTATGTCTCCTCTCAGGTTTCTGTTTCCCAGGCTGAAGGGTCTTGGTCTCACACAAAAGCCATTTCAGACCTTATATCATCTTAAACTACCTCCCTGCCCTCCTCTAGACCTGCTGTAGCCTCTAGCGAACTGCCACAACAGCCATGGGGACACAGATGCACCCTGGAGCTATCTGATAGCCCAGTGAGGTTTGCGGTTTTGCTCCCTTTGTCTCCTAGCACTCGCTTTGCTTTTTTGATTGCTTTTGAGCCTTGGGCTGATGCTTTCATCGAACACTCCTGGCTTGCTCTTGCTGCCGCACAGCATACTTAGCCCTCTGTGACTCGGTTTGCCCATCAGTAGACTGGGGAGGGGATAGTAACTGCTCACCCCTTACAAATTCACACTGGCATCCTAGGCAGAGGTTGCCAAGGACTCTCATTTTTGTATCGTCTCATCCCTATAGGGTCTGTGGCGTACGCAGCGCTAGGCTGAAAGATCAGGTTCACGTGCTGTGGCTGGGAAGGTTGTGGCTTCCTCCCTGACACAACCGGAGGATTGCCTTGAGATTGCACTATATAATGTGCCTCTGCCCTGTTTGGGAGCTGTATGGCTTCAACCAGAGCTCGTGCCACTGCCTTTTTCCTTGAAATACCCCGTGGTGCTCGCGGTGTGACTGCAATTCCAATTGCCCCTGCCTGGGAGGAACCAGGCGCGCACACCCGCACACTCACTGAGGCTCTTCTGATTTGTATGCTGGTCAAGTTGGATTCAAATGACAATCCTAATTATATTTGCCTTGTATATGATGGAGGTTACATTTTTGACTGTTGCTGCTGGGCTGGAAATGTAATTGATTAATTTAGTGCTTAAGAAGGGAAAGAAGATTAAGGCGGTGGTGAGGCTGTGCTGCCAGACACTGCGCTGACTGCCTCACACTTTCACAGCTTCAGCTTTTGTTTGCCTGCAAACCAGCTTGTCTGAGCTCCCAAGTTGTTATTTCTCATGGCTCTGAGCTTGTTGGCAGATCCCTCAAAGCCAAGCCTCCTGCAGGGAAGGGAGCTGTAGCTGTGGAGAAATACGGGCAAAGAGCTAGTCCAGGCTCCAGGTTTATTTCCATTGTATCTGGGGGCAAATGCACTTACTGTTTGGCCATGATCAAGGAGATCAAGGAGAAATGTATGTGGGGAGCTTCATAGTCCAAATACCTGTAAACTCTTGACTGAAAAAAGCAGCACAGGCCTGGACAAGGTCCACCTGTCCACGACAGTGCCGTTTCGGGGAAGAAGTTCCCTTAATGGTTCTGCAGAGCGCATGGATGTGGGGAGATAAAAGATGGACACAGCATCAGTTGGGCTGTGGTCTTAGGGAGTTCCTGCAGCATCAGTGCTGGCAGTAGCAACTGCATGCAGACAGGCACTGCTGAGACTCTGCACTTGATGGAGGAATGGTAGGGATAGCCCATGTAATATTAATTAGGCCTTAAGGCTTTTGCTTCTTGCAGCTGAGGCTCTCTTTGCAGCCCACGAGGCCCCTTGGTGGTGTTCTGGGTCTGAGGCATGCATCTCTGCAGTGATGGGTTATAAAAATGACAGAGTTCTGCTAAGTAATTATGGACACTGGTCTGCTCGTTATTAGGCAAATTAATCAAGTTCTAGCAGAGCCCATAAAAGCAGATTTGTTGGTCTGTATATTGCCCGAACAGAGAATGTTAACAACTTGTGATCTTGTGGTCACAGTTAAACGGGACAACATTACTGCAAGCACAGGGAAGGTCACCAGTCCGCTCCAGTGACGCATGGCATTAACTTGACTTCTCAGCACAGGAGAATTCTGAGCTTCTGCTACTTCCATGATGAATTAATTAGGTATCTGAGGTACATGGAGGATTTCTGTTACCTCCATTCCAGGAGCCTGCTGCACCCATTTCATTTAGATGAATTTTATCTTGATTAAATTAAGCCGGACTGCGAAGCTGGATACCGTGAGGTTTGGACACACAGTCTTGTGCTGAACTGCTGTAGAGCCTGGCAGAAAGGCAGAGCAGCAGCTCCAAAAGCACCACCAGAGACACCCATCAGAGCTCTGGAAGGATTGGGGTCCTGTCCTGTCCCACTCAGGAAGGGTATCACACACCTCCAGCGTGGGGTATCTCTTCCAGCCCTGGGGGAGCTTTCAGGGGGAGATGGTGGGAAGCCCTGACTCTTCTCACATTCTGCCCCAGGCTCATGCTTCCCCTCTCTTTCCCTCCACCTTCTCCACTTCTCCATTGCTGCCTGGTTCCGCACGTGCTTTCCGGACACCTTTGCTGTCCTCCCCAGCTCTCTGCTTTCTCCTGGGACACCCACAAGAAGCCCTACAGAAAGGGAAGGGAGAGTCACTGGGACCAGTGGGAGGCTTCTCAAGGCAACAGCACAAGGTCCCCTTCGTAACACCTTGTGCTTTTGATCAGCCTGTAAAGGGCGGCAGTAAAGTAAAAAAAAAAAAAAAAAAAAAGCAGAGCAAATGCAGTTAATGAAGCAGACGCCGGGAAGCGGCACGTCCAGGCGCAGTCTGTGGTCCCAGGGGCTGCTTTGCTGTTCAGCCACCTGCCTTGGGGACGCAGCGGTGGCTGCTTGCCTGCTGATGCTTTCACAAGGCTGATGGGAGGTGCAGGGGAAGGCCCTGGGACCTCTCTAGGCATGACCATACATTAGACCATTTGAAAGGCTGATCTAAGACAGGAGAAACATTGGGGGAAAGCCCTGCAAGGACTTAAAATGAGCCTTGCCATGGGGCTGTCGCATTTCCAGCCTTTAAGAGGCAGAAAGATCTGATCTTATAGTAAGCATGTCCTTCTGGGATCCCTTTTTTTTTGTGTGTCTCATAAAAATATTTCTAAAGAGCTTTTAGAAAACCTGGCTTAGAAGGGACCTCCACAGTTTAAGGCTATGGGCTGGAGATACAGTTTCATAGAATTAAACCATCTTAAGCCCATACAGGAGAGGCTGAAGGCAACGCCTGCTGCTGCTAAGCTTCTTTTGGAGTTTGAAACCGCTAAGTGCACAGATTATATTCGCTCTAAGCATCTTAACAGCAGCGCTAAACCACTGAGAGCAACCACAGGCCTCTGGGGGAGTATGTGGACCAGGTGCTGGAGGCCAGCCAGCCAGGCTGTGGAGGTCTGATCCGAGCAGGCACAGTGTGTGAAAATGCTGGTGGCTGGTTTGAGTGGTGTCTGATGGGAAGCTCAGTGCTCTCATCATCACTGCCTCTGGCAGAGCGAAGCGAGTCCAGCCATCAGGATGACACATAAGAAATCCTTCTGGTAAGGAGGATGACACCACTGACTCAGAGCTTCATGTTCTCCAAAGACCTCAGCACTTTTTTAAAAACTTTAAAAAACTTGTTTACAGTTCATGGCAGGCCTGGAAAAGTGACCAGCTGTTTTTATTTCTTTCCAGCTTGACTAGTTTTTCTCCATCTCTATTCAAAGATAAAAAGACATCTCTCAGCTAAAAAAACCCCAAGTACTTGAAGACTAGTAGAAGAGTACAAGAAGCAGGGCTTGAAGTGGGAATTGGAGCATAAAAGCCTTCTCTGAAGCATTTCCTCCTCTGTCCAGGAACCTTTCAAAGCCAGGTTGTTACATGCCACTGACCCAACATTTAGACTTAGATGGGTGATCAGAAGCCAGTCTTTAAGTCTGTTGGTGAAAGCCCAGTGCTGAAGGGGCTTCTCTGGCTGTTCTGTACTGCTCAGCCAGCCTCTGGACACCGGACCGGAGCTTCCCCCTGGAGCTCGCGTAAGTCTCCCTCCAGCTTGTGCCCTGGTCACCAGTGTCACCCACTTCCAGCCTTTGAAAGATAAGAGCCACTGAGCCAAACTGACCTACTGCCCTGGTCACACCATCGATGAATTTGGATCTTACCCTGATGGCATCTGATTTATGTTTTGTCTCTCGCCTAAGATGCTCTGAGGGATTCGCCCTGGGGGGTTTGAACTTAGGTGATCCCTAGATCCACTTGAGTCTGCAGGGCAGTGCCATGAGCAGACGGAGAGGAAAGGGTAGTGCTGCCCGCCTTCATCTTGTCCAGGAGGCTGCAGCGTAGCTCGTCCAGTGCCGCTCCCTTCAGCAAACAGGCTTTTCCTAGGAGTCTTGTCTGTGTCATTAATACCTGGCACTGCTGAGCTGCTCGGCACAAAAGCTCTTTTGGGCTTTGCCAGGTTCAGGTTTGGTTTGGATAACGCCCGTGTGTGCCACTTCTGGCCTGTGCCATCCTGCACGCGCTGTCCCTTGGGCAGTGCTACAGACGAGTCTTTCCAGACAGGCTGTCAGAGCCTATGATCTTCACCAGATGCATTAACTATGTTAACCTTTGAAGTAAAGTGAATTTCTAATGTCAGAACAGCAGAGGCCGATGTACAACCTTCCACCTTCCCCTACTCTTTTTTTCTCACCATTAAAAAAACGCTTTGGCCTTTTCTGTGCTTACCACAGCAGTTTTGCGTGGCTTAGCCTGTGTTTGCCTCATCGCGTCAGTCCACACAGTTCACTTCTAAGGAATTTCATCCACGCCTTAAAGAAATTGAGGAAGATGAGGTTGGGAAGGCTCCGGGACACAGGTCCTGCCGCAGTGATTGCAGGCAGCAATGCTGAAAAGGAAGAAAACCGGAGGGAAAAGCGAGCTGCTTTAGAGGAGCTTACCTTGTGAAAGATGCTTGCAAGAGCAGTGACCAAGTGCATCCCTCCGCACCATCATGCCACAGGACAAAGGAAAGGTGCCAGGGTGCCATTCCACAGACCTACCTCGAACCCAGAGGGATCGCTGATGGGGTCCCAGTACAAGAACTGGGACTGACCCGGCTCTTGGCATCTCTCCCCGCACTCCTTGGTGTCATTTCTTATCCTGCGGGCTGATGCCCAAGGTGCAGCCTCACAGTGAAACAGGCCAGTCGACCCCAGGATTTCCCTTCTCTTTTTGACGCAGTTTGAGCCGAATATAGGGCTACTCCGCGAACAAGGTGTTTGCGTGCCCGAGGCGGTGAGGAATAGCAGAGGTCATGTCCAGGAGGCAGGGGCACGGTTGGAGGCCACGGCCCTTGCAGGACCGTCCGGCTTCGGTGCGGCACAGGCGACCCTTTGGCCGGACAGGAGAGGATGGGATGCAGAGGGAATGCGGCAGGGCAGTGGCATGGGGGGCACGCCGTGGAGGGCGATACCCCCGTGGGATGCTGCTGCTGGCAGCACATCCATGCCCTTTGGACAACTGGTGGACCCCCTTGTCCGAAAACTCCACGGATCGCAGGCTGGCTACCTTTGAATTTCCTCCCATCTGTGCCATCTAGTGCCCAGTACAAGAACTGGGACTGACCCAGCCTCTCACCCACAGGGGAAGAGCCCGGCTGCTCTGGAGAAGAGGCTCTCCTCTCCCTGGGCCAGGCACCAAGCCCTGGGCCAGGCAGGGATGTGCTGGGAGGACCCCTGAGATGCCACACCGCCTGCATGGAAAATCCCACTTAGCTCCAGGTAGGATCGAAGCGCGCAGGTGTGGCTGCGGGGCGGATGGAGCGGGGAGAGTGCCTCTTTTCGGAGGCTGGAGGTGAGATGAGGCTGGGCGGTAGGTAGTACGCTGCCGGAGGCTCCAGGTAGGGAGAGGAAGGCTCGAAGCTCTGGGGAATCCTGCCTTTGCTTTGCAGGCGTTTGCGTGCCCGCGGCGTGCTCTGACGCTGCGCATGTGTTTTAAGGGACAAGAATCCTGACCTCTGTCAGAACTGGAATTCTCCTGTTTGGATAGATTTCAATGCTATTCCAAGGGGAGCTACAGTTAGCTATACTTAAGTGAATGCCCTAGACGGTAAAACACTGTTTTTCAATATAAGCGTAGGTTGTTGGGCATAATCTTTGTGTTATGCCATTTCTTAGGTAAGTCCCTTGTACTAAGTTGTTGCTTTTTCAAAAAGCTTCTATAGCTGTAGCTTGATATGCCAGCTTTGATTCTTAACTCTGCCTCTGTCCTCTCTATCCTTTTCAAAGGAATACTTCTCCTCTTTACAGACCCAGTTTCATTTGTAAGCTCTAAATAAGAGGGGATGAATCAGGAGCTAACAAATTCCTGCTTCCTCCTTGCTGCATTTTTTCCCACAAATCTGTGTAAGATATTTAACGGTGGTGAAAAAAGCTGCTAACTCAAACCCATCAGTATATATCCATCCTTCATATTGGTTTATCACAGCCAGGCATTACGTATTTCTCTATATTGAATTTCATCTGCTTATCTGCCCTGTTTCACAGATGTTTTCAAGTTTTCCACAAGCTCTTTGAATTTTTCCTGACGTCCTTTGCTAGCTCCATATGTTATCTTCTGCCATTTCGTTACTGGGCCACAAGTAAATATATTGAACATGCTGCCTCTAGCATCCATAGGGCACCCACTCAGCTTTTTCTGCATGAAGTTTTGAGCATTCGTTCTTCGCTTGTTACTTGTACTGGATTAAAAATTATTATCTGATAACTGCTTCCCAGAACTTCCTATCAGCAACTTCAGGGAGTTAGTAGTAAAATCGTTCAAGAGGAATATGAACATTTTCTTGTTCTCGGGAGCCCATCCAGGAGTCTGAGCTCTGCTCCTCTTTGCTCGTGAACTATATCTGCTGGTTTGCCTCTGCAGGATATATTGCACAGGCACATCATGCTGTTTCTGAAATGTAAATTTTCCTACTCTTTTTTTTTTTTTCTTGGTACTTAAGTAACCCTGATTGCTTAGGAAGTTTCAGTAGCCTTTTCAAATGTGAAAAGGTAGAATTACCCCTTAGCATCTGATAGGTAACTGGCTGTAGTGGTAGCTCAGTGGATTTGGAGCTGGCATGCTCAGAGCTCTCCTGGGGCTGCTATTGATCTTGGCGTGTTATTGCTTTTGAAGGGACTGATCTTTGAAACCAGGGCTGCAGGAAGTCATTTAAGGATGTGTTTGCATCCTGCTGAGCAATGAAACTGTGAGGATTTCAGTGGGAAGGAAACTCCTCTCGAAACAGATGCGGTGTTTATCTGCTTTCCCTAATTAGCGCTCCATCTTCCTGGAGGTGGTATTCTCCAAAGCATCCCCTCGGCAGCAGGAGGCCAGCACCGGTGTCAAGCCCCCGCTTGCCCAAACCTTAATTGGTCCCAGCTGTGCCCTGGAGAGCTCTCTCTATTTCTGAGGTGCCTGAGCTCAGCGCAGGTGTTTTGCTGCGCTGCCTGCACGGCTGTTTGCACACCTGCAGTTGCTCTTCTGAGACCGAGCGGTGCAGAGAGAAGGGTTGGTTCTCCAGCGAGCTCCTGGCTTCTCACAGGTCTGTAAGCTCCTTTATCGCTGTCTCTTAGTCCTCTGGGACTCACGGTCTCTAGGGCTTCACGCCTTCCCCTATGTAATTCACTCCCAAGTCTGTTGGTGTGCCACAGGCGCAGGTGTGGTTTTTTACACAGGCTTTAAGGTGTTTGTGAGAGACGGGTGCCGGCAAGAGTCCTTTCCACCATTTGTCCCCAGAGCCCCTTAATTAACAGGGAGGCCCCAAAATCTATTTTACGTGCAAGGAAATGGAGGCTCAGGCAGGTAACGTGACTTATTGCAATCATTTAGCAGCAGAAAGAAGAGTAAACCCCCTTTCGCTCCCCAAACCTCAGCTCTGTAACCCCAAGGCTGCGTGTTTCGCTTCGCCCAGCCCCTGCCCATGCAGCGGAGTCAATGTGGGTGCCCACCCGTAACCCGGGGAGGTCTGGCGCAGGGGACTCGTTCCCCTGTGCCGAGGAGGTGCGTGGCCTTACGTGCATCATCATCCGTCGTGGCACGGGTATCGTGGCAGGTCGAGTCCCGGGAAGGGTTGAGCTCATCGGGGCGGCTGAGCCTGGCTCTGGCCAGCCCGTCTGGTTAGAGTGGTGCAGGGAAAGGGTTGTGCGACAGCTGGGCTCTCCGCTCCCCAAACGCGTGTCCCAGCTTTAATTACAGTGACACTGCTGCCTGGGTGTAATTAGCAGTTGAGAAACTCTGCGTGTGATTTTAATAAGCTGAGAGTAATGCAATTTGTCTTTCCTATAAGAGATGCTTTGCAAACAAAAAATGTAATTAAAAGCACACACGCGGGGCAAACAGCGACTGTGCCGTGGGTGTGTTACTGCTGTATGCGCAGCCCATCTGGCACACGGCCTGGCCTGGCACAGGGTTGCCCCTTTTGGGGCAGTCTTCGGGATGGTGTTCCTGGGGAATCAACATGTGAAAACTGCAGGATTTGGCTTAATTGTGGGTTTTACAAATAGCTCTTCCCTGTCTTCACAGCTCCCTTTTGATATAAGGTTGTTCCTTGATAAGGATGAGTCTCCTGGGTGTCGTCCTCCCCGTTGCTTTTCATTCCCATCACCATTGTGTCTCTGTGCTCTTCCCCAGGAGCCCAAATTAGCTCGAGGCTGGTGGCATCTCTGTGGCAGAAGCCAGCGAGGCAGCTGGGGCAGCGTGGGGGGAGGCAGGAAACCCTTTCAAGAGCAGCCAGCGTTTCTGGGAGCCTCAGATCTGAACAGCCAGACCTAGCCCCGGACTCTGCCTCTCTTCCCTGCTCCTTCCTGCTCTCTTTAAAAAAAAAAAAAAAAAAAAAAAAAGAGAGAAGTCTCTTTTATCTAGACTCCTGTCTCTGCACAGGCCAGCCCTGCCCTGCTGGAGTTCGAAGTTCATTTCTGGCCACAGGAGCTCTCACGGGGGAGCAGCCCCATCGAGTCCCCAAGGTCTGTTTCCCCCAAACCCCCATTACACACCAGGGCTGTCCTCACCAGCAAATCGTCCCTCTTCCCCATGCCGCGACTGTGCAGGGGACAAGGGGGGAAACGGAGGCACAACGGCTATCGGAAAATGGTTATACTGTCTCCCCAGGCGTCAGAGGGCTGGTGTCAGGGATGTGTGCCCGACATCTAGGGAAGGGAGGAGACTGGGAATATCACCCCAGCCTGTGGGAAGCCCTTTTGCCTCTGTCTGCAGGGGAAGGTGAGGGACTTTCCTTGGGGAGGCCGCTTGTCCCCCTGCAAATGTCCATTTGTGCCTGGTGGCACTGGCTGCTGTGGCTCTCATAATTTAGGGGGTGCCTATGTTTGTAGTACCCCTCCTCTCGACCAGGTGGGAGACACCCTGATCTTTGAGAGGGCAGAGCCTGAGAAATGCCTGTGATTTCCCCTCTGTTGCCATTTCTCATTGCCTGGGAGCAGTGGTCAGGGGTCCCAGTTGGCAAGAGGGGGTTAAAAGCGGCTTGTTCGCTCATATCCCTTTGTGCTGTGCTGTGCAGGTGTAACTGGCCTGCTGCCTGCTCTGCCAGCTAATTGCAGCCGTGGCACATTGAGAAAGCAAACAAACCCTTCCCCAGAGATCAGGTTGAAATGTGGTAAAGGGATCTGTGATTCCCACTGGCAGTGGAAATGGCAGCAGGTGTGGGCTCGGCAGATGGTAAAACATCCAGCAGCTGCCCCATCCCAACCCAGAGAGGCTGTGGAGCAAATGCAGAGCAGCTCATCCGTGTGGGATGGAGCTGATGGGGCCAAGCTCATGTGCAAGCTTGGTCGCTGTGCAGTGCTGCGTGTCCAGCACACGTGCTCCTTCCCAAAAGCATGGCAAGTGGGTCTTCCCAGGAGCCGTGCTGATAAAGCCTCTGCCTCCAGCCCAGCTGGCCCATTCACAGTTTCCAAGAAAGGTTGTGTGTGCTTTGAGGCACAGGCTTGTGATTCTGATATCTCAAATGCAATGGTCATCCCCGGTGCATTTTGCAGCACCAAAATAAACAAGCCTAAAGAAGGCTGGGCGGGGGGGTCAGATAAACCAGATAGGGAGTCTTTTCTCCCATCTAGGGCTTTGGGACCTGTACTTGAGATGCGAGTCTTGCTCTCCTGATAGCAGGTTGCCCCTTTCGGGACAGGAGAGCACTTATCCTTTCCACAGTCCTATGTTATGCTTTGCCCAGAGGAGGAGAGGCTGCAAGCATCAAACCTGCCAGGTTTCTGCACTCAGATGCAGAGGCCATTCAAGACAGGGCTGTGACAGAAGCCTGCCCCATTGTACAGTAGTGTCCATCCCACGTATGGGCTATGGCTCAAGGATGTTTTCACCAAGATTAAATCTGTACCACGCATTTCCCTCTTAAGGTCAAAACTGTTGGGTCGCAAAGGGCCACAGGGAGGTGAACTGTATTACCAAAGTCTTAACTGGACTATCTGTGAGCCTGAAGGACTAGAGGGTACTCAGAGCTGCAGGGAGTGACATCTTTATAAGGGAAAATCTACCTGTTTCCCAAGGCTGTCATTCTGGGGAGCAAACAGTGTGAGGTGCTGAGAGCTGTTGGAATAAACCAGATGTAAATCCAGGTTCTTACTTACAGCATGAGCTCTCTGGCATGGTATGCAACCTTCCTGCGTAGTGCTATACGAATTATCTGTACTGCTTCTGAGCACCCTCTTAACCTGCCCACAGCAGGGAAAAGGGTCCTGGTGTAAATCAGAGCTCCCCAGCCCATAAAGCTCTTGTTTCTGGGTGTTCATCCTAGAGATGGGTTTGCCCTCTGGAGACTGGTGGAGGTGTAGCCAGAAAGTACGTAGCACCTGCACACTCAGGGCAAACTAGCAATTTATCTAAAGCCTTCTCAGGGACTCGGTGAAAATTCTTCCCACATAGCACGTGAAGAGCTATCAGTGGCTCTTTGCTCCTGCAGCACCCTCGGAGGTGGATTGATTCCCATCACCACATCAGCTGAGTGGCCCTGCAGTGTGCAGAGGTAGAGGCAGGCACCGACAGGCCCGGGGATGCGGGTTGATAAGTAGGGATGACGGATCTGGAGCTGGCTGCGTTGCTTCTTGCCTCTGCTGCTTTGCCCCATCCCTCTCTGAGAGGTTGCAACCCTGATGCTGCCATGCGGCAGGAGCTGCGAAGTGGTCCAGTTGAAAACTTGCCATAGTAAGGTAACCCAGGACTCATTCTGGCTTACCAGGATGTGCTGAATTTTATGCGGAGAGGTTTCATTTGTTGCTCCGAGAGCAGTAGAGCTGATCCTTCAGCAGAAATTGCTGAGAAAGTGAAAAGAGATAGCGAGGCTTCCTGAGAAGTGAGGCTTCTCGAGAAGTGTGGGTCTCCTGAGACAAAGTTTGGGTGGGCTGCACACACAGATCTCCATGGGGCTGAGCCTTGGATCGGTCTTCATTCACGTCCAAGAATAACTTCCATGCCTCACGTCTTTGACTCCCACTGATTCTTAGGCAGAATAGAAAAAAGATTTTGGCGGTCTGTAGAGTGGACCTTGGCTCTTCCTGGGAAAAGTCCTCGTTCTTCTGGTTTTAGGGCCCTCCTGCTTTGGTTAGACTTTAACAGCAATTAGTCAGCCAACAACTTTCTATAGTAATCCACAAGTTTTCTATTAAGTGGCAAACACTTTGAACTTCTCCCCGGCTCCTCTGCTGCAATCTAATCTGCTGTCATTTTTCACAAGGAGATGGAGTTACCTTCATGTTTTATTCTCTTCCTGTTTACAGTGGGGGAGAAGCCAAAACCAGGAGAAACAGCGAAAACAACAGCCCACGGAGCTCCAGGCACTGTGCAATTAGATCACTGTCAGCCTCTGCACTTGTCACTTCCAACTGTGTCTGGATTTACTGTATATATCGGACACGTGACAGGGAAGAGAGGTGATATCTAGCAACATGCTCAAAGGAATCTTGGGGGAAGATTCCTTACTCCAACCTGGGCACTGACCTGCTCTGAAGCCCCAGGCAAGATTGTCTTGTTGCCCTGTCTCTAAAGTGAGGATGTGAACGTTTTCTCACGTTGGCCTGTAAGGCTCCCTGGCCCTGATAGTAACTTAAAAATGCTGTTAAGCAGTAAAAATTTTTGTGGCGATGATGATAAGAATTTGGCAATCTGGACAGGTGATGGAGTTTGGGGATCTTCCTGCAGGTGCAGCGAGTACTGGAGGCTGTTATTTGGTAGACAGCTTCACAGTCTCCCTTGTGTCTCTCCCTCTCTTAGCATGAGTATCAGTGGAGAAATACAGGAAGGGACCTATTATGACTCTGTCCTTCCTCTTTGTGCTTACAATTTGGTTAGAGCTCGCTCCACCACCCATCTAGCACGTTTAGGCTGTCTCCAAACTATCCTGTAAAAGACATGCTGCCCCTTGAGCAAATGGTGAGCTTTCCTTCGGAGGGATGGGGTCTGCTGCAGTTGTCGTCGTACTGAAAAATGCCTACCAGGGGTGCAGATTTCTCCTCTGGCTAAGGATATAAGAAGAATTCAATGTGAATTGTTTATGTTTTGATCCCAACAGCTCCAAAGCAACAGAACAAGAGAGGGTAGTTTACTGAGATCATGTGCATGTAATTTGCAGGGGAGCGCAAATACAGCGAGCAAGTCTTAGACATGGAGGAGAAATGGGCTAGTTTGTCCTAGATCTGAAAAGAAAAAAAACCTCTTATGCAGCCTTCCTAGCAATTAGAAGGGGATCTAACTTACATATGTATCTGCTTTTGAGTCTCTTGACGCTATCAAAGCAAGTCCATCCCTTAGGGTAAATGAGATTTGGACCATGATTTGGTGTACAGGAACACTCCTTACAGTGACTTAAATAGCTCCCTTACTTAGGCTGGCACAGTGTTACGTGAAGGGGACAGGGGAGATCTCTGGCTGAAAAATAACCTGGGAAGGGGAAAAAGTAAGATCGTTCTCTAGTTCGCTACACATTGCACAAGCACCTCTGCTTGCAAGAGTCATTCCCACATCTCCCTTCCCCACCCAAACCTAAGAACTAGCCGTGGAGGTTCCTGTCAGTGCAGGATTTCGATTCTGTGAGCTGGTGGCATTTATGTGGCTGCTGTTGCATGACCCTGCCTGCAGATCTTGGTGCGGTTGCTGGTGGGTGACAGTAACTCTATGAATTTCACTTTGGGAAAGCCTGGGCCAGCTCCTGTCTTTTCCAATTGCCTCAGCTGAGAAGACGCACATCTTCTGTTAGACTTGGCATCTCTGTACAGCTATTCCAGAGAGACGCGACCGATAATTTATAAGCTCTGAATTGGTAAAACCTTGTCCTAATGCATGACATGGCTTTTCATGGTCAAACAAGCCCTTCAGTGAAAGATCAACAAAACTGTAATGAAGGAAGTTGAAAATGAATTATTTTCCCTTTGGAGAGCAATGGTACATCCTTGAGAGATTTCCTCTCCATTCACAGGCTACGAGACTTCCTCTGATGGAGAAGGGCAGGATGTGCCTCTCAAGAGCTTCCCAGGTCGGTGTCCAGGATACCACCTTTTATGGGATGCGCATTCCTTCTCCTCCACAGAGCTCCCAGCCCCTATGGCCGTGGAGCCGGGCAGTGCTCCAGCATCAGCTAACTTCGGAGAGTGCAGGAATGGGATTTTTCCCTAACACGGTGGGTAGGGGGGCAACAGTGCTCTAATGCAGAGGGTGTCCTTGCTGTCAGGGCTTGTGCCGCCACGAGCAAAACCAGCAACTGGCAGAGTATTGTTCGATGCATGAAGAAAAGGAAAGAAACAACTTTGCCGGTAGGGATTCACTCCTGGGACTAACCAACATCAAAGTATGGTCTCCATTCAAGTCTGATCTTTCCTTGCTCTCCACCCTCTATGCCGTTCCCTTTGCCGTGAGAAAGTACGGCACGGAAGGTGTCTGACCACTGTTCTCCGCTTGCCCTGTGAGGCAGCAATTCTTCAGGGACGAGGAGGGGGAAGGGTGGCATGCCTTTACTGCTCAAAGATATGACTTCATTACATCACCCTCCCTTTCTGACCGCTCCCATATATAAAGTCTTGTGGCCGCTCAGCTCTGTGTGACCAATCCTGCTTTTGAAATCCTTGCTTCTGGGAACCCTAGAGGGATAAGGGGCAAGAGAGCAAGGCAGAAGTGTCTTCTTTTGGTGTCACTACCTGAAGGTGAACTGCACCCAGGGAGAACAGAACTTTTAAAGTAGTGAGTAAACAGCACGATTTTATCTTATCATCTCCATATTTTGGTTGGATTGGGGTGTGAAATAGAGGAGTTGTTTCTTTCCCTTTATTACGTACCTTTCCAGCTCTTTAATCGTACTTTATTAAAGTGTACCCTTGTTTCACAAGCCTTCAGGCTCAGGTTGGAAGAGCAGGTGTTTATCTTTTATAGGGATTGCCAGGTCTTGACCTACCGTGTTGACTTTGGATTCTCTCGGTTAATGCAGACCAGGTCACAGGCAGTAGGGTCTCTGTCCAGGCAATCTGAACAGCTGCTGATTCACCCTTTAGGGGGCCTACTTAACGCTGTGGCTTGATAGGGTCAGCAGTACACGAACTGATGGTTTCAAGAGGAATTGGGTTTTCTGACAGAGGCTGAGATCAGAGAAAGGAGCTGGGAGTCTAGGGAGCTGGGAGTCTAGTGACCTGGTATCTCAATCAGGTCACTGGGCAAGATACTTCACCTCTGCGTGGCCCATCCGAGCCTTTGAATGTACCCTATCTACCACCCACCTCAATGTTGGTCTTCACTCCTTACTGGGTTGAAAAGGTCTATGGAAAGGTTGGTATGTAGGGTCATAAGACTGAGGCACAATTTGACCCTGGTTTTGTGTGCAGTATGAGTGACATGGTATGCTGATAAAAGAAGTGCTGCTTTAGCAATCTTAAAGAGGAAAGACTCTCAGAACTACCAGAGAGGTCAGAGCTATACAAACACTGGAAGACAGATTTCATGGGGTCCTAAAGATGAGAAATTCTTACTTAAGTCAATGTCCTGCTGGCAAGTAGTCCTCTTCAGAGAAAGCTAGGTCTAAGGAGTGGGCTGAAACCCATAGATCTTGCATCCCTCTTTCCACATCATTCTGTGCTCCTAAGTGGTAACTTGGAAAATGCAGACCCTGTTGGGATGGGAGGTCAAGCACTGGCAGGTTTCTTACCTGACAGCAAGAGGGAAGGCCAGGAAGCAGGTGCAGAGCCAGAAAAGCTGCAGGGACAATGTATAGATGCTGGGAGTGTCCTCCAGAAGCAGAGTGGAAGGGCAATGCTGTGGGAGAGAACAGAGCTCCTGATGCAGAGCAGGGAGAGCGCTCAGCAGAGCATGTGTCGGGATTAGTCATGTATAGGGGAAACTGGCCTGTGAAGCAGAAAGAAATGTCCTGAAATAAATCAAGCAGGCCACATTTAATTCTTTGTAAAGTAATTTCTGTTGCAAGGAACTATCAAGGGCAACTGTAGTTGTGTGAGAAGGAACAGATTCTGCCCAGGAAAATGAATATTTAGGCACATGAAGGACCAGAACGGCACCCAGGAGACTGTGTGCTCAGTACCAGAACAAAAAGAATGACCCTCTCCTATGCATGCTTGGAAAACAAAGACCTGCTTCTGCTCTTGGCTGTTTCTTATGCTACGGTATCTCCATCTCATGCCAATTACTAAAGCTGAATCCAACAGCTCTGGTTACCCCTCTAGTAGAAGAGGTGCAACATCCCCCACTGAAAATCCACTCAGTCCCCATATAGCTGTTTTGTTTGTGCTGAAGCCCTTCTAACATGTCAAAGGTGGGGTCTCCGGGACCAGGGCTCTTCTTTCTAATCCAGCACAAGGTCCTGGTCCTGGGCTGCGTTTCCTCATCCAGCTGTCCACAACAAGCAGGAGTCAGACCGCGGCTACTCCAGGAGAGGCAAAGTTATTCAAACCAGCTCCATGGCAATTAAGACACTCCTCTATCTGTAGGGTCTTGATTTAGCAAAAGCAGGTGAATTTAAGCAGGTAGCTACAATGTTTTTTTCAGTTGGAAACTGAGCTCTTTTCCAAGTTCTGCTGAAGTCTGTGGAAACCTCTTCTGTGAATGCGGTCTCGAGTTCATTTATTATTTTGGAATCTAGTTTTTTTGTTTGGTTAGGTTTTTGTTTGGTTTTGGTTTTGGTTTTTTTTTCCACCCGCATTAGTTAAAACATCAGGAAATGGAGACCTTGGATTGCATGTTCTGCCATAAAAAGGAGGAGTCTGAACAGTAGATGTGATTGTGTGATCTGTGTTATGTGAGTCATTGCTGGTGTTGCTTCATGAAATTCCTATGGAAAAAATCAATAGGGGGTAGGGGAAGAAGCAAAAAGTAAAACTATATAGAAGTGCTTTCAGGTTGCCTGATGCTTCTCAGTATCTGCAAGTTCTGTCACAAGAGCTGTGAAGGCATTGCTTCATACACCGACGGAGGCACCACTTCAGAAGAAGGAACAAATGGTGATTTCACTCCATTGCTCATGTTTCAGTGTAACAGGGTGTGCTAATTTTTGGAGAATGTTAAAGATGACCATGCCATGAACATCACAAACAGAAAGAAGTGGCAAGCCCTGCAGGAGGTGCTTTTTTTTCTTTTTTTGAAATGGGTTGAGATTAACAAGGCAGCAATGCACCTGCATTAAACATGGTATTCCTGTTTGAGGTGTGGCTTTGCTGCTTGAAACATGCAGGGCTGAGTTATAACAGGACTGTCCATTATATTAATGCCTAGACAGAGATACATGACAGTTCCCAAAGACTAGGTATAACTGAAATGAGGTAGTTGCGCACAGCGCAACCTGTACACGGCAAGCTGTTCACTTATCGGAACCAGAAACGCTAACTTCAAGTTTCATAACTTTCTCTGACCCCATCCTCAACTCTACTTGTGCGTAAGTGAAAGAGTAACTTGCTGAAGAGCATCCAACTTGTTCCAGCTCCGTGCCAGTAAGAACATGCCACAGATGAGACTGCATCGCCCTTGAAGAAGGACACAGGAAGTTGCTAAATTTTGGTGGCTCACTGTTATAAAACTTGCCTTTCAGCGGTGGGGGTGAAGAGTAACAGTTGGATAATTATGATTTAGAACAGGAGTTTCTTACAGCTAGCAGCCTTTCCGTGTCACCTTGCACGCTCTGAGACAAATGTGGTGACAGGGAGACACTCTTCTGACCTAGACCTACTTCGGGGACATAGTGTTATAGTTCTACAGTTGCTATTAAGCATAAAATCTGGTACCATCACACATATGGGGTTAGTAAATTAAGAAAAGGGTTCAGTTCAGTAGACTGCATCTTGAATTCCCCTATAAAACATTCATCATTTAATATTAAAGGTGTGACAGCCTGAAAGTGCAGTTCAGTTTGTTTGGAGCAGAGAGCAGATACCTTTCCACACTGTCTGCTTTTTCAGAAGATAGCTGTTTTGGAAAAGCTCCTGTCACAATCTTTTCTGTGGAGCATCATGGGTCTCACATCAATAAATTAGATACAGTGAGAGCAGTATGTGTTACTAACTGAATATGGCCTGGACTCTGAATGTGTACTTCAGACTGGCCAGTAGAAACAGCAGATACATCAAATCTTTCTGAGCCTGCAGAATATTTTCTGTGCCAGTACCTATCTTCCAGGAAGCTTCTGTTTTTTCTTAAGATCTCTTGGACAATAAGCAATATAACTGAGGGGACCTGCCGTCTTGATACTATGTCTTCAGAGGGGTATTTAAAAGTCCTCTTTGAAAGATGAGGCACATGTTAAATCCCTTCCAAATACCTCAAGGCTGGAATGATCATGTTTTATAATACTGATTTTATCAAACGTAAATGTTAAACAGAACTCCGTTTTGTTGCTATTACAGAAAAGAATATGTATTTTTAAGCAGAGGAAATACGGCTCATGTTCTCAAAAATTTTACTCTTGGACCTAGGCCAAACTTTGTTAATGAGTCATTGTAGTATAGCTACCAACCTTCTGAAGTAAGTAAAGATCCAGTGTATCAAAGGTTGGAGTGGGGCAGAGGGACTGGACAGGTTTGGAATTGAGACATTAACCACTTGACTGATCCCGGTAGGTCAAGAGATAGCATCTAGCAGTGCTCACTGGCATCCAGGCAGACTTTGCTTCATCCTGCATTTGCAGGACAGCCTTCTGGCTAAAAATCAGGCTTAGGACATGTGGGCATGAATCCTTGCCGTGCCCAAGTTTCAGGCACCCTGTGATTTGCCTTGTACTGCATTCTGAATGGGCATTCGGCTCCTGCGTTCAAAGCTGGGTCTGAGGCTTTTAGCAAGTCACGGACAGCAGCAGTGGCATAAGATTTAGTAGCCGAGTCCTTAGAGTCCGAAGTCAGTCTGTGCAGCTTCTAGCAACCTTCAGTCTGAGCTGCTCCTGGGGTTTATGCTACACTGCTCAATGGCAGGTGAGCTGCAACTGTGCTTCTAGACTTGGCACAAGCAGACATGTAGGATTGTTGCTTAAAAGCTTCAGTGAGGTTTAGTGATGGAGGGCAGGTTTCTTCACCCCTACCTCCCTGCTCTGTCATCCTTCCTGCCAGAGGGTGCTGCTATGGGAGCAGGGGTGGCAGAACAGGCATCGCGTCTTCTCATTGCAGCTGGAATATTAGTCTGAACTAAACCCAATGATAATTTAAGGTAGTGTGTTGCTGTGATTGCTGAAGAACAGATATGTGAGCTGATCAGGTGCCCTTGCATTGCTCACACATGGCAGAGAGGTTATTCCCACCAGATGTAATCAGCTGAATCCATCAGGGTGTCTGGCTTTAAGCTCCAAGGTACAGACACACTTAAAATCCAGTCTCTTTCTGAACCGCAAGGGTACCAGTTGGCTAGGCAAGGGGGGGTGTGAGGGTACATGACCACGTGGAGATGGGAGCACTTCTACTTAAGATGACCCCATATTTGCTCAGCTGCTTGATCAGAATTTAAGAGCTAGCGATGAGGTATGGGAAAACTCACATTTCCACCACATAGTAACCGAATGCAAGAACACAGAATGACTCTGCTGGTGATACACAAGCTTTGTGGATGCTAAAATAGGCATTTTAAAATGTGTGGGTTCTTGATTCTTCACCTAGTCAATGATTACTTATGCATTCCTCTGGTACTGTGAATTGAAACATAATGAGTTTCAATGGGTTAATCTCTGTGAGCAGAGCAGTACAAATATCAAATAGTGTAGTACGCTTCGGAGAGCTTTTAAGGGAAGATAAGTGGTTACTGCTACTGCTATGAGGATGTATTGTCCCTAGAAAAGGGTTCACTGCTTGAGAGAGGATATTCAAAGGATATCAGTGTATAAAGATCTGTGCAAAAGGACGGGACGGACTTGCAAATACTCTCAAGAGGTAAGGGGGATTTAGAAATTACTATCATTAAGCTGTTCCCCTTGGCCTGGAAGTGCAGGATTTCTTATTCAACAGAATACGGGATGATGTGACTTTTTTTAATATATCAGATGAAAGCTTGCCAAAAGAAAATGATAGGACCTGACTAACCCATCTGAATAAGCTCAAGTCTAATAAATGACTTCTAGTTTACTGGCAGAAGAGCATCTGAAAACATCTTTTGCAACTGTTGGGAGAATAGAATTATTTTAATGAAGAATTTTGATTCTAAATTGGGAGTGAATGTAACAGTGATGTTGTGAATGAGTTTATAAAACTTGATTTTAATAACTTGCATTTTTGAGATTGAGTTTGCCAGTTCTGGATTTTTGGGAGAATCCCCAACTGGAAAACACTGTGAAAACCATGTGAAATGGGGTGTTCTGCATTTATTCCACCTTTCTGCCTTTTTTCACTTCATAGTTTCTGCTGAAGTGTCTTAAAATAAAAAATGTTGTATTTCATGCTAAAATTTCTGCAGGAAAACAGGAAAGGGTTTTTGGGGGAAAAAAGTTGCTTCAAGAGGAAATGATTGTCTCTTTCTCAGTGAACTTAGAGTTTACTCTACATTGGACAGAATACTATACATGCCATTAGGCTTCAGAAAACCTACTGCCTGTTGGAGGAGTTGCAAATCTTGATTGCAATAGCTCTCTTGGTGAACAGCATACCTGAAAGCCAGCTGGAACAGCCTGCTTTATTCAGGGACTTTTTGCTCGGTTCTGTTCAGCGTTGATCATCTCTGGCTTAACATCACAGCAGTAAGTAGGGACCACTGATCTGCGCTGAGGCCTTTCTCCTTAAAATCGATCTGTGTGCACGTGAGCCCTCGATGCCAGGCTTAACAAGGAGGGTGCTAAAGGCTTTTAACCTGCGTCTGAGGGGAGGGAGGCAGCAAGTCGCACAGGGCACAGGCCAGCTGGAAAGGAACCCACATGGAGGTGCTAGCTAGGAGGAAGGCTTTTAACTGAGTTGAATGGAGTTACTGCTTTTCCCCAGGGACTGCTCTGTCCCCCTGCTCCAAGCAGGACCCGTGCCTAGATCTGAATCTGGAAGCCTCTTTGGGCTTCTTCATGGCTTGGCTGAACTCTGCTTTAGTTCCCTTGTCACCGGTGGGGATGAAGACGGCGTAAGACTTCAACCTAAATATCTCGTGATGGGTAAGTACAAGAACTTCGTAGTTTTATGTTCCAGCTTAATACCAGAACATATCTCCTGTCTCATTGTGTGGCCTAGAATTGACTAGACCAAAAATATCTGCTTGTTTTGAATTCTAGATACTTCAATAGTTGAGTCACAGTTTTCTACAGAAATCTGTGTAAGACTTGAATTGGGAATGATTGCCTTAGATACAAGAGGTGGTTGTTAATAACTTGTTTAAAGTCTCTAGAAGGCACCATGTGGACAAGGTAGAAACAGCTATGGAAAAAATGCGTGCTAGTTACCATGAAGATCAGTACTGGATGGGAGATTCTGTCTGTCTGCCTGCATGGTTACTGGCAGAACCAGAGTCCTGATCAGAGGCATCCTGCTGACTGCTACTAAAAGTCATAATAAAAGGCCTGAGGGGAAAAATTATTTAGCACGTAAACTTGTAGATTAGAATCTCAAATGGCTTAAGTTCATGTCTTATTGCAATAACTGCAGCGCAAGGCTGCATGGGGAGGCTTATACGGGACCAGACCTTTGTGTGTAAGCACGGGACAGAAGGCACAGGGAAACAAACCCTTTTCTCTTGGGACTGTTCACAAAAGGAGAGCGCTCAGGAAGTTTATGTCTTTCCTAACAAAGCCGTAGAAGAGCAGGCATGAATGTATTGCTAGCAAAGTTTTCTGCCATTTGGGCTAATACAAACCTATGAGTGGGTAGAAATATCGCATCTGAGCCATTCCGGTTCAGTCCAAGAGTAAAGGTATGTACAGCCTGCACCAGCTCACCCACCACTACTTTGGGACTATTTGTGGTGAGGTGCAAAGACCCCATTGCAATTGGAGACCTCTGACCTGGTAAGCAGGAAGCAGGTTTGATGTTACAACTATGTTTGTAATCTTTACACAATCCTCGATGTGTAAGGTGTTTATGCCCTGGCCTTTGGGTAATTATGGCATATATTAGCCTGCCAGAACCAAAGAACTGTAGATTGTGTAATGAAGGAGTGGTTGATGGGGAATGGGCAACCTAAGCTCTGGATTTGGTGTGTGAGAAGGCATAACATGCCCTAGAAGGCATAACAACCAGTTTTAGTAGGAAAGGGGCAAAGATCCTATTTAGTTAGCCAGAGTCATACTAAGTCTTGCAGGACTACTAGAAAATGGCTATCTAAGCAAAGTACAAAATGAACAGCAAACAAATCTTGCAAACTTTTCTCCCTTTGGAAGTGGAAGGAACAGCTGAACTCGCCAGAAATAGCCATGGACAGTCCCAGTGTACTTTCTGTGTTGGTTTTGTCCTAATTTTCTTCAGTGCAAGCTCTTAGAGCAGATAACCCCAGCTAATTAGCTGCTCAGAGGCCGATGACCCTGGATATTCTTGCAGATGAAAGCAGAAGCTGCTGGCTGATGTCCTTACTGACAACTGAGGGAATGCACAGTTAGCACAGTTATACCTGAGAATTTAAACTGTCTTCTGGCTAACTCTGCATGCACATAGACTCCTAGTGCAAGGACTTCCCACAGATGAAGGAATAATTTGCTTTTTTCATTACATTACCTCTCAGTGAGCTCCCAGTGAGGAGGAAAGCAAGGTGATAATGGTGTGGGGAATGAGCACGAGCTTGGTGGTTGACATGGACCCCCCCACCAGCCATCAGCACAAGGATGGATGTAACTCCTTCGTCACTTCTCAATATGGCCTGGCCCCCTGGTAGGATGCTGGGAACAGCCCTTGGGAATAAGTAGCCTGTCCTGTCAAACAGTACTTAAACCTGTAGCAAGACAGGACGTCAGTGATTGATTCTGCACACCCAATCCTCAAGTATGGTGTCAGTGCAAGTAGCTGTCTTATATACACTTTAGAGATGGCTCCACCTGTGCGATCAGTTGTAGGCACCTTCGCTAGGTTGTCACATAATGCTGGATCAGTAACGGGACATTTGTGTGAACAGCCCTTGGGCCTCTGCTCGCGAACTCGTTCTGCTCTTTCAAGACCTCTGTGGCGATCTTGCGGCTGTTTGCTTTACATGCGTTCTCACTCAAAAGCCACTGACGGTTCACTCTACACAACAGTAGTGTGTAAAAACATTAATTCAACTGTTTGTTATTAATTATTTAAATATGGCAATGTTATTGATATGGATTAGACTTTTGAGTTTTATCAGAAGAGCATAGCCTATGTCCTGTGACAAGATTCAAGATGTCCTGTCTATCCTTGCATAACGTGTGCTGCCTGGGGAAAGCAAGGACGGATGTCTCAAAGCTAATGGCCAAGTGTTGGCTCCTGGCTGGGGGTGGAAGTACAAGGAACTCTTAGGAGAGGTGCTGAGGTATGCAGCTGTTGCAAGATGGGTTTAAAGCAGAAGCCTGTTGGGTTAAAAGTTTGTGGTTAAAGTTTAGGTGTTGTCAGTGGATGCTTCCTTCACGACTTCATTCAAGAACAAGGTGGTGCCTGACCATACCTGGACTCCTTTGTCATCCTCTGGTATCCCACTGTTCTCTCTCCCCTGCTTTCCGGCTGGTACATCTTCTCTTTCTCCTCTTTCAGTTCTCCTGGCGCTTTCCCCAACCATGGCAGGTTCCTCATCTCTACCGCATGCCCCAGCCCTCTTGGCAGAGATGTCGGACCCTGTATCCCCCCGCCTGACACTAGCTAGCCTGTTGCACTGGGATTCTTTTAATTCAAAAACAGTGTCATGTTTAAATAAGGTTGTGAATGTTGTGATGTATCTGAATACAGCTCAATTGGATTGCTTGTACAAGCATAACTCTGCTACTTGCTGGTCCTCCCCCTCTCCTAATATAAATTTAGACAGACTATCAGACTACATTTTGAATTCCAAGATTAGGACTGGCTGTTGGACCTTTATAACAGTGAGAAATAATCATATTGCTTTTAATGGTTTTGTAGACCCTCTCTCCTGGAGATCTATCGCTGCTGCCAAGCAGCGCTGTGTGACTGAAGTGCTAGCCAAGCTTTGAAACAGCTGGATTTGGCAGAAATCTGGAGGTTAAAGCCAGCCTCAGCAGACAATAGCTGGGGCGTCAGCTCAGGTGGTGGCCCGCAGCTGCTGCTCCACTCCTGACAATAAATCATAGCAGGGACTCGACTTCAGAGCCAAGGCTCAAAAAAGCCATTGGTGCAAGAACTCAGCTGTTCTGCAATGCGCCTCCCCAGGGCAAATATGGAGAGGTGGGTTAGAGAGTGGGTATCGGCAGGCTCCTGATCCATCTCCCAGTTGCTGTACGGCAAAAAAAAGATGCCTCTTTGGCTCTCCGCTGTGACACAGTTAGGAAGGCAGCAGTTAGGAAGGCAGTAAGGACTGTGCAAGGGATGCTTCCCTCTAGGGTCAGGCCTGAAATACGTTAAGGAGTTTATGGGAGATGAGCTAGCAGTTAAGGTGGAAAGGATTATCCTCAGCTGAGTTTGCTCTCTGTACTGTTGAAGAAGAGAAAGCTGCAGATCTTTAGCTCGTACATCTGCTTCTTCCTTAGCAGGATCAATCTGACAGATTGCACAGATGCACTTTTATTAAGAGCATTCACTTTTTCTGGCCCCCGCTTGGTTCCCAGAGGGCAACGCGGTACCACAGTGCAGGGCAGGAGCAGTGCCCAGCAATCAGCATCTCTTCACCACAGTCCGTGTGTTCGTCCCTGCTCCCAGCGGTGCGTTTCTTATCCTTGCCCCGGGGGCTGGCGGCAGGCCCGGAGCTGCGCCTGAGGCATATGAATAGTGGGTTGGAGGGTCTTTTTCAAGGTCTGTGCACTCACCAGGCAGCTGGGCGCTCGGTTTGGAGCTCTTAAGGGTCTAAGTGTCATCCGAATCCAGAGAGGAGGTGAAAGATGAGAGCAGACGTACCGTCCGAGGTTTCCCCTTCACCTCTCCTGCTCTCAGAAAAATTTGCCTGACAAGGCAGTAAATCTTTACAGGAGCCCGGCAGCCAGGCAAGCGGTTGCGGAGGAGAACTGCGCGGCCCCAGCCAGGAGCCTACGGGTTAACACACCAACTACGGGGCTTGGGTCACCCCAGGCTCGCGGGACAGCCCAGCATAGAGCAGCCTTCAGATGAAACAAAGTACCTTCTGCCTAGCTGGGGCGCAGATAAAAGATCCCATGGCATTTCTTGTGGAGCCTGGAGGAGACTGCCAGTGCTGAAGCTGAACTCTGCCAACAAACAAAACTGTCTTTAAACTCTGAGGCTGTGTGTGAGCTATTGTTGGGGACATAATGGCTTCTCTGTTTCCCTGCACAGTCATTGCTCTGCAAACGCGCCGCTGGTCTCTTTTAAAAGTAGTTAAGTGTAAATCAAGTTCTAGAACCTGGAAAGAGGTTTCATCCATTTACCTTTTACTGCCCTCGGTTGACACTTGTTTACAGAACAGCACATACGGTAGATTTACACCCTGGTTTGAGCTGCTTGACTTGGAGATGGACATCTTTAGCGCTCAGACCGAGACTCACAGATACAGGGCTTGGACAGCAAATGCCTGTCTCCTAATTTAAGTAACAGGAGTGGGGGTGAGCTTGAGGGGGCAGTGCTTGCTAATCTTCCCCCTCTGAGAGAAGTTTTGCTTTGGCTGGCCTGGCCTGTTTTCTCCAGCTCGCTCGGTGCTGGCACGCTCACCGCTCCCTAACCCTGCGTCTGCTGCTGCTGCTGCAAGGCACTGAGTGCTGCTCCGGCTGCTGGAGTTTGCTCTACTTTGAGCTGTTGAACATCCACAGAGGGTGGGGTTGGTGGATCTGCTCTTCACGCACAATACCACGGATTGGCTTGTCTCTGAGGATGGCAGGTGCTCCGGTAAAGTAAAGGGCACTACATAGTGGGAAGTTGGTCCTGAAGGCAATATGATGAATTTAGGTCTTTTTTTTGCTGGAACAATCCTGTAATGGGAAAGGAAATGAGTCAAAGAGTAACTGTTCAAGCTGTATTTCATGAAGTGTCAGTCCCAATAAGATGGCAGTGACTCTTCATCCCCTCAATGGCTCTCGTCTCATCCTGGTGTGTATCTGGAATATGCTTGCTGGAGAGCTCCTTGGTGACCTGTTCTCGCTCCCAGATTAACTCTAACCCTCTGCACCCCAAGAGCAGCTGTGTGCAGGACTGGGAAACATGGTGGCATGAGCACTGGCCATCGTCCTCTAGAAGTGGCAGGCTCATTGGAAAAGCGCTCTGGCCATGGGCCTGGAACAGGAGGGGGTGCTCTGCTCACACTGGGGTGCACCAAATAGCTTTGGCCAAGGTTGCTTGCTAATGACTAAGATGTGTTTTGCGCTGGTCATTGACAACCTTCTGGTCAGAGACTTCTTAACAGACATGATATTTAAAAGCAGATTATGGGAAGTTTGTTTGGGGTTTGGTTTTGTTTTTTTTTTTCCCTCTGAAGATGATGTGAGTCATGACTAACACCAATTATGTTCTGCTCCATGGATTTCCCTTCTCACCTATGAATCTGCTGCTTTTTTGGTGTATGAAGTTACACAGGTTCTTACCCAAGCGATAGTTGCTGGTTTGGGGCCTTTTCATTGCCGGTACTGTAACAGTTCAGAGCTGTTACCAAAGGGCTTCCAGGAATCTGTGGGGTGCTTGCTGAAGTAGATCACTCTGGAAATAGGATGGCAGTAATGGGTAAAGGGGAAGCTGATAAAAGCTTTGTTGTTAGAACGGTTGTTCTGCACAGAGGTGGCAAGGGCACAGAGAAATGGTACCAGCAATGCCCACAGAAAAGGTCTTGATATGAATCTGAGTGAGGAAATATTTGGGAGACCCCCTCTGAGAGGTTCAGGGGAGGAAGCTGTTCACTGCCCACAGCTCAGAACTCATGGAAACCTGCTGAAAAGCAAGGGCTGGAAAGATGGAAAGTAGTCATATATAAAGCCTCGCGGTGTGGCTATGAAGAAGGGAGGAAGAGGTCAACACAGATGGCTGCTCACCTGGCAGAGCCAGCCTGCCTCCAGGGTGCGGGCAGGATGCAGTCCTCGACTCACATTACAGAGGCAATGGGCCTGCCAGCGTGTGTCGGAGGGGGGAATCTGGTAAAAAGTCTCTGACTGGTATTGCTGACTTGATATGGGAACTAGAGCAAATCCAATCTGACGCTGGGTCCCTTGTTCTCCCGAGCAGAGCAGTAACTTAAATGCTTGCTGAGCATCTAAAATCCTCGGAGCGTAAAGTCACCAAGAGCAATTGGTTGTCCTATCACCACTGAAAGGTAAATGTAGCAGGACACCTTGCGCATCCCCTCCCCTCTTGATATTCTACTTCACCTCAAAACAGGACATCACTGTTGAGGCCAGAATTGGGCTCACACCTCCCCTGGCCACTCCTTCTCAAACTGCCCTTCCATGTGCAGAGCTGTCAGCTGCTGGGGGGTAGAGGGGGGGAACAGTGGATATGAAAGAAGGTAGATGAAAAAACTGCCCCTGGGGTGATCATCTGTCCCCTAGTTCCCATGTGCCCCAGAAGCAGCAAGGTTGATGATCCTGTCTCTTCCCACAGGAAGATGAAGAAGCGCTATGTGGTGGCCGGAGTCCTGACGGCAGCCCTGCTGGGGCTCATCTTGTTCCTGGGACTCTTCTTCGGGCTGCGCTCTGACTCAGGGGACACACACACTTATAAGAGGGCGGCTGTGGCTACAGATGCGGGGCAGTGCTCAATAATTGGAAGGTACCCGCTAAGTGTGCTGTGACTCTCATTAGCTCTGACAGCTCTTACACAAGGCAAAACTGTTGTTTTCCCAATGTCCAGGTGCAAGCCTGGCAGTTGCCCAGCAGAGATAACCTCTAATCTCCATGTAGAAAGAGGAGGCCATAATAAAACCTGGGCTTTTACCATACCTGACCAATGTTACTGCATTTGCTCAAAAACAACGCAGCAGGCAAAGATTCCCTAGATGCATGAACAACGGGAACAAGAGATGCTTTTCAACCTCCTTTAAAAATGATTTGTCAAGCTGTCCTCCAAGTTCTAGGTGCAAGTGCTGCGGATTTCGGGCTTCTCAGAGTTGTTATTTCTCGTGTAATGAATGTGTCTGGGATGCCTGTCCCCACATGTACTTTGACACATCTCGGTGTTTTCAGGCTAGTTTGGATGTGTCTCTAATGAGGGCTGATCTGGTCTGCACCTAGACCATTAGGATCTGTTTTCTAAGGTGGCAGAAGCTCAAAACTTCCTATTCCTGAGGAACCTATAGACTGGGTGTGGACAAATGTGCATTAGAGAATCCATCATAGCTGCTCTGACGAGATGAATCCACTGCTCAGAGACACTGTAACATGTCACCATACGATGCCTTCTCTTCTGCTGCACAGGGACATCCTTCAGCAAGGTGGATCAGCAGTGGATGCTGCGATTGCAGCTCTGCTTTGTGTAGGACTCATGAATGCTCACAGCATGGGCATTGGAGGGGGCCTCTTCTTTACCATCTACAGCAGCACAGGTAAGGGACAGGGCCATACACATCTGGAACAGTTTGAGAACTGTTTGTCTAAAGCAGGTAATTTATCATACCTGAGTGAAGGTAAAAGACTGACTCTCACAGCCTCTGGGGGAACATGCTGTCCTCAAAATAATTGTCAAGAAACTGGCTCACATTGATCAGATTTCTTCAGCAGAGACCGTGCCTGTGTGTTGAGGCCAGGGCTAAACATCATCTTCCCTGCTCTGTCATTAAAGGCAAAGTGGAAATCATTAATGCAAGAGAGGTGGCTCCAAAAAGAGCATCGGAGGACATGTTTGGGAACAACACACAGCTCGCTCTGAAAGGTATGGCAAAGGCTGTTTCACTGCTTTGAGGGGAACCACATAGCTCCAACATTAGCTGCTACTGACATGTCTAAATTAAGAACATTTCTTATGATTAGGTTCTTGCCTATCTACAGGATTTCTCCCCTAGGAATGTCCTCTACTTTACACAATCTGCAAATTCCATCCTAACAAGGAAGCTAAAAATAAAGTCCTTCAAACTATTTGGTCACCTCAGCACTTTCTGCTTTTCACTTCATGAAAATGCAGGTGAATCCAAAGCACTGAGTATGACCTGTTCCGTATCTGCCATCTTTCCACCTCTTTGGACAAATCTCTGGGGATCAGCTTAGTTCTTGTCAGTTCAAGTGTCCTCCCTAAATACCTTAGGTGGCGGCTTCAACTAATGGCTGTGGGGCTCCAGAGAAGAAGTAGTAATTTCCTTTCAGGGAAGTATTTTCTAATCAGAAATAGAAAGAAATACTAACTAGTTCTCTTCATGGTCACCCCTGTAACCAAGGAGGAGCAGCACCTTGGAGGGGGTTTGAGAAGTGTGTTGAACTTCTGGGACATGCCAATAAAAACAGGATTGAAGCAAACTGCTGCATCAGTATGCAATGTAGTAATCAATCTATTGCAATTGTAGTTACAATGCTGCAGCAGAGGTTTTTTTGTCTTAAGTATGTACGCAGTCTGTGTCCTCTTATGGTAGAGTGTACTCTGAAGGATTGGCAACTGTGGGCAGCTATGATAGCCTCTGTGTTCTGAGCAGCTTTTCTCTGGTACAGAGCCTACCGAGGGGAAATGACCCAAAACCTTGATTTACCAGCAAGAGGATAGAGGTGTTTCAACAGTCTAGAATACGCAGGCGTAAGTGTCAGACAGAATAATTCCGTTAGCATCGTATGCATGAGATGAGCTGGTCATAGTATACATAATCCCTGCCTAAAACCAGGGCTGCCAGAGAAGCCTGCTCTACCTCCTACTCCATCACTTTCTTTTCTTGCTATGGAAGACTAATACGTTCCTTATCTGCTCCAGGAGGACTGTCCATTGCTGTTCCAGGAGAAATTCGTGGGTATGAACTAGCTCACAAACGTCATGGCAAACTGGCATGGAAAGATCTGTTTCTGCCCAGCATCAAGTTGGCAAGAGAAGGATTCCCTGTTGGGAAAGGCCTTGCAGCAGCCATCAAATCAAGAGAGGAGTCAATTGAAAGCAATCCCTCGCTGTGGTAGGTAGAGCAGTCTCCCTGTCATAGGTAGAGCGGTTGCTGTTCTGTGCAGAGAAATTTGGGATAACTGCATCCTAGCTGAAAAGTCTCTGTGTTTGTGTAACATGGGATCTGTGAGGAGTGTGCCTCCCCTGCAGTGACTGTACTTACTGTACCTGCTGATGTTATTCCAGCTACCTAAAGGTGCTAAATCATGTGGCCAATTTTAGGAATGTTCAGCCCTGACCTTTAAAGGGAGATAAATTCTGCTTTTAAAGTCCACTTTTCTGAGCAAAGGTGGAATTAGAGTACGTGCTGGGATGAATCTGTCAGATGGCAATGTATTTTCTGAATCCCCAGCTTTTCCTCACACTGTAAGTGCGCCAAGCTAATCTTACCTGCGTTTGGGGCAATTGCAGAGTCTCCTTGAACAGCTCATCTGCTGTCAGGCAGTAGGAATTAGGATCATCTCTTACTCTGCAGTCAGCCTTCCTCAAGCAATGCCTCTGACCATCCGCTTCTGGCAACAACTATGAACATGAAGGGTTTTAAATGCTCCTCCACTTCTTCTTACAGTCAAACCCTTAGTGTCTATGTCAAGCCCTACAGGAGATCATGCTTAATTCTCTCTTTTCCTTAAAACCTCTGCCAGCTGCACATTAGTTTCCAATCCAATTGGGATGTACAGCCTGGGCCTATCTCCTGTACTTCCATCTGGCAGGTCCCGAGCAGCACGTTCATGATCCATGATGAGGGAGCTAGAGAGGAAACTGTCTACCTCAAAGTGCTCTGACAAACAGGGATCAAAACGCATTCTCCTGGACTCACTGGAAGCTTTGAGCCTCATAGCTTCGTAGTCTGTGCTCTGAACTGAACTGCTTGAGTTCAAGGAATGTGGCCCCTCCTGGGCATCTTGAGGCAGTTGTTGGCCCCTTGGGCAGGTAGGGTGGATGGCCTGCCTTGGTGAAAAAGATCAACACTCCCTCCTGCAGGCTTCACTGAGCAATTTCTGAGCAATGTGGAATCCCAGGTCAGAAACCACTGTTCATTTTTATGTCCCAGTGCAAGGTATCAGGATCCCTGGGGCATGGCTCAGGCAGTTTCTCTTCTCTTCTCTCCAAGAAGCCTCTAGCATGAACACTCAAATACTGTGTCAGCTGGTACAGGTACACAGAGTTTTGAACTTGTCTCTGAGATCTGATCTTCTCAATCTCCCTTCTCTTTTAGCGAAGTGTTCTGCAGAGGAGGAAAAATTCTGCATGAGGGCGATATCATCAAGATGCCTAAACTAGCCAACACATATGAGACTATAGCCAGTGAAGGAGCAGATGCCTTTTACACAGGAAGCCTGGCGAAACAGATCATCGACGACATCCGCGGTGCAGGTGAGAAACGGGACGTCTGTCCAAAACAGCGTGAGTGACCTGACTGCTGCGGCTCAGCATCCAGGGAGGAGCCGGTGACCTGCAGAAGCCTTGGGAGCAGGTCAAGCCAATGCGGCCTCTGAGATCTGTGGCAACAGGACACCCAAGAGAAGCCGTTAGCGCTTTGATGGATGCATTTGAAACTCAGTCAGGAATCGATAGTATATACTGTGCATTTCTGTACCATGTAGTCTAGCAGGTCTATGCATTTCTGGATGTAGCATAGTAGATACGTGCTGTTTACAGAGCCTGAATCCAACAAGTTTCTGCCTAAAATGTTACATACGTGGTCCTGTAAACTCTGAGCTTATTTAAGCTCTCGATGCCACTAGATGGTGGTAGTATCCTACCCTTACTAGCTGGCATTGGCTAGTTTTAGTGAACCTCTCGAGTAAGTCATTTACTGGCTTTATCTGTGATGGTTAATCACCGCCTTCACCTTTCTGATAAGAAAGGCAATGGAGCATACAAATTATTCTGCTTGTGGGGTAGCACAAAGCATCTGCACCCAAAAGCTGCATCCTCCTCCTGTAAACAGGACTTCCAAGGACGTTTTGTTACCTGACGTTGCTGGTGGCCTTTGTAAAAAAAGATGGATCACCAGATTTTGGGCTGCCATAAATCAGCCCAACTTCAAGCTTAGGCTATCTGAGCCTCAGGTGGATCTATCGAGGAATAAATTCATCTCCTGTGCACCCATCTTTGCTCTCATTACCTCATGACTTTTTGGACTTGTCCTGTTCCCTCCTGTCCTTGCTGTGAGGCATGGTGATGGAGCGTTCCCTCCTCTTCCCACCAGAGATCAAATAAACCCACATCTATATTTTCCTTCTCTTTTCCAGGGGGCATTGTCACATTGGATGACCTGCGGGACTACAATGCAACAGTGATCGAAGACCCCATACAGATCGCACTTGGAGAGTTTACCCTCTACACGCCTAGTGCCCCCCTAAGCGGCCCAGTGCTAGCCCTCATTTTCAACATACTGAAAGGTGAGAGTGCCACTGAGCAGGGCCTGACAGGCAGCAGGAGCTAGGAGAGCTCCAAAGACAACACCTTTTTTGTTCTGGGAGCTGGCCCTCCCTTGATAGCCACCCAGCAGGTCAGAAGTCTGAGACCCCCAGGAGGGATCGGAGGTGCGGAGACATTCCTCTTCTGCTGTAAAGTCAGGATGTCACATTCCTGCTTGAAATACAGGTGCGAGGGGAAAAATATGCTCCTGATTGGGGCACTTCCCTGATACCTGCATGGGTGGAAACTAGTTTGTACTTGAGGCTTCCTTGGAAAACGTCTCTGCAAGTACATATCCTGCTGGTGACTCCCACAGTGCTTAAAACTATCAGAGCTCCTGTGGTCTCCATGCAGAGATAAGGACAGTCCAGTGATTGCATCTCTGTAGAGGCTGGGCTTCAAGATTATACCATTTGACACAGGTTTATTAGCAGTCCATTGACCACGTACTTTCCTTTGTGTTCACAATCGCTTGTCTTCTGTTGCCAGGATATAATTTCTCTGCTGACAGCGTCAAAACCGTGGAGGAGAAAGGTCTGACTTACCACCGCATTGTGGAGGCCTTTCGCTTTGCCTACGCCAAGAGGACTTCACTGGGAGATCCAAAATTTGTCAACATTACAGAGGTACCTGGCAAAAGCCTTTTCTTTCTGCAACACCGAGGTTGGCTGGAACATGGCTTAAAGTTTTTGGGTGACTAAACTTTGTCAGGGATGCTCTGTGCCACCTACTATTGACAGGCACTGAAATATCTCTGAATCAAAACGTGAAGTCCTATGTGACTCATGGCTGAGCTGTGAGGAATATAAATGGAGGAAAACTTCCTGATATGAGGAAAGGCAAAATCCTCAATTCACCAGAAGTGTTTGAGTATATTTAGGGCTGACCCTCCCTGTTTTCATAGTGTTTGAAGCCTTATTCACTAGATGACATTCCCAGTATCCTTGTGGCTCTCTAACCACAGTCCCGCCTATAGTAAATGGACCAACGGATGGGAAGGGGTGAGGCAGGAGCCCTGCTTTTCCCAACTTCACACTTTGTGCTTTTACTTCCGTGACTCTGCAAAAGCAGCAGGATCTGAGCCCAGCCCAGCTTGATGGACACACATTTGCAACTTACAGAGCAATGACCAGACCTTGCCTTGGCCTAGTCCTCTCAACCTGATCCCTTTCCTCTCATCTCTGAAGCAAAAATAACACTGCTTGCCTACGCCTTACAGCAGTGTTGAGGACAGCTTTTCCATAGACCTACAATAATGGATGCTGATTAACTTCCTACACAAAGGGGTGCATTGTAACAGCTGCTTCTGTGACTGCTTAAAATGCTCTTTGGTACAATGTCCATCTTTCAAGAAGGAGGAAAGCCCCTGCTGGAAAACTATAGCCTCACTGCTGGGATTTGCCATTCTTCTGTGGTCTGAAGTATTGGATATCAGCCTCATAACTACATGTCTCTTAAACTTAATCTGCTGAGTAACTGCATTGGATTTCTCTGACAGGCGATCAGAAACATGACGTCCACGTTCTTTGCGGATAGCCTCCGGAGGAAAATCACAGACAACACCTCCCATCCAGTTGACTACTATGACCCAGTATATTACACTGGAGATAATGCCGGTACATCCCACCTCTCCATTGTGGCTGATGATGGCAGCGCTGTGTCCGCCACCAGCACCATCAACCAATAGTATGAGCTCAGACATTACTTCCACGTAGGCCTTTGCCATCTTCCTAGTAGTGGTTCTGTGGTTGGTATAAAACATCACTGAACTGTCGTCTCTCTGGTGGGGTAGTGACGAGTGGCACTGTTGGTAGGCACTTCTCCTGCTGAGCTTGCAGGTCAGTTCTTGACACCGAGGCCTGTGTGGTTGGGTCAGAGGACAAGATGCGTCCTCTCTCATGTTGGGTTCACCCACCAAGAAAACATGCACTGCATCTAGATCTTCCCATAAGCAGTGGTATCGCTGCTGGCTCTGATTTCCCAGACTTCTGGAAGGAATTTGAGCTAATACAGCTGGCCTGGAAGTGCAGTGTTTGGCTTCGAGTGCTGTCAGGAAGAGCCATGTTCTGCATGTATGGCCTGAAGCTGGGGGGTGAAGATTCTTTTTGTCCATAGAAAATGTGTCCAGCTTGACAGATCTAAGCAAAACCCCAATCATTCCCAAATATGCCAGCCTTTGAGCTATGCTACCTCCGAATGGAGTGTAGTACTGCCCAGCTGGAAGGGGAATTAGTTGTATTTAGCTGCTGTGCTGTTTTTCCCCTTGGGATCCTTGCAGGGGAGCTATACGGCAGGGCGCTGGGCTGCCTTTCCTCTTTGCGTAGTTGTGTGCTCATGGTATAAACTGAACTTCCTTCCCCCAAGGGGTGACGGAATGTCCTTTACAACAGGAGGGAGTGGAGAGTTACTCCAATCAAATCCCATGTTTCACATTGCAGTAATTCACCTGAAGCTCTTTCTGGATTTGCTCTGGTTTTGACATGTCTGCGCCAACTTGTTTTCTCTAGCTTTGGCTCTGATGTACGATCCAACGTGAGTGGAATCATATTTAACGATGAGATGGATGACTTCAGCTCACCTAACATAATCAATGGATTTGGGATCCCTCCTTCTCCAGCAAATTTCATAGCACCAGGTAGCTGTAAACTACCATCCTGACTCAGTCTTTTGGCTGTATCTTGCATACCAACACGGTGGTGTCTGCAAGGTAGGCTGCAACACGTCTGCCATCAGGCACAGATCTGGGGCTTTCTGCAGAGGACAGGGATGAAAGCGAGTCACCTGGCATCCCTGCCAAAAGCACACAACCACCCGCCTCTGGTGCACCCTGAAGGAGGAGAGGTTGTCTCAAGTAAAACTCTTGTGTATGCCTCCTTCCAACAACCAGAAATCTTTTCCCGGGGAGCTCGGTACATGTCAAATTAAATGACTGAGGGCTGCAAAAGTTTTCTTCGAACTGATTTAAGAGGGAGGCAGCAGCAGGAGCTGACTGCAAAGTGCCAGATGGCACTGTCCAGCCTTCTCCCTGCGCTGTCTTGGGAGCTGTAGGGCAGCTTTGGGTAGATCCAGTTTGCATACCTAACCCGAGCAATCTGCCTTCTCCACTGCTGTTTCCCGCAGACCCATCTCACTGCTGCTAAAGCAGGCTGGGATTCTGCTACCCTCCTGTACCCCATGCTTTGGAGGGTGACAGGGAGTTGAAAGGACAAGGAAGGGAAGCCCCATGGTGTACTGGAGGCAGCTGTATCACAGACAGCCCCAGCTGGGACAGGACGGTGGAGGAAGGCACCTTCAGCCTCTGCGTGAAGGACCAGGGTTAAGCTTTGCACTGCAGGACCAAGGAGGAGATGGGTACAGGGGATAGTGAGATCCCCAAGGGCCAAACAAGACATGTGAGCTGAGTCAGGATGGTGGATACTGAGGCTCTGGGTTTAGACATGGAGCAGGAGCTGGCAGTTTTTAAGCTGGAGGTGGAAAGCTGAGCCTCTGTTGCATCTGTGTCCCCAACAGGTAAACAGCCGATGTCTTCTATGTGTCCCTCCATCTTGGTGGATAAAACGAAAAAAGTCAGGATGGTGGTCGGTGCTTCTGGAGGAACAAAAATAACTACAGCAACAGCACTGGTATGTGATGATATGGGCGAACTGGGGACAAGGCTGAGGCAAAACAAGGTGGGGGGAGAGGCAGTGTTTGGGGAAAAGGGCTCGAGTCTCCACCTGTGATGTGACCATGGCTGTGGGTCCCTGTGGTGGGCCAGGGGCCTGAAAGGGAGGTTTCTGCCTGGCCTTCTGAGGGCCAGACCTCCAACGCCAACTCCTGCCAGAGCTACAAAGGGCGTGCTATTAAATTACTTCCTTCAGTGACTCCGGGTCTTTTCCTTTGGCAAGCTGTTCTTGCCACTTGTGGAAGATTTGTGACTTCGGTTTAGCTTTGTCTTCTGTTCTCTGGATCTCCGCAAACTAGTCTCTTTATCTAGTTTAGAGCCGTTCGCATCCAACATCCAACTTTGGATGAAAGTCACGCAGAGAAGCTAAATAAGAACTTAGGTCAGGCATGGTGTCAGGCCATCTGACAGGCAGGCTCTCTGTGAGCTGCTGTGGCAGCCACTCAAACACCCAGCTAGCCCAAAAGTGATCGCAGGAGAAAGCTGTCTCCTCTGCCAGCACACACAGCAGTTCAGAGCACCAGGATAGATGTTGCTTTCTGGCTGAGGTAGAGGAGAAGTCTCCGTAAAAACTGCTACAGGCAGCTTTCTAAGACCTTAATCCTGAGGCTATTTTCACTGGCCAGCAGCCCCAACCTGCAATTTAAGCATGCAGAGATGAGCCAGGTTTAAGGTAACCAGTTGCACAGTAGCAGGCAGCTGTAGCTGTATGTTTGCTGAGGTGACTGCGGTGTGTCTAAGCCTAGCACTAGCTTAATCATAGCAACATAAATCCAGCTACAATAGCTCGAGGATCTGATCCTTTTACTACATTAATTTTAGTAACTCATGGTGTCTTTGTGTGGGAGTCCTCCTAAGCGTATACAAGCTGACTTGCTGCAATGTACCTGTGTTTTGCTTAGCCAAGAGAGGAACTGCTGAAAGCAGGAGGAACCAGAAACTACACCTTTTATGTGTTCTGGTGAACATCCTTCAGACATCTCTGCCTACGTTGCCACAAGGCCTCTTTGAAGACAAGTAACTAACATTAAGGCTTTTTGCTTCTCACAGACTATAATGAATTCCATCTGGTTTGGTTATGATGTGAAGAAAGCAGTGGAAGAGCCCAGAATTCATGATCAGCTGTTTCCCAATATCACGGAGCTTGAGCAGCAAATAGAGGAGGTTTGTCTAGCTAGAGTCTGGGGGGTGTGCGAACTTCTTGCATGGTGCTGGGTTCCTAGTGTTGGGAAGGCATGCACTTGTGGGAAATCATGAAGCTTTGCCAAATGTTCCTAGGTAAGCAGTATGAAAGCTGGCACAGGTCAAGTACTGGGTTGCAATAAGCTATTCAAAGTGTACCTGTAGTCTCAGTCACGTGGGTTTGAAGCCAAGTGTGACCTACATCTGAAACTGAGGGTATATATCTTCTTGCAGTGTTGTTTGGCTCAAAGGACTTGCAAAATAGCAAACCACATCAGGGCCCAAACTATTTAGCAATCTAAATCCAGTGACCCTCAGGAAATTCTCATCCTGTTGTGCAGCCTCCCAGCTGAATCCTGAAGCACTGGCACAGAGCTAGCGAGGGAGGATGCACAGAGGGACTCAAGAACAAACTTGAAAATATTTTCACAGTAAAGGTCTCTGTGCAGCGCTGTCAGTCTGAGAGCTGATGTCAAGATCTGCCTCGCACTGCATACCGCTTGCCTGAGCTGGCAGCTTCATTCACCTAGAGGAATTACACATCCCAGAGGCCTGAGACAGATGCAGTCTTTGTACATATTTCATCCCATGTCTTTATATTAGGGAAAACACTCCTATTTAAGGCAGTTTTCTTCACCAAACTCTGCAGAAGATCCTCCTTTAATAAGCTTCTTACTAAAGTAACAGCTGAGGTATCTGCCTGTAGTGGGAAGGATGCCCTGCTCTCTACAAGTCCTGTGTTTTCCCCCATTCCCAAACAGGATCCATCAGTTCTGGCTGTTAGTACATGAATATCTGAGGCAGGATGCTCTGCGACCAGGAATAGTATTGGTAGCCCACACTGAGCACCACAAATACCACATCTTCTCAATTCCACCTCTTCAAAAGCAGGTCATCCCAGAAGTGAAGGGAAGAGGAGGAGCAGCACGTAGTTTTCGACCTACCTAATACAGGCACTGAACGCTTGGGTAGTCACGGAGGATGCAGGTCGCAGACTACAGCACGTGTGCAGTTTCTCTCTCCTGTTGTCCTCATTCACTTCTGCGTTCCAGGGTATAGAAGAACAGCTAAAGAAGAGAAAACACGATACCACGCGGGTGAGTGGCGGTGCAGTTGTGCAGGCCATTCTCAGAACAGATGAAGGATGGGCTGCAGCCTCCGATTCCCGGAAAGGTGGCTTCCCTGCAGGATACTGATGTGGCTCGGCTCCTTTTTTCAGTGGTCTAGTGACACTGAGGTGTGTTTGGGGGGAAGATCCTTTAGGTCTGCAACTCAGGGACTTCTCACACGAAAGAGAACAAATTTACCTGTGGTTCTGTTGACAGAGCTGGGACAGTTCTCTACAGCCATGACCGCAGTGCCTCATGCCACAGCAGTTTGCTAAGACAGGCACGTCTACCAGGACGTGCAGTACTTACTTGAAGAGCCTGTTCTGCCTTGAAGAGCTTGTGCCCTGCCTCCTCTCCATCCCACGAAGACAGATTGGGTACCCAGAGTTTGTGAAGAAGGTCCAGCTCGCTCAACTGCAGGAGGTGTTTCCCCTGCACAGCGTCAGCTCCCTGTCACCGCTAGAGAAAAGTTTTGTTCCCTGTTGAGTAGATGGGAGTTACAGGACTCTGAGGACTGGGTTTTGTAAGTTACAAACTAATAGATCTGTGCCATAGCAGGAAGCCCAGCTCTAGACTGGGATAAGCCTTCACAAACTCACCGCTCTTTCTTTTAACAAAAGATGCTTCTGCTTTTCACTTCAGTTGATTATTGGAGCTGAGCGGGTAAATGGGGAAATGGCTTCAAACTTTTTTATATTTCTGTTGAGAAGGTCTAAAGGGAAGATGCTACCTGTAAAACTCTGAGCACAACTAAAATAAATAAATATGGAGTCACACATTTTTCTTGCCTGCACAGTTGCTACTGTGAAAAGGGATGGCGAGAGTCTGCATGAAAGAAGCTCTCCTGAGATTTTTCTCTTTTCTTCACCTCTTTGATGAAGCTATGAGTAAAAAAAAAAAAAAAAAAAAAAGTTAAATATCCAAAACAAGCTTGGTTTTCTCCAGTTTGCTTTTGCCACATCACACTGCAGGCCTGAAATGCCAGAGTCTGAGGAAATGGCACGTCTAAAAAAGGGCACACTGCAGCTACTCTTGTTTGAAGGTAAGTTACCATTAATCAGACAATTAATGATCTCTCAGAAATCCATATCTGGCATGGAACAGCTAAGAGTGTCTGTACCTACACATGAGGGAGTTTTGGTGTTCACCTACCAGCATGGACATCACATCAGATAAACTTAGCCTAAGATCAAAACCCAATGTTCCAGGATATTGTCAAGCTCTAGGGATGTTGTCAAGCTCTAGGAGTGTTTATGAAATGCTTGAAACACAAGTAAAACTAACTGAACTCATCTGTTTGGCTTGTTGAAACTTCCTGTCAGTTTCTAAGAACCTTAAAATACAGAATGCATTGAAGAGAAACTGAAAGGATTAAATTTTAGGCATCAGGCACCCTCTCTTTCCCAGTAGTTTTTGGAATTGAGACAGTCTAGTTCCAAGGAATAAAGTGATAGCTAGATCATGCTTAGATCAGAGTCATGACTGACATATATATTTGCTTATATCACTTCCACTAAATGAGTGGCTTTTACCAAAAGTTGCCTGGGATATGCTCTCTGCTCCTTTTTCCTGAGCTATTACTGATGATGATGTGTTAGGTGCAGCTAAGGTGGTGATTGTAAATAACCTAGAGTCATTGTGTTCCTTTAAGAATGAGATCAGTTTGGGGGCAAACATGTATCCTTTTGTTGCTGAACTGAAACTTTGACTTTTCTACTTCTTGTAATTCCACAATAGATGCCACTCAGTGGCAGGCTGCTGTTCAAATCCAGTTTGCAGGCCATTTTAGGAACTTTTGATACAACTTTGTGTATGGAACAGCATCAGCTGATTTTTGTTGGAAATACCTGGTCCTTTGGACTTAGGACTGGCTGAGCTTTCTTGGCCAAGTGTGATCTGAGAAATAAAAACAAAATTATTGCGCAGCAAAATAAGCTTATTGAAACCTTAAAGTCACTATGGTTAGTCTGAACTACAACAGAAAAAACTTGTGCTCTGAAAGCGGAAGGCAGCTGTTTTCTGGGAAACAGCTTTGGACAAACATGCTTTCTGAAACAAGTCTGAGTAACTGCTGCTGGGCTGCTTCTAACAGTTTGTGGTACAGCAGTCTTACTTGTGTTCCTGAATTTCTTCTAGCTAGTCAGAAAACTTCCCTATTATTTATAACCTATATTACAAAACTTCCCTTATGGAAAGCTCAGATTTTGCCATGGCTAAAAACACTTCTGTTGAAAACTAGTCTTATAAATGCATTTGAATTCTTGACTCTCTGCAGAAATGGATTTGTTTTGTTTGTTTTAGCAGTATCACTATAGAGGACTGATATGTTAAAACTAAACTGGGCTAAAGCTTGCATTTACATCCTACATGTTTTTTTTTAAAAAAAAAAAACTATGGGTACTTCTGCATGCTGTAATTATCTACATTTCATTTGGACATATTTGTACATAGGGCATGCATTTCTGCCACCTGCTTTGATACCACATTCCACTACTCACACTACATTGAGGCTGTCTGTGTATCAATAGGCAAATGGCAGTCAGTGGTTCATACTGTAAAACCTCCTGATTGCACTCTGCAGGCTATTCAGCTTGTCTGGATGTTTCAGCTACAAGAAAAGATTTCTTCCTGCTCGTGTCCCACCCCTTTGAATGCAACCACCCGCCCCCCCAGCTTCTGAGCAGAGACGTAATGTCTTGGTGTAAACTGCCTGAAACAACGCAGGGTATGGAGAATAGGACGTGTTGCCATGACCCATTCCAGCTGATTTTAAAGGGAGCTGTACTGTTAAAAGGCAATTCAGATCATGAACTGGGGGGTTCACCTCTTTCCCCTGTCCTTCAGTCTAAGGTTACCACAATTTTCTCTTGGCAACAGTGCAGCCTCTGGAAGGGCTACAGGGAAATGCCAAAACCAGGCTGTTAGAGACGAGTAGCATATCCAGTCTTCTGCACAGTTCTTCGGTTTCTCCAGCGGCGTACTGAGTCTCCAGAATGAACAACTGTTACTGCTGCAAACACCTGGGTGAAAGTCCTCTCTCAAACAACTGCTTGTGTGTTAGGCTAGGCAACAGAGGAGAAATTCCCAGACAGGTTTAAAAACACTTTATTAAAAATATAATTTAAAGACTTTGTTAGAAAATAGAGCAGCCTCTGTACAGTGATGCTTTTAAAGTCCGTGTAAGTTGACTAAGTACAAAAATAATGCTCTCCTGTTGGCATGAGCATGAATGGCGAAAGATCACACTGGGAGCTCTTGACCCAAGCAAATTTCAGCAGCAGTGAGGAGGTGGCAGGGCAAGAGCAGAGGTGCTAAGGGAGGTACAATCCCTCAGCTTCACCAGACGTTGTGCTAGTAAGGATTACAGGACTGGAAGTCCCTGCTGCAGTGAGATCTGCACTCTCATTCCTTTCTGTCTTGCGAATGAAAGCTGTGATGGGTTTTAAAACTGCTTAATTGGCTCAGTTTCAATGTTAGTAGCGAAGTAGTTAAACTGCAGTGAGCGCTGGACTACAGATAATATTCCTATGTCTTCGTGATGGGAAGTAGCGGTGATAGTACTGCACTGGAAAGGTGATAGGCTGGATTACTGAGGTGTGCTTTACCCTAAGGTATGTCAGAAGTGAAGGAGCTTGGAGACTTAGTTACTTGGTGGCTTGGTTTTTCTGCTAGCGAAACATGATAAGGTATGGCCCAGGGCACTGCCGAGGGCTGGCCTGAAGCCTAATAGGGAAGCAAGAACTGCTCTCCCCATCTCCAGCCAGTGCCATTCTCGGTTGCTTTTTGTAAACTAAACTCAGTTGGGCCAGCTAGAAATAACTACAGATCTTGCTAAAGCCAGCATCCGGTCTAGTTTATCTGTCTGGTCCTAAATGTGAGCCACAGCTGGTGTCTGGTGCCCGTAAGTGCTTCCCCCGTGAGAACTCTGCAGTTGGGGTGTGATTTCAGACGCTAGAACCAATGCACCCCAGAACTGGTAGCTGAGCTAAGGGAGTTAATGAAAAGTAGAAAACTTCCGCAAATGATGTAGATTGAAGATGACTACAAAAAACCCCAACGTAACCCCTTCCAAACGAACATAAATACTGCCCACCCCCCCCCCAAACTTTAGGCCTATTCCCTTTCTCTATTCACATTCAGCAGTGCTGTCGTGCTGTCTAACAGGATGCTGGGCCAATTCTATGGCTTGAGTAAGCAGCTCTGATGAAGAAACCAGTAGTCCCTCCTCAACTAGGGGATTTAACGTAAATTCTACTTGGACGAGGAAGGAGGGGGGCAGTGCATGGAGCTGGCTCTATACATAAGTAATTTCTCTTCCAGATGCATGATTAAAGTGCTTGTGGTAATGATCTGGTAACTTAGGAATACCTTTTCATTAAGCTCTGATACAGCTGCGGTCATACTACACGGTCTTTAGTGTACAATTTCTGAAGGAAAACACACATCTGGTTCTAGTCAGCTTCACTCAGACCATCGTTAAAATGCAAGTGAAGGCTGAGATTTCAAAAAGTCTATGGCTTTATTGGATAGACTTTGTGGGTAAAAAAGTAGACTTAAAACCTGTCTGGCCTTGTTTGTAAGGGTGTGTGTGGATGGCCTTGTTTTGATTTGGTTTTTTAATAGTGTGTGCTCAAATACTTGTTTACAGAGGGATTTTATTTGTTTCTGTACTAGGAATACCATGGGCTGTGTGTGAGGTAAGAACTAATGTGTGAAGGGGAGGGGACTCTGCTGGTGCCTTGCTCTGGTTTGGCTTCACTTTCAGAAACACACACACAATATTGTCTGTGTCCACAGGGAAGTACAGCTCATAAGCTTTCGGAAAATAGAGTTGTTGGGGATTGTGGGAACTTGCCCCTGGGTATTTGAGAAGAGCTTTGGGGGTTGTTTTGGTTTTGGGGTTGGTTTTTTGGTTTGTTTGGGTTTTTTTCTTAAATGTTTGATTCTCATGGCCACTTTGAGCAGGGCAAGGTTATGGAGTAACTACAAAAGATCTTTTGTGTCCAGATGCATGAGTTCAGGTCTCTCTTCCAGAAGTTTTCTCTCTCTGTGATAGTTCTTAAGTAGTCCTACCATTTCCTCCTTGTGATCTTAAAGGAACGCTAGAGACTAGTTGTGGTAAACAGGGAGTTGGAGCATGTCCTTAGGCTGTGGGAGAAAAGTATTCTGCTAATACCTGATTAGTGCTGCATCACTTCTCAGCAGTCCTGGTGTTTGTGGGGCCAGGCTGAGCTTGTGGCTACAAAGAAGTCTGCTGATCATGTATCCTTTGCATTTTGAAGAAAGTTATAAAGCTTCCAAAACCAAAGGCTCTTCCACTGCAATCCTCACCCGCCTTCCCAGACAACTTATCTTCTGCCAACATTGAGGAGGGAGAGCTGGCACAGATTGGGACTCCTCTCGCCACAGGGAGAGGTGCCCCCAGGGAATTAAGCTGAAGCCTGTCCATCCCAGGAGCCGGGAATTCACATCGCCCCATGGGAGGCTTATTCTCAAAGTCACCAGCGTGCAGGGTTGAAGGAAGCTTCGGTGCAGTTACTCTGAGTTTGTGGGGTCCTTTGCATCCCCAAGGCAGAGATTAGTAGGGCAGCAGACTTGTGCTACGCTGCACTGATTTCATCTGCCACTTTTGGGAACAGCAGGGCTTCTTTGGATGGGAAAACCAAGAGGGTGAGTGTGGAGTTTTGCTCTCTTCCCTTTCCAAACCCACCCTCTAAGCCTGCATGCTTAAGATTTTAAAATCCTGACCCTATAGACACTTCTTGTAATCCTCATAACCAAAATAGTTACTTATTTCACATTGCTGAGCCCAGTGATAATAAGCTTATTGTGGCAACAGCCTGAAAGAAACCAATTTTGCTCTTAACTGAGACTCTCCAGCAGGAATGGAAGATACAGCTGGGTTATTTCACAGTGTTCCCAGTGGGGTTTGGACCAATTTTCCTTTCCCACTTTGTATTCTTATTCTCAACACCTGATGTGCTCAAGAAATACATTTTTCCATATATCACATAAGTAATCGAGGGTGTAGCTCTAAACAAGGATGGCTGACCTATCCTTGTATTGCCTGAGGGTGACTTGCAGTCTACTGGAATTAGATGCAATCACAAGTTTTGCCCATACTTTAGGAGGCATCCTGATGGGAACAGGCAATATTGACGTGTCCAAGCCAAAGCATGTTCTGAATCTAGTTATCTTCTGTGGTTTTGTGAGTTGTGATGGCATTTCATGCTAATATCCAGCTGACTTCCCCAGCTTCCTTTTATCAGAGTAAGCAGAGATGCATTTTCCTTCCTTGGAAATTCCCTGCACAACATTCATTGCAAATTCATTTAACTTTTCTTTATGTCCTCTTCTCAGCAGGCCGCTCCTAACCTCCTGTAGAGGGGAGAGAAGAGGAAATGGAGTGAATGGGGCAGGGGCCTGAGGTCTTGGTGTTGCCAGGTGTGAAAATGAAGGATGTGTATGTGGGGTCAGGTTGAGAAAGTGAGATTTAAGCAAGAAGGAGGTTAGCTAGAAGCAAAATACAGATTATTCGGGAGAGTTGCAGAAGCAATCTCCTTCTCACCAAAAGGAGAAGACAAGAAGATCCAAGCGAAGCCACTCACCTCACTGAAATGTTTCTCAAACAGGATACTGGCACCTTCAGTATGCATGATGGGAGCTGAAATGGCATGTTCCAAGTCATAGCCAAACCACAGCTTGTTTATAATTGCCTGCAATGAAACAAATTCCACGCTGACTGGCTGGAGATACTGAATAAGAACCTGACTCACATGCTGCCATCCTCCACGCTGGCGTTAAGCCAGACCAGCTCTGCTATAAATCCTGCCTGCAGGATGGTGCAAACGTGGACTCAGTCAGACCAGAAGTCCTACTAGCCTGGTCTCCTGTCTTCATGGTGACCAATAGCAGATGCTCAGGGCATTTATAAGAACAGAGCGAGCACACAATGATACTTCCCAGAATGCCTTCCCTGAGCCAAAGAGCTGTCCTTGAATTCAGTAGCTACTGATGGATCTTACATCTTTCTATTGAGGGTTGTTCTGTTTTCATATCAGGTCCTGGCATGGACTCCTTCCCATGCTTCTCTCCAGTTGAAGAAAGATTAATAATAATAATAATAAATCTTCTTTTTCCTCTTGTGGCCTTATCTGCTTTTATTTCTTGATTGCTGAACAAGTTGTTAGACTTCGTGCTTCAGCAAGCTCTTTTTCTTTAAGGTTTGTTACTCTGTGTACATGCGGTGGTGGTTTTCTGTTTTTCTTGTTCTTTCCATCATGTAGCTTATCAGTTTATTTTTGGGGTCCCAAAGTTTTGGGCAATGCCTCTCTTCCTAATAACTTCCTCAGCTTGCTATTTAATTAATCTAACTTCTTGCCTTTCAAAAAAGAATTGAGCGAGGCGGCTGGCACTTGCTCTGGCCTCCAACCAGCAGCCATTAGTGACTTCTAAATTGCAAATAAAACAAAGTACCGAGGAGTCAAGACCTGAGGAGAGCTGAGTAGAAAAAGCAGGTGGGACCGATCATGGCTGGAAATCTGGAAGGGCTGAAAGAACTGGCGACTGCTGTGGGTTCTCGACCTTCTCCATTCCTGTTCTTCTGGTGGTAGTGCAATTCAACCACAGAGCTGAAGCTAGCCCCTGTCCTTGCCACAGAAATGCTACAGGCAAGAAGGCGAGGACAGACTGAGTCTGCAGCAGGCCCTCTTCGCTGCTGCCTTCCACACAGCAGTACTAGCAGCAATAAAGTCATTCCTTTTGTTCAGGACAGCGTGTGCTCCCCTTGCTCAGTGGAAGGCGTTACTGTGTGGTACCTCTTTACTCACCATAGTAGTAGCACTGATAATCCGGGTCCCGCCTGCTCCTCCGATCACCAGCACGTCTCCTGTCTTGGAGATGAGAATGGAAGGCGCCATTGCTGAAGGAGGCTTCTCTCCTAGAGCAGAGGCAGAAAGTATTATTCCTTCCATGTGGCTGTTAAGGGGGCTGGAGAGACACACAAGTTTATCTACCTCACCCGTCCTGCATTCCCCATAGCAAACCAAGTTGCTGCTCATTCCTCAAAAAGCTCAAGTCTTCCAGAAAACTAGCTTCCTTATGCTGAGAACACATCTCGCAAGAAACTGGACCTTTATGGCACAGGCTAAATAGGAAGCATCTCTTGGTGCAGGACAGGGCATCCTACAAGTATTCAGGACTTGCTGCAGCTCATTTAACCCAGCAGAGGAACCATTAGCAGCAATCCTGCCATTGCAGTACTGATGTTCTCTCTCACAGCAGACCCAAGGGAGATTGCATCAGGGATAGCTTATTTCACAGAGCAACAGCACTGCATCAACACTGCTGTGTTACAGAACTAATTGTAAGCCTATAGCATTACTGATTGTGCAGCAGTTATATACTTTTTCATAGATGAGCCTAAAAAGTCAGCAAGCTTCTTCCCTCCCCTCCCCATCAATGAATGATCAGCTTCAGCTTGTTTGTTGTTTTTTTTTTTTAATCTCTGATTTCCCTGGTCAGAAGACAAAACTCCTATGTTTCCATGTAAGGGCATATGTGAGTAGACAGACACACTACAGGGCTTTGTCCTCTGTTAGTTAAAACAAATTTGCTCTCATCCAGACCTAGGAAAGGATCTGCAGTTTACAGACAGTCCCTGCCCACTTGTACACAGCCTGCATATCCATCTCCTGGCCCTGTGTTTTATTTTGAGGGTGAGAATGCTCACCTGGTTTAATGCTTCTGTTTGCCATGCAGAAATCAGCGAGTTCGTTATTTAAAATTATCCCAGTTTGGTTAGAATACACAAAGGAGCCAAACCTGCAGGGGGGAAAGAAGTAGCTTGTCAAGTGCCCGGTGCATTCCTGTTGTGGATAACGTTAAATGAACGTGGCACCCTCTGGGTTATCTCTGTCTCCTCCCAGCCTGCAACTGGCCCAGCTAGGGTGTCCAAAAGGTGTTTGTGCTGCTGTGCTGGAGCCAGAGATAAGCTCCCTGTTACTAGTGCACGTGGGGATTTGCCCAACCCACAGAAACTCAGCAGAGCTCAGCAAGTTGTTACATCTTCGTGAATTATGATGTTCCTTTGGGCTGATGCTCAAAGACCTTTGCTGTCACATGAAAAAGGCATTCACGAGTAAGGGACTGCCTAAATCAAGTGAAGCCCAAGAGTTTTGCATTTCTGGTAAACAGCCCTCGCAGGCACCCTGTGAACGTGGTACATGGCCTATATGTGACCCGATTACCAACGCCTTGGCTGCTCACGGGAAGTTGATGGTGCTGGTGGCGGACACGGCACTGCCGTCTGCGGCGAGCACAGAGATGTGGCTTGTGCCCCTGCTTTTGTAGCTGTGGTTGTAGAAGGACTCCAGGAAGTTGTAATGGTCGAGTGGGTGGTCACCGCGGGTATCTATTCGGCGTCTGACGAGCTCAGCAGTCTTGTCAGACAGCATGTTCCCCACGGTCACCTGCAATCACAGCGAGGACACTGAGCTCGTGCCACCAAAGCACAGGCACGTCTGTCTTAGGGCACACAGAAGCCTGGGGAATTCAGCCCCAATAGTCAGAGCTTGGAGACCTGCACTGGCAGCATTCAGCCCCAGCCTGAACCCCAAGGCCACTGTCCTCACAGAAAATGAACCAAGCTCAGTACTGTGGCACCTCAGCATTGGCATGAGAACGTGATCATCCTTTCAAGTGAACGCCAGCTACAGCTGAACAGAAGCTGCAGACAAAATAAATGGCCTAATCCTGCCTCTGCCTAGGCCAACTGAGCACCATTCCTCTTGACTAGCACTTCTGAGTATTTTCTTTTCTTCCATGGCTGCAAAGCAGGAGGGTGTCAGAGCGTTGCTTGGTACCGTAGCGTTGTGCTGGCAGGCAGGATAGTCTGGGCAATGGGTAGCCTGCTTGAAGGCTTAGCACGTAGGCTAAAATGAGTTTGTGACAATGCAGGTTTTAAAAAAAGAAAGCAGAAAATTGACTTCCCTGCTCCTTCTGTGCCAAGCAGCAGTGTAGAAGCAGCTGTCTGTGCTGTGGGTGTCTGTGGCTGCCCCCATGCACCATGTCAGCTCACCTGAGCTTTGGAGAAGGCTGGGTCACTCATATGGGGTTTTAGCATGTTGCCGAACTTCAGGGCCTCTGCAATGCGATGGTAGGTTTCTACCTTCTCCTCAGGTGTTGCAAGTGATGCTTCATGGAGTTTATACTCTACGGAGCAGCATGAAATAATTTCGTTAATAGACCCAGGGCAATGTTTTTTCAAGAACTGTAAAAAAAAAAGTTGAAAGCAACCTCCTTTCCCCATCCCAGTTCTTATCAAGTTTCCCCTATGCTTTAGCAGGACGTGGACACCGAAACAACCAAGTACTAATTTCTGCTGTGACTTCAATTCCTCTTGAAGCCTTGGGAAAATAGTGTATCCTTTGGCCTTTGCAGCAGCTATGGTGATGCTGATCCACTGTAAGAATGAGCCAGTTCATCATCCTGCTGCATAGTATGGTCACACTGCTGCTTTGGGGCCCATATGGGCTCACCAACTCCATTTCTGCCCGTTACTTTTCTAATGCTCTAGAGCAACACTCTTTGCAAACCTCTTGCTGCCCCTTTTCCCTTAGGAATTTACCTTCCAATATCTTGAGGATGAACATGAGCACAGCACCTCCCATGGGCGGTCCAGGAGAAAACACTGTTGTGTGATTGTTCAGGGTAATGTTCAGAGCTGAGGACACCTCTGCTTTGTATGCCTGAAGGTCCTCCAGTGAGATATTGGACCCTTCAAGAGAAAACCAGATGGGTAGCTGGCATTAGCACATTAACTTCTACAAGGTGCTATGGGCTGGCTACATCAGAGCATTGGTAAAGCTTGTAGAGAGCCATCCCTGTACGCTCCAAATTTCTTCCAACAAGCACAGCAATGTTCTTCATGTGTCCTCATCTACCTCCAAACCCCAGGACATCACAAAGCCTAAGGGCGTTGGAAAGGCCAGTGCATGAGCACTGTGGGTGAATGCTGGAGCAGTAGGTGGCTCTCAGCCCTGCTTCTGGGCCTGAGTTACAAGAATTGGGGAAAGGTGGCCCCTTCCCATGCTAGGTACCACCCCAAGTGGCAAGCAAATGGCATGTGTTGGCTTTCCCCTGGTACCAACTCACTGTTAGCCAATTGCTGGGAAAAGGCCTGTCTATTAGCATTAACAACAGCTGTTACCTACCGGCCTTCCTAATGTCCTCCACCAGGGCTTTTCCTATCTGTCCCCCATAAAATGCTGTAGCTCCATTTTCCGCTACAGCTTTCAGTGTTTGCTGCAGCGCCGGCCACCTGAAGGTGTCTCCAAGCTTCAAAAAATTTTGACCGTCACATATCAGTGGGCTGTTAAAGAAGAACATCCATCAGTTTACACCATGTGCTTATTCAGTCCTCAGCGCTAATCTCTTTTTCCTGCCCAAAGCTGATCTGGTTTATGCATGTGGTATACTTTCCAAGCTAGTGCTGAGCTGCAGTCCCATGGAGAAAAGTTCTTCTCAGCCGATTGCTACCCACAGCACCAGGCACTCTTTCCCCAGACAAAGTTTCCTCTACGGGACCTAATGTTTTGACCCTGGCTTGGGTCAGTGGGGCTTCTCCAAACGAGCGTCTGCTGTAGGGCCCTGCTGTCAGGGGACGATTTCCACACAGATGGAGGCAGGCCACATACAGGCAGCTCCTCCTCATGAGCAGATGTGCTTAGCAGGCAGTTTTGCTGTGCCAAGCCATTCTAAATTACAAAAAAAAAAAGTTGCTGACAGAAAAAAGTTTTTTAAAAAAACTTCTGTTATTCCCTTCCTCTCTAGAGCAAGTATTTACTGAGCAGAAGCTGCAGCAGCAGCCGGCGCTCCATGTCAGCGTGTCAGAGGAAGGGTCTGAAGATGAGGGAACAGTGGTCCTCACACTGCAATTTAATTCATGGGTCTTACCACAGTCTTTTGCCTATTCTGGAGAACTGTGGGTGACGGAATATTTTGTCCATAACCGGGGAAATTAGAAGTGGCTCTGAAAGTAGCTTGAGGGTTGGTTCAAATAGGGCTTTCCATGGTAAGCGGCCATATCGTTTATGGGCTTCTTCATACCCACGAAGTTCTCCCGGTACACCAATCCAGGGGGAACCTGAGAAGCAGAACAGCACTGTCACACCCAGTAAGTCATTGGCCTGTTTCACCTCTCTGAAAGCACTCCAATGGAAGTGTGGATTTGTACAGGCAGGACTAAGGCTTCTAAAAGCAGGTGGCTTTTTTTTTAATTTCCTTTTTCTGTTCATATATTTCTTCCACTACCTAATAGAAGGGGTATAGAGAAGCTGGAGCCAGACTCAGAGGTACATGATGAAAGCACAAGAGGCACATGTTGCAGCATGGGAGATGACAGCTGGAGATAAGAGAAAAAGCAGCCATGCAGGGGGAGCCTGGTCAAACACTAAAACAAGGGAAGCTGTGACACGCTCCATCCTTGGAGAAGTTAAAAAATGTGACAGGACAAGGCCCCAAGCAGCCTGAACTAACTCTGGCATCACTCTGCTTTGAGCAGGAGTTGGAGCAGAGACCTCCAAATGTCCCTTCCAACCAGAGCTGTTCCTGATTCCTTTTCAGGCTCTTCTTCCAAGGATAAGAACATCTCTTCCAGGAACTAGGACACATCTCAAAAGAAAACGTGCTACAGAAGGGGAATGAATGCAGCACGAAACGTGGAGAGATCCAAGATGTGCTGCTGAAGCGAGAGTGCCTGCTGCCAAATGGGAAACAGCAAATGGACGTGGAGCCTCCTCGGATGGGGCCGAGGTAGCTCAGCTAAGGTGGAGCCCAGAAACTCAACTCCTGGTGCTGTCAGGATCCTTCCCCAATGTAAGGAGATGGGCAAGTCCACTAGATTGATTTCTTTTGTTTCCAGAAAGTCTGAGCAGCTATTGAGGTTATTTTTCTCTGTAAGAACTGCTGGGAAATGAGTGCTTTGGGAGATCTGGTCTTGAAATGCAGACTTCCTATGAAGAGAAATTACCCTGTGATTTCTCCTCATGCTCTGCTCCCCACCCCCTCACTGGTCAGGTTGCCAATGGTACTATGAATTGTTACTAGGAATTTTTACGGACCTAGTATTTTTTCTTACTTTTGCAAAAGTCAATTCAGGAAGAGCACGACCAGTTAAATAGAACTTCAGATAAAGTCAGCAAGGTCCTCGGTTCCCCCACCCTGAGCTTTGTGCACTACACACCAGGAGGGCGCACAGCTCTCACGGCCCAGTCTGCGTCCTTACCAATGGGGATACCAGCAGCACAGTGGGACAATAAATTCCGCGGAAACTCCCGTGGGACTGTCTCGCGGGCGTTGATCACCTCGACTGTCCCTAGAAAGGAGAAAGGGGAAACGCTTAACGTTGTCTTCCTGAAGCAGGTGAACGTCACGTTTCAGCCAGCTGTGAGCACCGCACAGCCCGCGAGCCCAGAGCCCGCCACACCGTGCTGAATTGCCCTGAAGCCTTTTCCCAAATGTGTCAAACACACCTGCAGGGTCAGGCTGCAGTCGACACGCTGTCGTTGGCTCCCATGCTTTTATTTAGAGCGAACCAAGCAATGCCTACCTAGAGGCAGTGAAGGTACAGGCACAAGGCCAGGGCTTGTCTCCAGCCAGTTAAGGTCCCCGCCGTGGGATTTTGGGCCAGGAACATGGGCTGGGATGTGCTCTTTCACATCTGATTTGCAGGTTCCTGCACTTTCTCCACAGGTGGGACATCAGACCCATAACATGAGCCTCATGCTCCTTGGTGGGCCATTTTCAAGTGATGGTGAGGTACGTCCATCATGTTTACAAGCAGAATGGTGATACTGAAAGACCCTCTATGTATCAGGAAGCTTGAAAGGAAAAAAAAAACCACACAAAAACCCCACCTGTATACACTTGTTTTTCAGGTCTAGCCTATTATTTTGCCTCCTTCTCTGACTTGTATTTATCTTCTATCAAAGTCTGCAGAGCCAGCTGTCCTGCAGGAGCCCACGGTGCTACCTAGTGTACCAAGCACCCAAGCCATGCGTGGCCATGTGCGGCTCTGTGCAGCAGGATAATTCAGGTGGCACAAGCGGACTGTTAATAGGAGACAAAGTTACATGGCTCTGCCAAAAGGGAAAAAAGAAAAATATAGGTGTTTTGCCAAATTATGCTATTGCATAAGATACACCCAAGCATTTCCAGACCCGTGACTCTGTGAGACTACTTGGCAGGGTTTTTAAGACTACAATGTTTTTACTGTGTTCATTGTTGATTTTACTATTTGGATCTGTAAGCTCTGGGGGCTTTTGGGAGCCAAGACAGTTAAAAAAAAAAAAACCAACACAAAAATCATAAAAGCAAGAACACAACACTAGGGGTTCAGCCAAACACAGAAAGGCTTCCCAGCGGGTCCTGAACATTGCTAGATTTAGACTTCTGAAGTGAAGATGCATCTCCTGGGACAGGAACTCTCACCGCTGCTTTTAGGGAGTCCTACCCACGCCAGCAAGGGCAGCGTGAGATGCAGCCCCCCGTGTCGGCAGGTACTGCCTGAGCTGCTGGTGCAGGATGAGCCCCTGAAGTCCCAGCCAGCAACAGCCCATATCGCTGTGCTCATTGCCAGCACACGTGCCTCACCCCACTCCCGCCTGCCTCCCTCTCACACCTTGCTGCGCTGTCAACTATGTGACTTCTTTGAAATATAGCTTGGGATTGGTTTGAGGGGGAAGGAAAGGTAAAAAGTCAGTTCATTTGAAATCCAAAGCTCCTTCCCCTGCCACACACATTCTTGCTGTGAAAGGATGCGCTCCCTGTAATGGATGTTTTGGGTTAAGAGCAAAAGCGTGATTTGTGATCAAAGGATGCAGCTTTTATGTTCAGAAAAAATTGCTCTGAGAGAACATGAAGGATTCTGACTTCTCCACAGCAGCTGGGTGACTGCAGGGAGACGTGGAACCTTGGAGAGGCCAGGGCTGGCCCATACCTGTGCTGGCATTATAGATGGTAAATATGACCCCACCACCCAGGCCTGAACTCTGAGGGTTCATCACCGAGGTGCAGATCAAGGCAGCGATGGCAGCATCCACAGCTGTGCCTCCGCTTTTCAAGATGTCCCTGTGGTGGAAAGGGAGGAAAAAAGATAGTGTTAAAATCCAGGAATCGTGGAATGGAAGAGCCACGTGAAAACGTCTCCCTGGGGCACTTGCAAGGCAGCCCTAACTTGATGAGAGCAATTAGCAGTTGGAGAAAGCTATTGGCAGCAGTGTAGGGTGTGAGAGTAGAGAAAGGTGCCTTCCTTTGTGGAAGTGAGAAAGAAAAACTAGTGGGAAAGAAGGGAGAGTCTGCAGGAGGAAAGAGCAGTCAGGGGCCAGACCTGTGCAAGGCTGGTCTTCCTCTGAGGAAAGAGTGATGGGACAGAGAGAACCGCAGCTGCTCACAAAAGCTGTTGACAAAAAGGGACAGCAAGGAGCTCCCAGACGTGGAGAAGGACGCTCTCGGCAGAGGAGAGAGCTTTCCACGTGCTGTGAAGCAAACAACTGATTTCTAGCTCCCCACCTACCATTCCCAATAAAACGGCATATGCTGGTCAACAGGACAGGGGCACTGAAGCAGGGTCCGTGTGAAGCAAACTCCTGAGACTTAACATGTCAATTAGCACAAAATTCAGGCCTTACTTCATTGCTCCTATAGTGTGCCTTCCTGGGCTTATGTGATATTAGCACAAAAATCCTAGCCCGTCCTTGTATCCCCAAAGGCAAAACAAACAATCAGAAAACCAAACAGGAAAAAAACCCCAAAACCTCAACTGTTTCTACCTAGGTACAGCCACACCAAAGGATACACAAGCATTAAGGCAGCCTCATGCCATTGATAGCAATGAGTTTCTGCTAGAGAAACATGTCTCAACAAATGCTTCCCTCAAGCACAGCTGTAAAAAAATCCCATTTTTGTTGCAGTAGAAATGCGGTGGGGTGGGGTTTCCTTGCACAGGCTGCCGGTAGCTAGCACTGGTATTTGCTAGGAAGGTTTCTCTGTTTGGCTTGAGATACTGCTTAGATAAGGCAAAGCCAGAAGGGAAAGTCGAATAGTTCATTAATTGGAGTGCAACTGCTCCCAGAGGCTGCGACAGGAACACAGAGCGCGTATAGAGACTGCTGTTTATTTTATGTCCATTGATGCAGCTGGGACCTGCTGGGGCTGGGAACAGGATGCTGCCAGCAGACACACTGATTGTGGCTTTCCTTTCTTTCTCTAAGTGCCTTTGGAACTACTGCCTGTAAGGAAATGGCATGTGGACAAGTGGGGAGAAAAGAAATGGTAGGGAAGCACCGGGCTTTCTGTTTGGGGTCTGCATGACTTTTAGCCTCCTAGCAGCAAGTGCTCCCTGGCTGTAGATCTGAAAATGGGGACTGAGGCTCAGGCTCACCCATTCATCGCCTTGCAGCAGGGGTAAGACTCTCACCATGAATGTCCCTGGGTGGTTTTTTTTCTGAAACTGAAGCTTTTTAATTCCTAACAATAGAAGGGAACGACACGAGGGCTTCATGAGAAGCTGAGTTACCCCTGCAGAAGGCCCAGACCCAATGTTAGAAAACTGGGAAAAGATGGGAGAAGGACCACTACACTGGCCTGAGACAGCGCACCCCAGAGCCCCTGGATTATGGGCTGTGAGGCAGCACATGTACAAAGCCTGGTGCCAGGGAAAACCATGGTTCTGAGATAATTTGCAGTGAAAAACAACTTTAAAAAAGAAACTTTGAGACTGTATGATATTCATTTCAATGCAATGCATTAAGACCTTAACATGGAACATCAGACACATTTTCCCAAAGCCTGAAAAGCACCAGATTCTCACCCAAGTTCCCAGCCATATTCACAGTTGTGTAAGTAAGTGGTTGAGCATCTTGCACTACCTCTTGTCCTGGGATGCTCCTGCCACTCTTCTTCTGAAGCCAGTGCCATCCACCCTCACCATGCCCCCAGAAACACTTGTGCCTGGAGGAGCACTCCCTGATGAAGATCCTCATCCCTCCTTGTCTCATCTGGTGATGGTCGTCTGCCTGCTCCAAAAGATGAGCTGTTCCCCCCTGCCACTGATCTGCCCCACGCCAGCATGCTCTGCACTGGAACTGCATTAACTTAGCATGCTCTAAAGGGTGAGCACAGTTAATCAATTTATTAATTTAATATTTGTACGCCTAGATGGCCTGTTTCTGGATGATGCCAAGATTTTTTGGTGTTCCCAAGTATTTGTTTATAGAAGCGACATTGTGGCCTAAATACCCTTTACCTACCACAAAAGTAGTGCTATATGCACAAACCATAGAAACCTGAGAGCTTCTTAGCATGACCTTAGCCATGCTCCCTCCTTCCAACATTCCCAGTTAGACATAGAGCCAGGATAACATAAGCCTTGTAAACTCCAGTTTATAGCTATAACCTTGGCTCCCACTGAGATCAGGGAGCACAAATGAGGTCTCAGTCTCAGCAGAAAAGGTGTAGCTAACTGCTAAAGAGTGCAGAAAACTTCTGCAGGGAGCTGGGACCTGGACTGTTACTGCCATTGGCAAAAGGGACACAGATTTCCTGAGAGCATCAAGGGACAAGTGGGAGGAGGACATTCACCGGCCAGCAGAGAGGACTTCAGCAGTGCTGCCAGGATGGACACATCCTGCCTGGCATGGCCAAGGCAAATCAAGTCCTTATTTATGAGCAGTGATTACTCCAGCCTGCTAGTCCACCCAATAACTTACAGATGGGTCATGCCCAAGACTGACATTGTGTGTGCCTCAGGAAGGCAGGAAAGCCAGAGGTAGTCTTTATTGTTCCTGCTCTGTGCCTAGCACAGTGGTGCCCCAATTCTTGGCTGTGAGTCCTTGGTGTTAACACAATATAGAGCAAAAAACGACACCAGCAGCCAACACAGGGACACCTTTTCACAGAAAAGCAAAGCATGTTTTGCTTTGTCCTTGGTCACTAGCCCTCATTAACCACATTTTGCAATATAAACAAGATGACAAGAAAAGCAGAATTTCCAGATAATCCAAAAGTGCTCTCCATTCCTGTCTACTGTGTCTATATCGGTGGCAACTGTCACTGTCACCTCTGGTGGCAAATACCGCATCTAACAACACAGAGTCAAACCTGTTTCTTGCTCAAGGGAAGGAGGGCTTTCCAGTCACCTGCTGCCTTTCAGTGAGCACCACGGGATGGAGAGCTAAGGCTTCCCATCCATTAGCACAGTGTGCAGCAGCTGAGACCATCTTAGTACAGGATGGGCTGTGTGATGCTGGGCATAGTCCTTTGCCTGCTGCTTCTTTGGGGGACAGGGGTTAGGGGGACGGGGAGCTGAGATTTCTCTCCCAAACTAGGCATTATCTTGGCTTTTCCCAGCCTGGCAGGAAGCACTCGCAGCCCCAAGTCTCACAAACACATCTTGGAGGGCTCACACACCACACTGATGTTGTTTCCCTGGTTCTGTGGGGTTGCATGTGCCTGCCAAGTTTTTCACTTGCACCCCAGCACAGGGGGTGTCCCATAACACAGGACAGGCACAGTGGTAGCTAAGGAAAAGCAAGCCTTAAAATCAGGCTTTTAGCTCAAGCTCAGAAACAACTGAACCCAGCAAGGGTAAAACCAAATCCTCATCAGGGCTATTAACAAGATTCCTTTTGAGCTGCTTTGCAGTTTTACCCAGGAGGTCTGATATGTGTCTCCCATCATCAGTGCAGGGTCCAGGGCCCACAGCCATTCTACGCTATCTGCAGACTGGCCCCCCCAGTCCCGACAGCTTTTACTCCAGTCTCTCTGGAGATGGAAACACAACAAAAAAAAAAAACCACTCTCTGAGCTGGCTCTTGGTATACCACACTTGGCTCACCCACTTTCAGCCAGAGCCCTGCCACTTCCTTGGAAGTGGTGCCTGGGGAATTTAGCGCCAGTATGTCTTTTTCACTTAGCTATACTGGCAGAGCACACCCTGTCCCATTAGGGTGCTCCCTTTATATGGATCACTGCTACAACTAGCTTATTTATAATGCAAAACCCTTTAGAGACACATGAGCTCTCAATCAAATTGTATCTTACCAGATCTCTCTCTCGAGATATCTTAGTGCTACAGCTGACCAGATCTGATAACAACATGTTTTGTCCTATATCCTTCCTGCCACTCAGTTTTAGCTTTAGGGTTTGGCCATTAGTGGAGTTTCCTTCAAGTCAGGAGCAGGAGAGGATGTTAACAACCAAGTCCCGCTCCAGCAGCAGCAAAACAGATTCACCTTTCCAGGAAGGGTGAATGATGGCACTGAGCTCTCGCAGTCCTCACAGCAAAGATGGGCTGTGCTGGGCTGCAGACCAAGTCTGCTGGTCTGCCCTGGGCTAGAAGGAGCCTTGAAGCCATTTTAAATACACTGGAAATGCTAAGGTATTAAATTATACTGACTATTTTTTTTTCTGCTAAAGAAAGCTGGGGCCTGGGAGACCACCCGTTATATAGCAGCTGCCTGCTTAAGATTTATGAAGAGCAAAAGGAACAGCTGTTTCTGTAAAAAAGGGCCAGTTGCCAAATTTAAAACTTAAAATACAAGAGGAAGGGAAAGCAAATCCTTTGGGATGTAAACATTGATCAGAAATGCTGCTGGGGCATCACTGAAAAGGATTTTTGCAGCAGTTTCTCTGCCTAGAACTGAGCTTCCCAGGACCGCAGACATTTTCTGACTGTTAAATTCTCACCATTCTCACTCTCCCCACCACCCTATCCCCCAGGCGGGTGTTTGTTTTAGAAAAAGCCAGTTCCCAGGGTTTATGCTAAGCTACGCTGGAGAAGTGGGATCAGAGATGGCTGCTGGGCCAGGTCAGGTCGGCTCGCCTTGCTGCAGCGAATCCCATCGCTGGGAATGAGCACTTTTCCTAAATCTCTCCCTGGCCTTATGCTGGTTTTTGCTTCTGCCATTTGGGAAACAAGCGGCTGCAGAGCAGTGGATGGCAGAGCTCAGACAGCACGTTGGTAGGGAATATAAAGCTTTTTGCATGGTTGATGGAAAAAGCCTCTTCCATTGCCAGGAGGGAAGAAGTGGCTCAGAGTTGGAGGTGAAGGTGGGTTTGGGTACCGCTCACTGCCAGAGCAATCACCTCCTCCTGTCTCCTCATGGCTTCTTGACATGAGGACAAATTACTGAGGTGGACTTTGATATCAGATCCACATCCTTGGGTTAAAAACTGCTCTGACTTGTCTTTTAGCCTCTGACCCCTCTTCAGCAAAGTGTTTCACTTCATTCAGGGACAAGATTTTCCTTCCAGCACAGGGCCCCCGTCTGGACCGGACAGTTGCACAACATTGCTTTCAGTCCCCAACTCCCAGCAGTAAAACCACTTGCAGCAAAAGACCCAACCTTGTTCAGCACTGATGGCTAAGAGCAAGTCTAGCACAGGACCTGCCAACAAGGATGAGGACACGCTGGAGGCTTGCTGAGATTGCTCACTTTCTGCAGGGAGCCAGAGAGTTGCATAAAGATTTCAGAAAGTCCAACGTTACACAGCCCCAGAATATACAAACACCAACTCCAGAGCTGGAAAACCCAAGCCTGAAGATGACAGCTGAGCACAACTGAAGAAAAAGAGCAGCAAACAGGGGCTGCGAGTCTGTCCCCCATCTCCTGCTTGTACTAACGTATTAGAGGCACGCGGTTCCTTCACCGACCCTTCTAACACAAGGGCCTTGAGGTGTTTTCCCCCCAACCCACCATCCCACTTGTTAAAAGACAAGACTGGTCTTCAGGCAAGAGGTTCAGTTCGGTTATTCTCAATAAGTTCAAGTGAAAGTTCTATTAGGAGCCCACAAAGACTCTGTCTTAAACAGCAGCATTTTAAACTAACACAGCATCATGTAATGCCACAGGAATTTCATTACTACTAATGACAACTCACAGAGCATGTGGTTTGAGTTTCTTTTCTTTTTTAAAGGAAACAAGATTTTTTAATTAAAGAATAAAATTTATAAGTAGGTCAGAGATTAGGTGCCGCTTTTAGCTTCCAAGACTTTAGGCGCCAGAGCAGTGCGATTGATTTCATTCCCATCCCGCAGTGGAGGTTCTCCGAGCATCCCCCACATGGGCTCCTGGGAGCTCGGGGGGGATTTGCAGGATGAAAGGGGTGGCTGCGGGGGGGCAGCCCAGGGTCCCGACAGAGAGAGGGTCTGTGGGGTCAGTGGGGGAGAGCAGGGACAAACCGGCACTGTTGAATCTCTCTGTGATGTGTCTTTAGGGACTAGTTGCAATGAGTCCTGCCCTCACCCATGGGGCGGGCAGGCTGACAGGTTCAATTACAACATGTGGTTTTCATTTGATTGTAGCTTTGCCATACCCAAGCCACCGAGCCTAATTGTTTTTCCCGTGGTGCTGGAGGTCACTCTTTTCCTTTTTGTATGTTTCCACGAAAAGTATTCAGCAATTACCAAAAAATTAGACTGAGGAAATTTGTTCTTTTATCTTATTTTACTTGTTTTAAACTCCTCTAGAAATTTGTTAGGTGGTTCTGAAATGTGCAAGTACAAAACCAGAGATGTAGTCTGCCTCCAGTTCAAACAATTCACTCTCATTTGACCAAATTGTTTGCTTTGGGGGGAAAAAAAACCCAAAACACAACAAAAAACCTGATCAATAAAAATTTTGATCATACAAATTTTTTTACTTATTTTTATGTATACAAAAATGCATATGTGTGTGGTCATCAGTGAATTAACTGGTTTTGGTAGATTAATTCTCCTGTGTTTTCTAAGCAATAATAGCGGAAATGAGCCTGTTCCAACCCTGAGCTGCAGAGGCTAAGCACAGCTTCCTCAAAAAAACTGCATCTGGTAACAGCCACAGCTTTGGGGCATGGAAAAAACAAGGAGATTATTATCCTTAGTACTCAGTGCTCCCCGGGCTGGACCACGAGCAAGGATAGTGGCCATGTCCTGCCTCAAACAGAGGAGACGGGAGAGGAGTGAGGTGGCTGAGCTGTGGAGGCAGGATCAGGGCAGAAGAAAGCCCATAAGGTTGAGCAATTTGGGAGCGGGGATGGTGGCGTGTTGGTAGCACGAGAAGAGCAGTAGTGACGGCACAGGCTCAAACACCGGCACAGGGAGATGGGTACGTGTGGGAAGGAGCAGCCACAGAGCTGGGGTGAGGCAGTCATTAGGCAGAAGAGAAAGAGCAGCAGCAGCACAGGTAGCAAAGGGGCCAGCAGGGACTCGGGAGCCGCAGTACAGGTCCCGGCTCTTGTGCCCTTGGGAATCTCACCATTCATGATTGCTCGCCTAGCTCCTCAAATCTTTACAGTATTCCGGGTCCAAACAACCAGTGTAAAAATTCGCAAATGTTTGCATAACTGCAGAAGAAGAGTGAAGACCTAAATACAGTACTTTTAGTAAGAAACAGAAAAACCCAAGATTAATTATTTCTTCTTGTTTCATCTTTCCTAAGTCTCATGAATTTGGGAGTTGAATTATTTTTGAGCAGCAGAAATCAAGAGCACTGTTGTAATCTCAGAAACACTCAGTTGACTGGCTGGGCAGTGTGCAGAAAGGAGTTAGAGTTACGCATCGAGGGACGCTTGGCTTTGCTCTCGCTTTGTTGCTGAACTTCAGTGGCAAATGAAGTGGCAGCTCACAGGTGGGGACAGCAGCGCCAAATGGCTAAGATGACTCTGAGAAATTGGATTTTATTGCTACTGCTGCGACAAAATCCCCATGTGACGCTAAAACCTTGTTCAGCAAAGATTAAGCAGGAGGCCTCTGTATGGTCCTCAGCTACTGACGCTGCCGTCAAGACCTCTGGGTCAGGCTCAAGGAAGCCCTCACCCTGCAGAGTCACACAGGAGGTCAGTGTGAGATGTACCCTGAGCAGCGGAGATTGCTCTGAAAGGCAGAGACCTTGGTCAAAGCGACCCTGATGTGGCATCCATGCAGATAATTGCCATGTTAGACTTCCTTATTTATACCAGTGAGATAACATCATTTTCTCACTTTGCAGATTGCTGTGGGAATTAATTTAGTGGTGACTATCACGTGCTAATAGCTAAGAGCTAAAATGTGATATACAGATATAAAAGCACAGAAATGTCTGGGAGAAAATGAACACGATCACGTGCAGTACAGAGCATGCAGTAAGCTTCTTCCAAAGAAAAGATGTTCCTTCCTTGCAAGCTACCACTGTGGGCCAGTGGGGACAAAGAGAAATATGACAATGACAAAGAAAGGGGCAAATGTTATACAAACCTTCTGATCACAAGCTCTGTTGCAGGGGAACGTTTTTATACAGTTTTACTTCTTCTGTTATGGTCTGTTGCAAGAACATGAGCAGATAGCTCAAGCTGGGAGAACACAGGAGTTCGGTTCATTCAAAGTACAAGGACAGCATGAAATGAGCACAAGGTTTCCAAGAATGGCTGGAGGCAAAGGACACCAGGAAAAGCAGCAGACAGCATGTAACAGTAAGGGAGTAGAGCTAACCATGTGGCTTAGAGTGAGCAGTGCAGAGCCAAGGTGAAGGAGGGGAATAGTCTTGGCTGGGGAGATCCAGGGGGCTTGGCAGGGCTGGGGGAGAGATCGGATACATTTGGAGCAGCAGGACATGACGTGCAGATGCCCCAGGCTGGGCGAAAATGTGTGATGGGAAGTTGGAGCAAGGGCAGAGTTTTGTGGGGATCACTGGCAAACTATTTGTAGGAAATTTAAGGTGGTCTGTCAGACTGGAGGGACTCCACAGACCTTGTCAGCAAGTGTGTTGGAGGCTTAGCTACAGCAATGGTTGAGGCTACCGAAGCAGGTGGAGCTTCTTGCGGAGAGAGAGAAGAAAACAGATGACAGCCCAGCAGCAGTAGCCAGCTAGCCAAAGTTTCTCAGCTGTCTACCTCAACACAGATTTTTGTGGCTCTCACTTCAGTGCCTTCCAGCTGATAAAAATTACAATAGCTGCAAAACAAGCGCTGTCGTTTTCCAGCAGATTCTTTGGATAATCCCATAATGTATAGCATAAAAAAACCCATCTCGTTCCTTGACATATGTGCAGCCACAGTACATTTTCCCCAACTACTCACAAATGCTGTGTCAGCATGTCATTTCAAGAACCCCATGTGCGACATGGCAAGCATGGTGTAAGGGCACTACGTCTGATCTCACTCCTCCAGCCACAAGGTAGAGCACACAGCTCCAGCATCCATTGCTGGAGCATCCAGCGTCACATGTAGCTTGTGAAGTTCCATCCTTCTACTTTCATATATGCAAATGTTTAAGAATTGAAGTACAGTAATGGTAAAGTAATAACCTAGGAGTCAAAATGTTTGAGAGAGAAGTTGTTACACAAACTGAAGCGTTATAACCTGGGCAGCTAGAGAGGTTTTTTAAACCTTCATCTTTCCTTCCAAGCAATGTAAGTATGTCTTTTGTACTTATACTATCTTGGCTGAATTTCGATTAAATCTGCTCTTTGCTTTCCAATACAGAGTGTCTTCCTCGATAGCAGACACACTTGCTGCAGGCTTCAGTCCAGAAACTCACACCCTAAAGGCTGGGATGCCCAGTCCCCCTTACCCACTGAGCCAGCCTGCCTTCCTTGCCTCTGGGGAAGCCCAGCTGCGGCTTTCTGCTCGCTCCTCTCACTTCTTCCTTAATTCATTTCTAAGCCACTTACCACCATGAAATAAACAATTAGTTTCCCGCTTCCCTACTTAAAAACAACCTTGTATTTGTACACTATAAATATTTGTACCTTCCAAAAGGCCAATTTGCTGCAATTTTTTTGTGACATTGGGTAAGGAAAATAATCATCCACCGCAGAGGCAGGGCTCCATCTGCTCTCTGAGCTGCTCCACTACCCAGGGAGAGCACCCAGGCAGCAGCATTGCTGCTCAGCCCCAGAACCGGAGATGGGGCAGAAACCCAGCTCGCTCCTGTAGGTAGGACACGTCCTGTCCGTCAGTCTGAGTCCCCAACATAGAACCCGAAAAACCGCGAGGTCCGTGCACATACCGGCCGATGACAGAGCAGGTCTCGGTGTCAGCAGCCACGGCACCGTGCAGGTAGCGCTGAGGACCGCACTTGGGTTGAGTCAGGATGACCACGAGGGCCACGACCACGGCCAGGACCCCCAGGGTCAGCAGCACCAAGCAGCAGATCTTCCCCGTAGACATGGCTAGTCCTACACCGTTGGAGGCAGCCGGGAGGCTTTTCCTCCTTTCGCGAAGGCGCCTGCTTTGCTCAGGGTGGAAGGAGAGGATCCCGGCAGTTTCGGGAGGGAGGTCTCGCTCAAGTGGGCTCAGCCCTCTTTTTAAGATTACAAACTGCTACAAAGGAAACCGTCTACTCTTTCTTTCCTGCTGTCATGTGTGAGAGGCTTTTCACTCTTTTATAAAGTAAGCTTTTTCTGGCATAGCCACCATATGCCTTTTTTTTTTTTTTTAAAGTCTCTGGTGAAAACATTTAACGCATTCACTGCTGGAGCACTTCAAAGTGAAATCTCTACGCTGCTTATTGTCTTCACATTCTTGCCACACAGAGCAAGTTACAAAACAAAGGCAGCCTACGTGGTGAATCACTGTGAAAATTACAACATCAATCCTACTTTGCAAACTTGGGGTATTCTCTTTCCATACGACTGCTTAGAAAAGTAAAAGCTAAATACAAAACACAAAGCTGCAACCTTCATATTTACTCTTACTTTACCTTACAGTTTATTACAATCCTGCTTCTTTACTTTTTTCATCATTAAATCTTGCCAGTGTCCACACAATACACCTTCTGTAAAAGAGCATAACAGAATACCTTGAATAAAGCAGCACACCTCTGCACTTCTGCAAAACATTAGAGCTAAAAGCTCTGGAGTCCAGCCCATATTGATCAGCAACCACGGCACCCATGAAGTGAACAGCTACTAAATAAGACCAGACCTGATTCCTAACAGAGCAGCCATCAGCAGCAAAAATTGCTACACAGTGCAACTGGCCCCAGCTAGCTCTTGAAAAGCCTCTTAATTATACAGTTCTCATTGCACTTAAAAAGTTAAAGATAACAGCTCCACATCTGCCTGTCTTTCTAAAAGAGGTTGTCTCTGATCCTTTTCCAGCTGGATTGGGAGAAGGGGAATTCACCTGCGCAGATTTACACCTGTATTTCAGTACAGACTTTGAACTTTCACCCACTAAACTTTATCTCATAGTTAAGTAATACAATTTCATGTATCATATCTCAAGAAATGGATTTGATAGACTAGACCGTCTTTTTTGCAGTGGTGTTGTATCTTCCCGTAAGGTTATCTTGGGGAAGTGAGACTAGTCCAAGAAAAACATTTTTTTTCCAAGATAAAACCACTGTCCCTGGGGAATAATTTCTTGGTCTCCACATTGCTATCTGTCTTGGCGAATATACTTGGCATGTGTAACAAGCCTCCGCAGCTCTAATGTGACCCTTCATTTCACCCCATTTCAAGACATTGCTGATCTTGTAAAATTTCTCAATCCCTACATGACTTTCATGTTTCATTTTTGAGAAATTATAGTATAACACTTAAAGAGTCATCATTCTGGTGGGTTTTGGGGAAGCTCTTCCCAGTAAATTCATAGCAGGGCTGGAAACCCTGACCACTCAGTACCAACAGACTCAAGGCTCAAGTGGATTTTGTCCATCTACTTTCATCAAATGCCATGGAGAATTCAACTCCAGTCTCCAAATTTTCGTCAATTTTGGTTTCCAACTCAGCACGTCAAACATCCGTATCTGGAAAAGTACCTTTGTGCTGCCAAGAAGGAGACCTGGAAGAGGTGAGAAAGGTAAGAGAGTCATCTCCCAGACCATGTCTAGGAAGGCCAAGACATGGTTAAGATCTATTCCAACTAGGAGATGCCTCCCACAGGCAAACCCATTTGTCTTCTAGATACATAAATGAAGCCTGAGCCTCATTCTCTCTTTCAATGTGTAACCTTTACAGTCTTGTTGGTGTAACACTAAACTTTGACCATATTATGCTACCAAGTCTGCACTGACCCTCCCATGTGAGTGGCTGCCTAGCTGTTCACATGCTGGAGCTCAGGACTGTGACTTCTACTTGTCTGTTGGTTTGTTTCTCAAAACTTTCACATTTATCATCGTTGTCTGGGAGTGCAGTTTGCCGTGGTATAAATCTCCACACATAGCACTTCACTGCAAGGACTCTCTTGTCCTCCGCTGCCAGCGTGAAGGGCTTTTTATGCTGCATGAAAAGGAGCTCAGGTACCTAAAGACCCTTACAGGCCAAGATATACTCAAGGAGATTTTAATTAGAATTGTAATTGTTAACAGCATTACCATTTACTAACTAATAAACAGGTACAGTATCTTTAAATTGTCCTTTATATTGTTGGGGTGCTCTTACCTTTTTTTCCAAATCTTCAACCAAGAGACCAAATATGAAAATTATTTAACATCTGAGGTACAGGCATTGATAAGGTGGAAGTGAACACCACAGCTTCCTTATGGGTAAGAAATCATCAAAGGATGGAAGTCCTCACATTTTAAGAGCAGAGCCTAAATACTAAGTGAAGGAGTTGGGAAGAAATTGCCATTGCAGATAGGTTATTGCAGAGGTGTTGAAGGGTCTTGGCCATTGGGCTGAGTTGGTGGGGAGAGTACACAGGGCAGTTTTAGTCTAATCCCATCATCTGGTGACCAAAGGGACCCAGGTGGGCTCTGGAGGCACCAGGAGCTTCTCCTTCAGCCTTGCTGGGGACAGTGTGCACCTTTGCTTGTTTTGGCAGCAGTGTATTGCACTAGAGCCAACGTAATTTTACCTCAAGCTCCAAAATGTTCTTGACACACTGAGCTACCATGTGTAGAGCCTGCTTCTCTGCCAGTGAAGCTAGTTTCAGATGATGACTGGTATCAGTCATGTTTGAGGAAAAACAAGCTGGTTGCTGGTTGAAAGCCAGCCCTCATAACCAGTCTCAGGATCCTGGAGGTAAGGAGACAATCCCAAAGAGCACCAGCATCTACACGTGCTGTACACATGCTTTTCATTCAGCAGAATAAAGTTGGAGATGCAAATCAAGGAGCCATCTTCTGAGAAGATGGAGACCTCTATGCTGAAGCAGGATTCATGACAGTCCAGGGCCAGACTAAAGAAAACAAGGTTGCTGCCTTGTCTGCAGCAAAAGAGTAGGTTTGTGGCATGAACGGCATTTCAGGCATTGTGTTTTCTCCATGCCCGCTTTTCTTCAGTGCTGTTTTCTATTGATTGAAGGGAAGAAAAGAACATCATTGGACAGAAATCCAGACATTTCTACTCCACAAAGAAAAGCTGACTAAGGTATTGACCCTCAATGTATCGTTCTTCATCTCATCTTTTAAAGCTATACACTAAAAGAACCCTAAACACACACCAGACATGAGGCATTGTCATGCTAGTGTCCTAAACGTCCTCCTTTGCCTTTTTCTGCACACTGTCCAAATTACATTGCAACGTCCTCAAGAGGATGCCTCTTTCTGCTGGTGTTTGCTTGCAGAGCATTGTTTACAGTCACCAAACTCTTATTGTAACAAATAAGAAGTGCATTTTACATCTTCCAACTCTAAATTAAGTTTAAACTGTTGGACAAGAATCTAGGAAAGTTTCCAAGAGCATGCAATCAAAAGCGAAATTGGATGTATTTCATACACTGCTCATCTCCTCCTCCAGTCACATTTATTTACAACCCAGGAATGTCAGTTGTCTCTATATTATAATCAAATTATAAAAATATAGGGAACATGCTGGGAATTTATTGTTCAAATCTTCTGAGAGACATGGCTGTGAGTTCCATCAATGTTGGTGCTCATGATCCATTTGTCTGAGTACAATTTTTCAGAAACAGAAACACTAACCTTTGCACATTGTTTTCCTTTGCACACAAACAAGTTTTCTTTATTGAGGGCCATGGGCTTGCTCCCACAAAAGTCAAGTTTGTATAGTTTTCGGACATCTGGAAAAACAGATACTCAGAAACCGGAAATTCTGATACTGAAGAACTTCTCATTCATCTTTCTCTTTCCTCTGTTATTTCTCGGAATTCATGATGCAAGTTAAGCCCATAAACTCCTCTGATTCAGGAAAACCAAACTGTTTCTTTTGTTACTCAAATCAGAAAAGGGAAACATGCCCTAAAATTACTCATGGACATCCACTAAAATTAACATGTAAGTATCTTCTGAATCAAGGCTTTTTGGTTTTCCTGTTAATTTCAGAGCATTCCAGGGAACACGTCTCCTGGTTCTAGCTGAGAAACTTGGCGGTACTTCAGGAGGACATGTATCAGTGGTCCAACACTGGTGCTATTTTCCTCAGCCACCCTAACCTTCAGTTTCTCACTGTGAGGGATCTCTCTTTGTGGGCTGCAAGCATGAACAAATGGAAACCACTTCAACAGGACAGTCACAGGACCAGCACTATTTCTCACATCACTGAAATAAAAAAAAAGGACCCAGCAGAATCTCAGGGACTCCTGTATCTTTGTTGAACTTTCCTAGGTTAAAGGCAGAGCTGCTGCCTCCTTCTTTCTTTCCTGCTGTTTACAAAGTAATACCTGAAAGAAATGCTCTTTCCAAGCCAAACCTAAACATCCTCTATTCTACAGTTCGATCAACATATGTAAAGTCAATTATTAGCACAGCTCTACATAGTGGGACACATGGCACAGACCACTGCCTAAGGGAAACTTTTCTCCATTAACTTGATTCAATGAGTATATCCAGGCAGTTTACTGCACAGCATCAGCATTTTATTATTTCTATAACAGTGCAGCTGTTCTGAAGATTAGATTAACAGTGAAACCTTCTGATTCAGTCTTTAACTCTTGAGTGCTCTTCTGGAGAAAATCCAGAGGTTTTCTTAAAGACTAAACCTCATTAGTGCAATTACTGTAGCAGCTCAAAGTATGGACACTAGAATACAAAAGGGAGCTTTGTGTGCATCCAAAGACACTAACAGTAAACTCTGTCTGAACTCTGTATTGGCTAAATTAGGTGAAAGTATTACAGCAGAGACCCCAAAGGATATCTGTGGAGGGTTTTAACTCACATGAAAGTACTAAACATAACATATTTATAGATAAATGCACATGTACCTATACGTAACAACCTATACAGCTGCCATCACATGCTTTATAAGATCTCAGTGAGCCACAGTCAGTGGGATAATGGTTCACTGCCATGCTGAGGTCAAAAGCTGCCCTGAGCAGGGTTTGCTCGCTGGGTCCTGTGCAGCCTGGAGGTCCCTTGGTCTGCGCAGAGCACAGCACGAGGCAGCACGAGCCACTCGGAATGTGCAAGGGCAGCAGATCAGCTGAGGAAGCCGATGCGCGATTTTGCCAGGGATCTTTACAGACTGAGGAAAGCAACATGCCCAAATCCTGAACTCTTTAACGCCAAAAGCCCTAGAAGGAAGTTCTGAAAGAGGTGTGCTGGTTGAAATACAGTTGGCAAGTCAAAAAGGAAAACAGTGAGGACAAAAAGGCACTCTCAGCAAATCTCTGGCTGAGACTAAATTAAGAGGAGTGGCTGACAGGACAAGCAGAGCACCATCCACAGGGACCTTGATGAACTTGACAGAAACCTCACGAAGTTTGGTAAAGAGCAGGCCAAAGATCTGCACCCCAGCAGAATAACACCACGCTCAGCACAGGACTTCTTGTGAAGGGCCTGGGCTTGCAGCAGGAGCCAGGCTGACCGCGCACCACAACGTGCTCACGCTGCAAACCTGGCCTGCAAATACCGGACTCCTTCAGGAGTGTGGTCAGCATACCAAGGGAAGTTATTCTCCTCTTTTTTAGGCAGCACCTGAAATACCACGATCTGCTGTGAGAGCTGAGCCCTGGGAGCTCAGGAGGAGTTGAACAAAAGGAGCCTGTTTAAAAGTCAAATTCCTGGTGAGAGGAGGAGCAACAAGCCCAGAGGGGAAATACAGAGGGACCTCCCTGCCTGGGCAGTGGTGAATCCTTAGGTCAGCTTGAGCTGTCCTCTTTAACCTCACACAGAGGCTTTGGAAATCCTCTGGTTTCAATACCCCCATGCCAGGGGAGGTTGAAAGATCTGGGCTTGGAGCTGGGCTGTTCTTTGAGGCAAAGAGGGATACATGTAAATGACTACTTAAATGCTGGCAAAATCCACAAACCTCCTGTGTGTCCTCTCCCAAGCCCTCTACCTGCTTCTCCAGACCCTAACAACCTGGTTCTAACTCCACCTGCACAAAGCAGAGACTCTCCCCCCCCCCAAACATCCCCCCCATCTCCCACCCGCTGCCATCCCCACACACTCAGGGTTCCTGGTCCACGCTCTGCCTCCCACAGCCAGCTGCTACATGCTAACACCCTGCAGGAGATGGAGGGCAAACACTCCACAGGCTGCACAGAACTGAGCCCCAAGCAACTGTGCTCCTTCATCTGCATTAGGCTGTTTGTTCAGCTGGTACAACTTTTTCTTTTTTTTCTTTTTTTTTAAAGTTCTTCATGTTAGTTAAGGGTATATAGAAACAACAGGGACTTTTGTTTTAAGAGACCATCTGAAAAGAATCTCGTCCTCTCAGAACGAGGAGCAAGGAGGGGAAATATTTGCTAAAAATCCCCTAAATGAGAACTGAAAAGAAAATGAGACCAGGCTTTTCTGGGATTCCCAGGTAAATGACAGAGCTGTACCGCTGCACACAGTGAGCCTTTCAAAGAGCTTAATCACACTGAAATCTTTGAGTCAGGAATAAAGACCAAGACTAGCATCTGGATTTCATCTCTTCTCTAAAATGAGCAGGAATGGTCAACCAGAGAGCAAACAGAGCCAAACAGGTCCCACTTTCCTCTAGAGACAGCAGGCCCTTCTCTGCCTAACCCTGTGGCTCTTTCTGAGAAACAAGAGCACGCACGCAGCATCCGCACGGGAGTTTTGCAGTTTCCTACCATGTCATTGGAATCCAGTGACATCCACCAGCATCACAGCTGGTGCCGAAAGGGGGAGGGAGAACATGTGCAGCTGGTGCAGAAAGGGTAGGAAGGGATCAGGACACGCGTCCGGGAAGCCACAAGCTGCTAGAGATACTCACTCGCGCTTGCCATAGGCTCCCCTCACGTAAGTCCCAGCTTAAACACAGCCTGAGCACTCAGCACCGCTGCCCTCTCTCCCTGCTGCGCTTCCAGCTCTTTGGGAAGGATAAGTCCTGGAAATACAAGCCAGATGTGTGAGTGCTGCAAGTCAATAAGGATCTCACGAGAACCAGCAGATAAGCAAACACAGCGCAAGCTGAGTTTCCCTGCGAGGGAAGGGGGGAAGAGCAGGTTCTTAACTGCCCTTATGATCCTCGTGTACTTCACAAGCAAAGGAATGGAGAGGCTGACAGAAGGAGAAAAAGCAGCTCCACAAACAGACCTTGCCACGTTCTGGTGCAAAAAGAGGGTTATTGCTGATTGTGCAACTACAGATGTAGGCTCCTAGCTCTGTCTCAGTCCCAGGGACAACAGCATTGCTTTATAATGACTTCTGAATGGCCCTGGGAGCGCGTGTGAAACAAACCTTTTCTTCTGCAAGAATACAAGAAAGTGTTTGCTTTCTTCACCAGGAAGTGGAGAAGCAGCATGCACGAAGGGAGAAATTCAGTCTTCTGGAGCTTGTTTTCTGTCCTTTTCTTTTCCCCTCCTCATCTTTCACTGCTGTTTTACTTTGGAAAGTCCCCAGTGTTCAAATCCTTTCAAGCAATGGTGTTTCCAGGCTCTTGCACAATTCCCTTTGGAGCTGTTGTGTTATTTATCCTTAACCACTTTCCCACACAGTGATCACTGCAAATGGCTCCTTTCTTTCTTCAAAATTTTACACTCTTTCCTCTAGGGACACGCTGATATTCTAGTCCCAAAATTTACTCAGCTGGATCATGGGGTAGAAATTGCAAAAATTCAGCTTTGCTCATTCATGAGAATGAGCAATGGGAATGGAAAAAACCCCTGCTTCCCTGCATTCAGAATTGGAATATTAATCTTTGCCAGTGTTAAATATGTAGTGTAAGAATATCTGAGCTGAGCTGGATGAGTGCTACATATTTTTATTTCAATAGAGAATAAGCTGTTTTCAGAATTTAATGCATATCTTTCCCTTCTTTTCTACATTGTAGATTTAATTTTAAGACCTTTCTTTGCACAACAGCTGGTTAGGTTCTTGCCATATTGGAGTAAGACATTTTCAGCTTATCAAATTGGAAAAATGCAAGTAAGTTATTGTCAGCCATATATTCTAGACAGTTACAATTTTCATAAGCAAGTCTTTTTTTCCTCCCTTTTTTTATATCCAAAATCTGGATTGGCTACTTGGACCAGCACTTAGGCTGGGGAATGCTGTATGGGATGCTATGCATAGTACTACAGGATTGCCAAAACAATGTTGGAACATGCCCAAAAATATCTGAGCTGACTGTATTGAGTATTCTTTTAGAAAGAGCAAGACCTATACACCTGTTAACTACAGGTAATACAAATGGAAAAAAGCAGAGATACAGAAAACAGAAATAATTAGAGCGGTAAAATAATACAGCTTGGTGCCTGCCACCTCCTGCAAATCCTGTGAGAGACCTCTTGGGAAGTGGGACAGTGCAACAGCAAACATTAAAAAACGCAGTCCTGAGTGAGGCTGCTGCTGGGTAAAGAAATCAAAGTTCCCAACAGGGACATAGTCCCTCTCCAAATCATGTGGCAGGAGCTGTACCACCACAGTACGTTTCATCTCTTTGCTTCAATTTACTTCTGCTTTATTCACCACCAGCCTTCTTTGGATTCAAACCCTAAGCTAGTAATGCATAGACTTTCACAGGAGTCATCAAAAGAAAGGTAGTGGCATGAGGAAAAAAGTTTACTCAAGAAAACCTTGAGATGTTCTTTGTTTTTTTGGTGGGGTTTTTTTTGTTCATAAAAAGCAGAGCTACTGGGCTCTATATCAAAGGACAGATGGAAGCAGCAGCATTTAACAAAGACAAACTAGTTTCTACATGGTGCACCAGGGTCAGTGTAGAAAGGACACTAAGTACATAATGCACACAGAAGAAACATCTGGGGTTTGACTGTTACAGAATGACGGACTTCCAGCAGTGACTGGTCAGGGTGTCCTATTTTAATGAAAATTAAATTAATTTGAAAGCTTTTGGAGCACAAAAACAAGATCTCAATGTGCATCTCTAGAGCTTCATGCTAGCAGCCAGAATGGTGCTGAAACAAAAAGGGAATGGACTTCTCACACATCATCCTCTCTTGAAATCAAGAAACCAAAACCCAACTCCAGGTGCCACAGCCATGGGGCTAATTGCATCATGGCTTCCTTTCTGGCCCTCTTTGCCTTTCCTGTCTGCACCAGCAGCTTTCTCAATACTTCCACTTTTAGTACTTTGTTCAGGCAGAGTGTTTTGGATGCTGTACTCCAGTAGCGACCAACCTTTCTGTCACTTCAGGCCCCAGTATGAATTACAGAGGGCTGAGATGCACAGCTTTCCCATCAGGTGACTGCAGGTGTTCCCATCACATAGACAGCATCTATCCTCCTCCATGCTGCTTGCTTTCCTGAGATCCACATCATGTACATGCATCCTTCCCAGCTGGCAATCCCTGGTGCAGCCTCTTGAGTGCTGCATAGCCACAAACCATTCCATTCCCAAGCCATGTGGAATCCATAATTGGTTACAGAGATCCTCTGGGTTGCCTAAAAGCATGGGCAGTGCCTTATTATTAAAACTTCATCTCTTTTCTTTCTTGGTCAGTTGGTGCCTGGGGCCACTCTCTCCCTGGTAACTCCCTCCTGACATGGTAAAGCCTCTGTCACTGGGGCATTTCTTTTCTTTCAACAGCTCTGCCCAGCATCTATCACCTCCTGGAATAAGGAAACTTACTCCTTCAAAGCCAGGTAGCCATCACCAAGGAGTACCCCAAGTCCAAAAGAAACACTTCTGGACTCAACTCTCAGCAGGCCCTTTGCTCCTGCCAAAAGGCAATCAGCACTTTTCTTTCCTTCCTTTGCCTATTCCCACTCCCCACAACCTGGGGTGACTAAGAAGAGGCAAGTGATACTCAGTTCCTGGATGTCAGCCTCTATTTTCATGTCAAGTGCCAAAAAGGTGCCACTTCTCAGTCTTGGAGCCAAGTTGGACTTCCCCTCTTCTGCTTATTCCTCAGGGTCTGAACCTTGCTGCAGAGTCAAGGGCAGATCTGTGCTGGACTCCAGAAGCCTGCCAAGCCCAGACTCTCTGCAGACTACACGTTTTATATTTCCTTGCCTGACACTGAAATTCAGTCAGACTGAACAGACAGACACATAAACACATACATCACACACAAGTTAGCAGCCAAGATTGCCCAACACAGTGTTTTGGAGACTTGTTTATTCAAGGCCAAATAAACAGCCATTTTGAAAATATAAATGCAGTAAAAGCAAAAGTGCTTATAGTTGGAAAACTTAAAACTTAAAAAATGCAAAGACATTTAGTGTGGCCCTGTCCTGGTTTCATTGTCATATATACTGTTTCATCTGAAGAATATGTGTCTCATTTGCTTCCATTCAGTTTCCACCCTTTCTATACAATAGGCTTAGATGTCGACTATCTTTATGTAAGAACACAAAAACAGACCGGTGGGTCAAACTGAGAGCCCATAGCTCAGTATCCTGCCTCTGACAGCTGCTGGCGGTGGATGCCCAGGGAAGAGTACAGCAGGAAGAGCATAGCAATAAATGTGTAGTGATTTTTCCCCTAAATGCAAAACACTGATTACATACAAACTTATTGTTTATTTGAAAATTAAGGAAACTGCCTGGGTTTTATCTGCTTTTTAATGCTGTTACAATTCCCAAAGCCTTAGCACGACAACAAAGCAGGTTAAGTATTACCCAACAATGAACTATCCCTAACAATTAAATATTGCCTTAGTATCCGCAAAATTGTATTTCAAATGCCTCCTTTTGCAAGCCTCAAACGCATTCTTGTGGTTCCTCTAGGTCCAATTAGAAGACCAGCTTCTAGATCTGGAGATGAGGAAAAAGTGTGAGTTAAAAGATCCACTTAAAAGATCCAGTGACTATCACACCATCAGCATCAAGCCCTGCTTGAATGTGAGCTGAGACTTGGTTCGTTCTGGGCTCTATGACAACTTCTATACTGGGACATTAACTGGGCACACAGAAGTCAGCTGGTAGAGAGCAGCCGTGTCCATGCTAGTAAATTGGTTTGTCCTGAAACTGGATGGCTGCAGCAATCTGCCTTTTGAGAATAGCTCCTTGACTTCCCTAACTTCCAACCCACACCCAGGAGCTGTTTGAGGAAATTGCTGGTTGGAACAGGCCAAACTCACGATTAGGAATGTGCTGGCAAGTTTGTCAGCACCAACGGTCGCGTTCCAGTGCCTGTGAACATTCCTGGGTATGCCTGGATTTATCAAGAAGCAGTCCACATCTTCACTCTGCTGCATCCCTTCAGGCTCTTCAGCCTAGGGCACCTAGACTGCTGTTATTCCAGCAGTGGAATAACAGTGGCGAGTCTCTAGAAAAACAGGAGTTGTCAAAGTAGCTGTATTCGACCTGAAAGAAACACTGTCTCTTTGCCATTTGAGAGGACTCTGTGCTGTCAGGACTGTCACCTACTGCTGCACCTCCTGTGAGTCCAGGGCAATAAGGTTACTGGGAAAGAGCTGCTCTCAAAGCAGGCAGCACTAATACTTCTACTGAAACCCACTGCTAATCATCTCCCTTTAACAGGGTCTTGTCTGCAGCATCTTGATCCCTGAAGTCCCAGGGAGGAGCCCATGCAAGGACCTGGAATAAAGGTTTTGGGAATGTTACTCTAAATGAACAATCAGAGAGAAAGAAGCCTTCTGAGACTGAAAGAGCTGCCTGTCCTGTGAAGGACCCTTTAGGCAACCAAGCCAACTTTTCGGGGCTTTTCTGAAAAACAAATTGAAGTACAGTCACAGCGAGGCAGGAGTCCTGGAATATGAAATAAAAGGGGACTTACAACAAGAAAGAAAAAGGGAGATTTGAGTAACCACTTACTCTTATCCAAAACCACAGGCTTTATCTGTTCAACCATAACCCTGCACCTACAGACAATGTTTAGCTCACGCTTCATGGATGTTTGGCCAGTTAAATGGGATCTCCTGATAAATGCAAATATGCCATGACAGAAGAGTTGAACATAAACAGAGAAACATCTCAAATCACAGCTTACAAATGATAAACTTCATTTCCCATGACCCACTAGAAACTCAAAAGCAAATTCCTATCCCAGTTATATTTATGTTGACACTTGAAGTCAACTGAGATTAAAGGTGTTAAGTGCTGAACTGACAATCACAACAGAAGCAGTGACAACATATCTGTCTCACTGAAAGCACAATGGACTGGAAATCATTTCCAACAGAGAACAACATTTAGGTCAGACTACAGCTAAGAGCTACTATCCGTAATAGCCAGCTTCCAAATGATATTAAAGACGAAACTTGCTTTTGAGTCCAAGCAGTTCCATTGGTGATTCTTCCGTGATACAGCAAAGTGAGGATTAACAGTGACTACTTGCTGCAGAGGACAGTATCTACATTTTTAAAACCACTGTCACAGTAGTATCCTCAATGACAAAGTCAAAAGTTGGAACTAGCCCTCAGTCTCCTCCTTGCTCCAAGCTGATGCCTATTCATTTGCAACAGTGCAGCGTGAATTCTCATCCTGCAAATATTGTTCTTGTAAGAGAACAGAGGTTTTGTTTTTCTTGGGGTTGTAATTTGACATCTCTGATCAGCCATAAGGTGTCAGTAATAGTAAAACGATTTAAAAGAAATGGAAGTATTTAAAAGAACTAGTGAATTTCTGATTTTCTTCAGGGCTGACTTCACTCTGCTCTAGCCAGAATGTAGACAAAGCAAAGGGATTCTTGTCAGGGGGCTGGCTTTTCAAGACACTGCCAGGAACTCCCTAACAAGGAGAAATGCATATGACCACAGCTTTACATATGCTGAAGAACTAGCACTCCAGCAGCTCTGCACTCTCTAGCAATATGAAGCAACATTCATCCAATCTGATGTCAAACAATGAGTCACCTCTTCTGTGTTCCTTGGTGTTTAGTCACTTCCTTTTACTAGAAGTAACAGGAATGACAAATCTAAATACTCTGAGAAGAGCAGAGAACAATATGAAATGGCTAGCCATAGGCAAGGAATCGCAAAACTGCAGCTCGCGGATGGTGGCGAAGCAATGTGAATGCCTAGAGGTTAAACTATCAAAGACAGGAAGTAAAGAAGCATGGAGCTGGAATCTCTCGGCATGCTGGATACATGAGATATGAATACTAAAGGTTGAAAAGCAGAACACATTTCTGGGAAATAGAGAAGACTTTAAAAAAAACCCAAAAAACAAAAACAGTTCATTAGTGAAATGGGAACCCTGCCCTCTCCCTGGACCTCTGTGCAATTCTAAACACAATTTGATAGCAGGGTCCTTTATAAGGATGCAATGAACTTACTTAATCTCTGTTTACATAGGAGAGTAGCTCTGTCCCAAGAAAAATGAGTGGGTGTTGAGGTTGTATTGTGTTAACCCTGCTCGTGCTAGGGAACATAGTCACGGCGTGTTCTTTTTCTCTCTAGCAGTGACAGCCCTAATCCTTTTAGCTTGGGTGGATCCCCCGCCAGGGCACTGAGATACCTCTGGTTCTGGTTACACTTTCCAGTGTACTGTGATGACCGGACTGGTGCTGGCATGCACACCATCCACACTTACACAGGAAATACAGCTCAGAAGGAGCCAGAGGGGTATAAAGCTCTGGTTGAGAAGGCAGTGCTATGTTAACGGTTGGACTCGATCTTAAAGGTCTTTTCCAACCTAAACGGTTCTATGATTCTATGACCCCAGTGTCCCAGCCTAAGAGCCACTTGGGCCCATCCCTCACCTACCCCTAGGCTGGCACTTAACCATAGGGCACTCCAGTCCCGCAGGCAAAGGACCACTCAGGGGAGAGCCCTAGTAGAAGCCCTCGCTTTATTTTGGTATCCCCTTTGAACTCCACTCTTACTATATGGCTTGAATTTCTCATTCTCAGAGCTCTAGTCGTGACTCTAAACCTAGACTGGGCTCTAAGCCAGGACCTCAGCCACACCCCCAGGTCACACAGTGTTGAGGGAACCCTACCAACAGCCCTCCAACTATTTTGGCAATCCCTTTTCAGCGCTCCTCTCTCACTGTACATATAGGATTTCTCTTTCTTAGATTCCTAACCCTAACTCTGTGCCTGTACCAAGTCTTATGCAATGGGATACACCACAAAAGTTGATAAAGTTTAGGTGGGGATGGACCCAACAGTCCCCAATGGCAGAGCTACTGCTGTTCTCTAGTAATGCTTTTGGTGAATACTCTGTCTAATCAGGTGGGCTGTATTATGAGAAACATCTATGCACGATCCATCAGTACCTCAGTACATTTAGAAACTCATGTTCAATTTAGTTAGTAGATTGGGAGATGAGGACACCTACAGGAAGAGGGCTAAGGGATCTTCCCCAGGCTGTTCCTTAAGCATTGCTTCAATAACATTGTTGACATTACATCATCCTGTCCCTGTGCTGCACAGAACAGCTGGTAGGTCTGGAGAAGATGACTGGTACTGCTCTAGGTCCAGCCATAGCTCTTCTGGCATTGATGGTGTTGATTTTTTAACCCCTGCAGATGACCAACACTCAGAAACCTCTGGGTTGTTCTGGTTATGCTTTTTTGTGTACAAAGAATTGCACAGAGCGAGTTATCCTGGACACTGCATCCATCAAACAGGAGCTAACAATTTCCTTGATCTCAGTCCTAATGTTCTTCTAGACAATTCTAGCCGCAAAACCTATCTAGGTACCTGGACTGAATCACGTCATCAGACTTCCCCATCTGTGTGTCTCTACTTCCCTCTTAAATCAGCCTGTTTCTCTTACCTCTGTCTCTCATGCGCAAGAGCACAAAGCAAAGTCTCTCCTACCCAAGCACAATAAATGCTGTCCTCTGTTCTTCAAATATGTACAAAGCTACAGCAGTGTCTGGTGCTCAAGTGACTATCTCAGTTGAAGGCAGCAGAATACAACAACCCAGCAGCAGAATCCCAGTCTGCCTCAATGTACGCAGGACAGTCACATAAACCTTGCTATCTACCCTTAGCAAAGCAGAAGCTGAGAAAGGTAAAAGTGATTTATCCACAGAAAGATACAAATTATTAACTTATGGCTATAGAGCAAGTCAGTGGCAAAATTAAGAATAAAACCAAGGAGGAAATCTTCTTCCTCACTCCACCTGTAAGACAACACTTACACAGCTCTTTCCACAGTCAAAAAGCTAACACAGACAGGAGCTGAAGATTAAAATCCAGTGTGCATATCAAAAAGGCACTATATTCCTCTCTGCAGAGGTCTTAGAAAGACATACCATGGTTCCACAGCCAGACAGGAAACAATTTTCAAATACACTTTTAAAGTCAGACAATAAAAAAAAAATTGTCTTTACCTACATAGGAGTCTTGTCTTCTGTATCTGTGAACTTTTCGCTCCTTTTATTATTATTTCCAAAACTAGAAGTGAAACAAAGCAAAGGTATCATGCATCAAGAATGTCCTTTTATCTAAGAAAATGAGGAAGTTCACAAATAGCACTGATTTCAGGATCATTTATTGACTTACCTTACTTTTGATTCCCCAAAGCATACTGTATGCCTTGCTGTTTCATGACCTGCAGAAGAATTTATGTAAATAAGACATGGAGGTTGATGGAAATTGTCTATTTAGAAAAACAGAAGTCTAGAAGAGCTCTTTTGAAGGTGTTTATGATATACAGTCACCTGAGTGCCAGAGCAACCTTCCAGTGTTTAATGTCTCTCATCACTACACTTCTGTGAAGTAGGAAAGCTTTCATTACAGAAAGGGGAAACTGAGGCTCTGAAAAGCTACATAACTAGTGGCAATCCAGCAAAGCATATAAACACATGCTTACTGCCTTCTGTGGGATTCCTTACATACTTAATTTAGGCACATGCTTAAACACTGTGTGAATCCCTTGTCCACAGAAAGCTGACATGCCCTTGGAGGTGTTCAGATAAGGTACAAGGTGTAAGGCAGTCAGGGGAAGCAGATTTGGTTCAGCTGTTTTTCCATGCAAACTAGAGAGCATAAATATTGGCAGGATGAAATCGAGCTGACCTTTTTGTCTACAAGTCCTCTCATAGCTTTGGGGAACAGCATTTCAATAACTTTAAGCTAACATCACCTTAGATACCTAAGGTTGCCAACGTCTTTTTCTCCTCTATTATGGCTTGTTCAGCCCTAAACTTCTGAATATGAAGGATATGAGAACAGGATATGAAGACATGAGGTACCTGCCCACACAACCTCAACTCTATCTTCCTTGAATGATAGCCCAAGCCAGACACAATTCCTACTCTCACTCTGTCTCTGAGCTTCCTAGAACAGGAGCTCTTGATAGCTAACAGCCATATATTAATACTGCACAACAGAAATAACACTGCACACAGTACTCGTCTGAATCCCTTCATCTTTATGCAATAAACTGTATTTTATTTTAACCAACAGTAATCCTACAAATCACATTCATTTCCCACCAAGTGGGAATAAAAATTTGTTTCCCCTCAGGCAAACATTTTACTTATTCTCCAAACTTGAATGATTTTAAAGGCAACTTTTGTGACATTCACTATTCAATATTTCATATTCAGATGCAAGTTTATAAAGTTTTAGTATTTTGGAGAATAGAACAATGTGATGTTTCATTTTTATAATATTCCTGTAAGCCTTTAGATACCATCCTGCACCTGGAATGATTCCACTAACCTCCCTACAGGTTGACACTCAGTGAAGAACTACAGGGTTTGTTTTAAATTCAGTCTCATGGTACAAAATAAACTTCAGCCTGGGAAATCTGACAACTGAGAACTTAAAGTGCATAAGAGGAATTGTTGGTTGGTAATTTATCTGCTCCAGCTAACTCTGTGTCTTGCTTTCACACGTGGCAGGCATGAGCCTGGTGCCCCTGGCAGACAGTTTGCTTTGGGTTGGCTCTAACGCCACAGGGAGCAAAGCAATAGAAGAACAGGTTATGTCCTGCTGGGTCCCAAATTTTTCTTCTGGGTCCCATTTCGCAGTTTTGTTCAGCACTTCTGGAAGTACACCAAGAAATCTGGTTCAGGGTAAGAACAGCCCGTTCCAAGACAGTTTCTCTCATCTCAGCGTTTCAAACGCTCTTGAATGCTTGGCTCTGCATCCAAAGCAGAAACTCTTAATTCCATTCTAATATTATGCAAGTACCAGACTCATATGACTGTGAAATTTTATTGTGACAAGTTTGCTTACAGGTGTGGGCACTTGAAACAAGAAAAAAAAAAATTTAAAAATTGAAGCGGCAAATAACAGATAATGGGAAATCTGATGCATTCAAAATGGTGTTACATGACCACTGTTAGAAAAGCAGCTTCTAAACGTAATTTCTCTTGTACCGCAAAGAAACACATCCATCTTCCATTTTCAGGGAACAAGAAAGTGTCAGCTTCTGAAACGGAATTAAAGATCATATCAATCCAAACTATCTTTAAAAGTGTATTTGACCGAATACAAACGTCCAGGCCATTTCTGCAAACTACTTCATGCAAATCTGTGGTCTCCCACACAGACAGTTAGGTCAAATAAAGAAAAGAGGGTGGAGAATAAACCTGCGTAAAGCTTTGAAAGGTAAATCAACACCAGAAGAAGTTCTGAAATGCAGGGCTGCATTTTCTAGAGGAGGAGACAGAGTAAAACCAACAGCATCCATCTCACAAACTCAGAGGGATTCAGAGGCCAAGCTCAAAGACAATATTCAACCTTACATGAAGCAATTATCTATGACAGATGTTAATTTCTAGGTCAAATATACATATACTCCCAATATTTCACTGGAAGTCTTGCAGTAACCAAATCTATATTCTTCTAGTAGAAAGATGTCTTGGGATGCAGAGAATCTGCTCATAATCTTTCCCACACATCCTTTCAACTGACCAGCAGTAATGCCAACTTCCATGATTTTATTCCAAGATGTGTGATGTATAATGTTCCCCTCAGGGATGTTGCACATAATTTCAAAAAAATATAGAATCACCACCTTCTTAAAAAGACCTCATGAATGCTCACCTGGCTTGGAGCACTCAGATCTGCTAGTACCAAATCAGAGTCAAAGTAAAGTATCTCTCCTTCAGAAATCAGGGAGCCTAGTCCCAAATCACAGTGGTGTGGATCAGTGCACACAAACAAATTCCAGGAGCCATTTCAAGGCTTCCCTTCCTAAAGCTGCTCAATAGCAGATGCTTTTACTTAAACTTCTGTCAGAGAATACTTAGTTTCCTTAGCCCTTATCTTAAAAGGTCCACAGGCAAATAGTTTTGAAGACAATGATCTCCCAGCATGTTCTTCCACTGTTTTTTGCAGACCCAGAGCCCCATCCAGTATTCACAGAAGCTTCTTCCATGAGTCTCGAGAAGTAATTCCTTTCTATCTCAGGGGATCTTCTTTATTTGCTCTTTTTTATATTCTTTTCTGAGGTCCTGTAACTGATACTCCTTCATGAGCTCTATGCAGTTTCCCCTTCATGCATACTTCATCTTGCTTGTCAGGCTGAAGCACCCAATATCCAAGGCTTTTGACTGTCACCTCCTGGTCACTCACCCCAGCAATTTACATTGATTTCTCTCATCTTGACTGCCAGGAGCTAAAAACTGCATGTTCTAAGAGCAAATGCTTCACATGGGTAAATGACTGCAGAACCAGAAAGGATAAAGATGAAAGCCAGTTGGCAGACAGCCATTAGTGGGAGAGACATTCTGCTTCCCAAATACTGCTTTCAAAAGGAAAGAGGAGATTATTAAAGGTATCATTAAATAGGTTCACTGCTCTTTAAGAACAGCAGTATCTGGTTTAACCGGAAGGATAAAAATAACATGAAATACTGTATCAGTCACAAACCCAACCAGCTACAGCTCACTCTATCCATATTATGGTTCTGAACTGCCTCCCTTCCTAAGGCATTTATTCTTTATTATATTTCATTTTATTAAGCACCTTAGAGCTGCATTTACTTGTTTAGGGTTTTTTGGAGTACTGGGGTTATAAAAGGACCTGGATGTTAAACTAATCCAAGGACATCTTGCCATGTAATGGCTATATAGTATCCCTGGGAAAACTTACCTACAACAAATCCTGCAGATAGAGAAGCTGCCTTTCAGGCACACAGAAAAAGCAACCACATTTGTAGGTACCCAGCACAGCCTAGCAAGGAATATCACTGTCTCCTCTGCTGAGGGACAGATGCTTCTCCACCACACTGTTGAATATCATGCAGTTATGGAAGACACTAGGAAATATGTGGGAACACGAAGAGACATTTGTTCTAAGTGAGAACAATCAGAATCATAGAATGGTTTGGGTTGGAAGGAAACTTAACTATAGATCATCTAGTTCTAACCCCCCTGCCATGGGCAGGGACACCTTCCACCAGACCAGGTTGCTCAAAGCCCCATCCAACCTGGCCTTGGACACTTCCAGGGATGGGGCATCCAAAACTTCTCTGGGCAACCTGTTTCAGTGCCTCACCACCTTCACGGTGAAGAGTTTCTTCCTTAAGTCTAATCTAAATCTACCCTCTTTTAGTTTAAAGCCATTACCCCTTGTCCTGTCAAGGGATTACCTGACATACATGAGATTCTCTCTGGAAGGCCCAGACTCTACAGCTGGAAATACACAGAATTTCGAGGCTGATTTGGCGCTCTGTAACAAAATCCACAGTCAGAGGAGCATTTCATAGGAAGCCCACTCCTTCCCTTAGTGCTGTATGATGCAGTATGCACATCCAGTTGTATGATGGAGGTGGAGCCAAAGGCAATCCCCCTTCTTCGCAGTGCCCACGTCTAGCCCTCAGTATAGAACTGCAACTCAGATAAGAAAAGGTGACATTGTCGTGAATGGCATTTTGCAGAAACCTGGTGAACTGAGAAATAGGCATGTCAATTTGGCAAAGTATAAATAGCAAGCAGAGCTCTAACTGCACGCTTCAAGTGTTAGTCAATGCTGAGCAATTCATGCTTATCTTACTGCATCAAGATCTTGCTTTAGAAATAGGAGGAAATATCTAGAAACAAAATGAAACCATAGTTATCAGCCTGGGGTGCCATTTCCTTCAAAATCAACAGGAAAAGCTTACTGCAAATGGAACAAAGTGTCTTTCCCCCCAGGCTAACCTTGCTAAACTAAAAATCAGAATATGGATCACCAGCAACTAGAATAGAAAATGGTACATTAAGTGTTGCCTTACTTCTCGAAGCCCAAATCCCAGACCTCAACCCTTATATCAAGCAAAACTCAGAAAGTACTTTCAGTATTAATGCTCACCATATTCAAAATTCCTCAGACTCGATCCAAGAGTTGCTTTAGCTCCCTGCATAATGCATTATGTTTATACACTCTGCCACCAGTACTCACATTTTATCCCAAGTTTTGAAATGTTGAGATTACTTATGCCTCAAGCTCCCGGATTCATGTGATTATGCAAGAAAACCAGTTTTAATTAAAAACAAATTTCTAGCACTTCATATGGAGAAGAAAATCTTCAAAATGGGACTGCTAAAGTTGCAAAACTCAAAGTACACATAAAAAGGCACAAAATACACTGCTTATTCAACCAGACTATTCTTAAGGTACTCTCAAGACTAGTGATACCATGCTGTTATGCATCATGTTAAGCAATCTCTGTTAGCAGAAACTAGGCAAAAATGTAATAAATTTGCAGAAATCATTAGGAGAAATTAATGCATATACCCCAATAGAAGTTAACTGATATGTAAAAAAAAACGTGTCTTTTTTCTCTCCCTCTCATATATGATGCAAGTCTTCAAAGAACACTTTTCCCTGCAGAGCTGTCCTGTTGCTTTCCATCAACCCCTAGAGATTACACATTTCAGCAGGTACCCATTCCAATGCACCACTGTCCACTGCTTGTTGGTCTTTTCAAACCAAGAATTACTGCAAGTTTTACTTTATGTTAAAAGACAAAGAAAATGCTATCTGATCTAATAGAAGAGCTGCAACGTAAGAGGTAAGCTACAGCAACATTTCTATGAAGCCTTCCATTTCTGCCTGAGAGTGTCCTGGCATCTGCAGTGCACAAGTGCAATAGTTTTGTATTTCTTAAGGACGAATTTTTATAATCCAAAGAGGAATCCACAGAAAGTCCTATCCTTTGAGAATCTATAGTTTTCTGTAAGATCCTGCTCCTAGATATGTATTTATTCACCCTGAGAGAGATGTTTAGTATTTAAAATTTTTGTCCCGGCTAAATAAATTGAATGTACAATAGACTGCTCAAAAAGCTATATACTAAAAGTAGGCAGACATGCGGATACATTGCCCTGCAATTGTTAAACATATCCTGAGAGCCTTCTGAAGTTTGATTCAGAAGAGAAGTCGTTACATACAATGAGAAGGTTAATGTTTCCTCAGACTAAAAAGGAAGTCTCATCTTTATCCGTGTGAAACTTTGACTTACAGCCTTAGCAGGTCTGTGCATGTTAGGGACAGACATGATGTCTGCATGAGCTGAACAGCTTTGGAAAGAGAATTTGCTTCAGTTGGACCAGAAACATTATTAGAGTTCTGAAAATTCTCCTTTTCTCCTCACCTATACAACTCCAGGCTCTGTTCCAGCTGAATTCTCATTAATCTGTAGCCTGGTTTTGCTCCCATCACAGCTGAACAGACTATATGTTTTCAGATCATTTCATCCATCCCTGACATATCAACACCCAAACAATTCTCCAGCCAAAAGAAAACGTTTGACAGAGTTCTTCGCTGTTACAACACTCTAACCTGTCCTTACAAGAAGAGATTAAATTAATCCTGCACAAGCAACAAGGTCTGTCTAATTTATCAGAAACCTATGCTGTTTCTCTAAATTAGATTACTTCTATTTTATCTTTTTCTCTGATTCACTGATTAACATAATCAGGTTAAAGTTATGGTAACTTGTTCCCAGCTTGGACTTGTCATTTGCTGCATCTGAGTCAGACTTCAAGAGAAGCTAGAGTTCCCAAAAGCTTGTCTGTTTCTCCCTCTGATATCCATCCGTTGGCTTTATATAAGATGGCATCTTTCACTACAAACACTACTTCATCTTAAAATGAATAAGCCACTTACTAAAGCATTGATGTAACTCTCCTTCTATACCCGAAATTCCCACTGAAGTCTGTAAAATGCAGTGGGGGCCCCATATGATTAAATTTGAATTTGTTTAGTACTGCTTTCAGAAAAGAAGGCTGTATGAGCTCCTGAGACAGTATTGCGAGCACCAGAACCACAAAAGTCTGGTTTCTTACATATCCCAAATGTTTAACCGGAGCATCAGTAACGGTGCAAGGTGCCACCAGAGGATTTAGAGTCTCTTTTCCTAGTGGATTTTCTGGTACTAAGTGTTATATTAGCTCACTCTACTATGCACAAATTGCTTGTGCTCTACTGAGTCATTCAGCTTCATGGCAATTGTATTAATTTAATTAACTCTGTAGAGTTTGATTGAAACTAATGCAGTAGTGATTACACCAAGGTGACAAAATGCTGGCTTACCTTTGAAGCTAGCTAGGAGAAGTGTTAGCATGGCTGAAGTTGGTCACTTCAGCTGTGTACTTCTTTGCCTAACAGAAACCTCTTGCACAATGAATGATAAAAACACAAAGCAAGCACCAAAGCAGATTACTGAATGGAATTCATACTTTCAGAAAAAAAGCTCAACCTCAAACTATCTCAGGAATAATTCCTCTCAGGACAAACATACCAACAAAACAAAATAGCCCTTCTTGTTGCTGTGGCTTAAAGACAGCTATAATAAGGGAGAAAGGGAAAAAAGAAACATAGGTAAGTAGCATATCAGCAGGTGACATAACTTTTCTGGGCCTCTGTCTCTCCATCTGCAAAATGGAAAAAAATACATATACAATCCTGATACGTACATTTGAAAATGCTATATGTAAGAGTGATAATGGACCTATAACATCGATTTCAGTAGGCTCCAGAGCAGACCTATAATTATAAAGAGACTGTCATTCTGCAGTTGTCCTCAGCAGTTCCCCTAGTTCTTAAAATAATTTGATAAATTTCTCCCATGCAGCTATTTTATTAACTTGCCCAAGTGTCACTGAGCCATCCCTACCAAGCACCTCCATTGTTCTGTTTCCACTTATTCACCCAATCATTTATTTCTTGTTTTCTTTCTCCAATTCTATCATCCACTGAAAATACATCAGGTCTACTGTTTCCTTAACTTCTGGCAATCATACCCATAACTTTTATAGCTAAATAAACACATTGCAGAAGCTTTGCCATCAAGTCCCAACAGCTTTTTCTGGAGCTAAAATAGCTCTTTATCACCACCTGGAGGAGGGACTGGCCCTTCAAGGAAAAGTGTTCACTCAGCCAGAGACAGTGTCCATCTGCAAATGCACTTTTAAAACATGGCCAGCATCCCAACCAAGCCACGTATACTCATATGCATCACAGCAAATATAGCTCGAACAGTTCTATTCAATCACGCTATTGTACATGTCAAAGAACTCTTCTGTCATCTGTTACCAGCTTGCTATATTCAAAATACTGGACATTTGTTTAAAAAAAAAAAAAAATCATATGTAATATAAAAAAAGGAAAGGAATAAGCAAATTAATTGCCTGGCAGGATTCCAAATGGGATTGTCTGAAAAGCTGTTAATTTGACTTTTCAGCAGTCAGGAACTGGATTGCTCTACTGCCACTGGAGCTGCTGCCTTCCCTCCTCTTAGTCACTGCCAAGATCAAAAAGCAGTTTTGAGATCCAGTTTGGGAAAAGCAGATTGGAGTGGAAGCACATGTCAATACTAAGAAATAATGTACCATTTTTAATTCTGATCATGTATTTATGTAAATATTTGTGTAAATATTGAATCATTTTACATTGGTAAATAATCCTATTAAACTGGATTAATAAAGTCACCCTGCAGGGTCAGAGCTGATGTTACAAAAGGAATTCCTCTGTTTTTCTCTCTAACACAATTTTTTATGCTTTGTTTCAATGTTAATGACAGCAGTGGAGCATGAGGCCACATCATTTTGTTTGACCTCCTACACAACATAAACCAGATCATTTCACTCAACTTTTCCTGCACCTCCTCGCATAAACCAGTCAGAACGATCAAGAAAATCTACATTTTACCCACATTGGTCTTTCCTGACAAAACCTGTAAATCTTGTCGTGAACAAAACCAAACTCCTCTGAGGAGGATTATTTTCTGTAATTATGTTTACTGGTGTTAACTATATAACTGTCTTTGGTATTTTATAAAATAATTATACTTTTCTGGACCTCTGACTGGAAATCTCTCTCTGGATACTGGCACAACATGAGCATTCCTCTGGTTTTACGGAATTTCCCCCCAATTCCCAATTTTAAAAAACACAAGCAGCTGATAGTTTTTCTGCCCATTTATTTTTCTTGCACACAAATTACTGGGGCTTTGCAATTAAACGTATCATCTTGCTTCCTTCTAAATATGAGCCGTAAGCATGCATCAAACTCTCTTCCGCATTATCAGCAATTTTAATTTTACTTTGTCTATCTACCAGTGGGATATTACCATCACAAGGGTTTCTTTCGCTCTCCTTATACACTGAGAAGTGATTACCCTTATGGCTATAACCAAGTGTTTTTCCTGGTGACTTCAGCTTCCCTTATCAATTCTCTTAATCTGAACTGTGTAATTACTGTTTCCTATAGCTCAGCTGATGCATGCAGGTCTCATTTCTAACAGAGTCCTGCGGCATAGCTGCCTCATTTTCTGACATAGTTTTCTGGCCATTTAACACACTTCTATTTAAAAAAAAATCCCACTTTTCCTCCACAGTATTGTGACGTTCTTCTAATACACCATTTTTAAATTCGCCCGTAGTTTGGGCGAATACCGTCAGGAAGTATGTATTGTCAGGAAGCGTGTATTGTCAGTGAGGCCTCTCTTTGTCCACACCGCTTTTAATTTGCTCACAAAATGCTCTCTCTCCAAACACCAATACCTGAACAAGTGATGGCTTCACCTTCACCGCCACCAAACCCCGGGCTGCTGTGTGCTTGCCTGACCGCGGTCCCTATTGTCAGACACGTCCCCCCCTAAAAAAACCCTCCAGAGCACCCCGGAGCCCCCCCAAAGGATTCTCGGGAAGGGGCTGAAGCCCCGCAGGCCGGGGAAGGGCCGCCCCCCCTCAGGGCGGCCATCTTGGAGGGCGCCCAGCGCCGCGCCATCACCATGGCAACAGCGGCACGCGCCCCTCCGCCAGGCGCCGCGGCCGCGGGGGGGGGGGGGCATGGCGTCACCACGGCGCGCCGGGCGAGAGCGGTGACGCAGAAAGGCTGCGCCGGCGCCCAGCGCGGGAGGCGGCGGTGAGGGAAGCGTTACCGGCCGCTTCCGCTCCTCTTCCTGCAGCGCGGCCCCGGAAACGGGCGGCTCCGCCGGTGGCGGGGAGAGGGGGGGGCATGGCCGGCCCGCACCTGCAGCAGCCCAGTTTCCTGCTGGTGGGTGGGGAGCGGCGGGGGCTCACCGGGGAGGCGGCCCAGCGAGCCCGGCGGGCCGTGCCCACGGCGGGCCGTGCCCACGGCGGGCCGTACCCACAGCGGGCCGTGCCCGCAGCGGGTCGTCCCGTTCCGGTTTGGGCTCGCGGGGTTTCTGGTTCGCCGTCGGCTTTGTTGCGTACCTGTGCGAGCTGAGTCGGTCAGCGGGAACCTCAGCCGTGTCAACAGGAACGCCGTGCCGGAGGAGCGGCGTAGTTTGGGGGTTTTTTACGTCACGGCCGTGATAAGCACCGTCCATTCTGGCAGCGGTGATCTGATTTCCCTTATGGTTTGTCACAGGCCACTTTGAAGGCAGATTGCGTAAACAAACCCTTCGTTCAGCGGTGCCACGATCTGGAGACGGTCATTGAGGAGTTTCCCGCCAAGGTGAGCGGACGCTGCCTTTCCAGAAACTCGCTGCCCGGCGTATTTCAGAGGAATTTGCTTTTTTCACGTTACTATTTTCTTTGTTCCTATTTCTCTTATCCAGAGTTCTGGGGACCCCAGGTGAAACAGTGGGAAGCCAGTGTTTCCCAAGAGTGAAAACCCTTTTCTAGTCATTAAAAGATTTTTTCAGTTGACTGCACTTCATTAATACCTTTCAGTCTCAATTTACAAGGAAAACTAGTTTTTAAAATGTGACAAGTAATTGCATGCGATGCTGATGAGTATCATCGCAACTTTAGTAGGATCAGAAATCAGGATAGATTTCCTGTAATTGCTGTATTATTATACATTCTTTTGAATGGAAGCTCTGCCCAGTGATAATCTGGAAACAGCCATAAGTAGCTGGCAGACAGTATCTTTGTGCGTTGTAGTATGTGCAATAGAGGTTGTTCAAGTGAGGAATTGTACACATTAACTATTTGTGTCTGTTTTCCCTAAAGGAACTACATGGCATCTTCCCATGGCTGGTGGAGAGCATTTTTGGCAGCCTGGATGGCATCATCGTGGGCTGGAATCTTCGCTGTTTGCAAGGAAGAACAAATCCCACTGAATATTCTGTGGCTTTGGATTTCTTGGATCCCAGGTAAACTCATTCATTTCAGCACAGATTAAAAACTGTAGAGTGAACAAATAACTAATGTTTGACCTTTTGTGCTAATATAAATTCACAAAAGTGACACAGGAGAGGGTTCTTACCATGGATTTTCATTCTGATGCTTGTTTGCAGTGGCCCAATGATGAAGCTGGTTTACAAACTCCAAGCAGAAGAGTACAGATATGATTTTCCAGTCTCATATCTTCCAGTGAGTAACTGAAAAATCTGTAAAAAGAGAATATAGTTGTTGGAACTTTGCATGCACTTTATATATACGGTTCAATATAGGCCAAGGTATAGCCTCAGTGCTCAAGGTTTAGAGCATACCTGTTTCTTTAAACAGTTGCTAGATGAGGAGAGTTCCCAGCCATAAACTTTGGAGGAGATGGTGGTTAGCAGCTAGATATTTGTGCTGTTCAGCCAAGAAGGCTGCATTGTAATTCTTATCCTGTCCCCAGAGAGTCGTGTGCTTTATCTTGGTTACCAGTAGTTGTAGGATTGAAAATAGTTTTCCAAGCTCATCACAGAACAGTGCCTTCCCTGGCTGCACTTTGTGCCCATGTGTTTGAAGACTAACTGCTATCCTGGTTATGAACTATGACATTTCAAACAAAAATGTTTATCTGTAGAGTTGTTTCACTTTGTTTCTTCCATTGCTACCAGCTACCTGCTATATAGAAATTGATTCAGATAGTTTGACAGCCTTTAACAAAAGGAAACATCATTTAAGTATATAGTAATTGCTGGTCCACAGCTCAGTTACCCTAATAAAACCACCAGTCATCAAGCAAACACCAGTCTTCTGCTGCTTCCACTCCAACTGGAAAAGTTTTGGTGAAGGCTCTTTTTTTTTTTTTTTTTTCTTCTTCTTCTACTGAATACTCATTTTCAGTGAGAAAGTTGGCAGTTATCTAAAAAGTATGCATTTGCACAAGGAACTACTGCAATGCAGTAAAATCCCACTGCACTGAATGTAGATATCATCCCAGAATGCTGGAATGCAGCAGAACTTCACTATCTGAAAACATACTCTGCAAGTGTGCTGAGTAGCCAGATTAATATTTCATTACTCTTGTTTTTCAGGGCCCTGTGAAGGCTTCAATACAAGAGCAAGTTCTACCAGAATGCTCTTTATACCACAACAAAGTCCAGTTTCCTTCATCTGGTGGTTTAGGTTTGAATTTGGCCCTTAGTATCCTTTTAACAGTTGTATATTTAATTCCTTTTAAATATCTAAAACTGAGAGATTACAAGCATTTCTGTTGTGTATTTATTACGCGTCTGTGGTAAATCACGGTCGTGCTAAGAGTTTGGGCTGATGAGAAATGTTTAGATTCCAATGAAAAATAAATTTGTCCTCTTCTTATAAACCCTTGTCGGGGGATTTCTGGCCTTATTCAAGTCAACAACAAAATTCCCAGTGATTTCAGTAGAGCCTGTATTTCACAATTTTTGTTTTCGTAACTACTTATAGTTTATGCAATATGATGGAAAAAGGGCATGTTAACTTTGCAGCTAGTGTACTTGTTGGAAGCAGTCTAGCTGCGGCTGCACTGGTTTCAGTTTGAGATAGGCAAATGTGCTGAGAAGAGTAATGCAAACGCACCTTGCCACATAGAGGAAAACTCAACTACCAATGTTTGAGTTGGCTGGAAAGCAAGAAGGCAAAGCTGAATTTGCTGTTAAGCTCTAGCAAGTTATTTTAGCATTGACAAAATAAAAATTTAATGTCTAGTCAGCATCCCCAGATATCTAACAGCTGTACCTGTTTTTTATTATCTGATCCTTGACTCTGTTCTTCCAGATCCATTTGAATATTACATGTTTTATTTTGCAATTAGTTTGATTACACAGAAGGTAAGTACCTTTCAGCAATTTTTCCCTTAAAATAGTATTAGCCTTTCTTCACAATGCTTTAAGAGCCCGCTGAGGTGCTGACCAGCTGGATTAACAGCAGTTTTATCTGTACTTTTAGAATTTGTTATTGCTTTGGTTCAGTTGATGAAGTAAGACTGGATAATAAACAAAATACCCACCTTAGATATACCCGTAAGCAGTCTGTCCAACAACGTGCCAGCACAGAGCAGGCAATGGATTCCAAATGGGTTTCCTACCCCTCTATCCAATAACACCGCTTATACAGTCATAACCACAGCTTTGTCGTATGGTGTCTGGTTATTTGGTTCCTCTTCCTGTTGTTACCTGTGCTGTATAACACTGCACTCTTCTCATACTTGGTTACATTCACTACTACAGCAACAGTTCTCTTACAGTTAGTTATTTTACCATTGCTCCAAAGTATCTTTGTTGTCAATTCACCCTTTATAACCACTGGGCTTCTGCTTATTTATACTAAATGGGTCTGGCTGTTGGAACAGACACTTTCTAGCAGCAGCTTAAAGTAACAGCATATAACTCCAGGTATATCGTGTGTGTCTGTTTCAGAACTCACCCGTCACCCATCATGTCAGCCCTTCCAACAGTGCTTATTTCATCTTGGTGGACACATACCTGAAGTGTTTCCTACCCACTGAAGGAAGCGTCCTTCCTCCACCTTCTTCAAATCCTGGGGGAGCCATCCCTTCTCCAACTCCCAGGTAACGACTACAGTGCCAGAGGCAAATTGCAGGAACAGTGCTTACAAAATACAGTTTCTTGGAACAAAATCTCTAATAAGTAGGAAAGACCTCTGCTCTTTATGATCTGTATGTACTTATTATAAAAAATTAAATAGATTTATGTTCACCATAAAGGTTTCAGTTGAAAGTCTGAAAGGTAGCTATTATTGGAGAAGAAAAGGCATGTACAAGCAATGAAAATTCATCAGTTCAGCAACTCTAGTTGTGTTTTGTGCCCTGCAGCTGGAGTAGGACAGATCTAACTGTACTTGACAGTTTTTACTACCTTCAGATACATATGGTATGTGGTAAAGATGGCACTGGTGATAACCACTGTTACAAGGAAACTTGCATCTTTTATTAATGTTGCTATAAAGCCAGACAACTTGACAGTTGGTCATTTTGTTTCAGTTCTGAGGTTGCCATGCTTAATTGCTTAATGTTCTCATTACCTATATTGCAGTTCTTTGAAATTGCTGTGTCAGGACCACGTCTGTGGCTTTGATGCAGACTGATAGTGCTCATAGGTTTCTTAGTTCGTAACTTCCTGGTATAAAAAGCCAAGACACATACTAGTAATCAAATCATGTGAGTGACTGCATTTCAGGTGACTTTTTCCATGGTCAAGCTATTTAGCCACAACCGGAAGGAAGAGAATGAAAGATTTTTGACCACTTACTGAAGTTCTATATATCTATGCGATAATGGCATAAAACCAAACTCACAAAGTTGAAGGGAAAATGCTCCAATACAAGCACCCAGTCTTTTGTTCTTTGTAATGGCCAAGTGTGTGAAAGTCCACATTTTCAAAATTGGTTTTGCTACTCAAATTTATAAAATGTTCTCAATATTAGCAGTTTTATACAAATGTAAAAAAAAAAAGCCATTATATTTTATATAACTGCATTTTAAATACATTTCAAATATCAGTTTCCATGGTCTGTTGAGCCTTAGCATATACCTAGGAAAATACAGATCAGGTGAATTATGAACATGGAAGGCAGAGTGAAAGAAAACAAACTGAATAGGAGAAAGTAAAAAACCCATGTATTAGTGAACATAACATCAGGTCTGTGTAAAGCTGGTTCAGTGCAGTATGAATAGTGATGTAGTGTTTGTTTATAGTTAAAGTGCCTAGTAATTATAACACGTTACAGAAGTTTGTGATGTGTAATCAACTATGCAGTTTTACTTCTTAAAGACTGCTTTCCAGTTTATAAGCCGGTGATTACACGGAAATACATCCTTGCTTTTAGTGAGGCTTACTGACTTCAGTATTTCCCTTCATTTGCCTTTCAAGGTCTCCAGCAGTGCCTTTCACTTCCTATGGCATGCATCACACCAGCTTGCTGAAACGGCACATTGCCCATCAGCCTTCTGTAAATGCTGACCCAGCTTCACAGGAGATCTGGAGATCAGAAACACTGCTCCAGGTAAGTTGGATTTAAGGAGGAAAACACCCCACAGCATTTCTTGGTGCTAACTGAGGAATCTCTCCTTTTTAAACCAGAGACAGTTACGCCATTTTGCTTTAGCTTGTTTTTGGAGTTGAGCAGTGCAGCTGTTGTTTTCTGTTACTGAAACAAAGAACCACTGTTAAACTGTTAAGTTGTAATTAGAAAGGCACTTAATATCTTTTTTTTTTTTAGACTGTATATCCAACAACTGATCTCAAGCATTTGAGTAATTTTTTCCAGAAAAGTTTCTAAACCTGATTTTTTTTTTTTTTTTTTTTTTTTAATCTTACATCAATCCTATGCTCTAAGCAAAGGTTGAGCACAGAGAAGTTGGTTCTGTTCACCATCAAGGAAAGGGAAAGGAGAATCTGGACTTAACAGTTGTTCTGAAACAAGTTCCTACCATGTTGCTGAACTGAAATATTGATGCTTAGCAGGTGCTAACAGTATGCCAACTCAGTCATTTGCATTGACATGATGATAACCCGAAACATCTCTGAATCAGCGCCTGTCTATTTACCAGTACAGCTTAGTTTTCAGATTATATACTATGGTCTTCCCTTATACCTAGCTTGTGACTGACAAGTCCTGGATTATTTCTCTTTCCCTAGCTGAGAAAATATTTGTTTTGCAGATCTTTGTTGAAATGTGGCTTCATCATTATTCACTGGAAATGTATCAGAAAATGCAGTCCCCTCACGTCAAGGTAATAGTCTGTACTTCATTCATGAGTGTCATCTGATGGTTGACCTCTTATCTTGGGGTAAATCTCCTATTCTGTGGAGAATTTTTTTGTATATTGGTCCAAAGGAAAGAAATAACTTATCAGAGTATTTACATGAGTGTGTCAAAATTGCTAGTCCAGTTATGAACAATGTTGTGAGTGTGTCATCCAGATTTGCCTTCATTGCAGAAGTTGTGTTGTTTTTGTTTTGGTTTGGTTTTTTTTGTAAGACAAGTTTGTGGGATGGTCACAACAATCTGAACACCAAGAATTAAACTACTAATGACAGGGAAGATGCCACTATAAAAGCATAGTGTTAAATCCCACTGGGGCAACATAGCTAAAATTGATTTCCAGCAGTGATAGCAACTGTTACTGAAATACCAATTAGTAACTTCTAAGATACGTAACCATTTTTTAGCATGAATCCAAATTAAAAAAGGAAATCTTACTAAATTGTCCTTCAGTGTTAAGTGAATAAACCATTTTTGTTGTTTCATGTTCCAAAATATGCTTTTCACCATAATGGTGTCAGAAGCAGTTCTGTAGCTACAGAGTTCAGAATATTTTACAGTCTTCAGATATCTTCAGAATATCTCTTGCTCAGATAATACACTGGTTTAAGCAGTTTGTGGTGGCCTGTTCAGTAACAAACTACTGCATGTAAAACCAAGTAAGTGTTGGGGAGGCTAAGATCAAAGGCATTATAAATGTAAAGGGAATTTGAAGGAGAAAGTGTTGATCCTCTGAATTCCCTCTGGGTCACAGTGGGACTTTCATAGAAGGGGAGAGAAATATAAAAGCTACTCAGGATTTATTCCTGTGTGAAAGAGCAATATGAAAGTTGATTGACTGAGAAATTCTGATCCTTCACTCCACAGACTATAAAATAAACATATTTATATTTTGATAGGAAAAAACATGGGAGAGCTGAAGTGTGATGGGTTCTGTCTTTTATTCTTAAAGTTGAGGTCAAAATGCAAACTCACTAATGTTGCAAAGTCTCCACTTGGGACTCCCAGCAGCATGGCTGTGCACCTGTGATGGAAAGGCTTTGCTTGGAAGTACCTTTGGTCTGTCTGTCTGTCCAGTCTGTGCATCAAGCGCTGTGCTTAGGCCAGAAATAATGATTGCTTTAAACTTCTCTCCTCTGTTCACCCTCTGTATTTCAGACGCTCTCTTCTAACACTAGGGAGCAGCCGTTATAGACAATGACTATTAATGCTATGGTGGAATAGGGCTTAGGTAGAGCTTAAAGTCCTCTGAAATCACCATTTCAGGAGCCTCCACAAGGTATGTTGAGCCACAACCTGAGGCCATAACTCCCCGATGGTATTTTAGCTTCATCTTTGATGGGAGGTAATCATGGGCATGTAAAAAAAGAAGTCTTCACTCTCTGGGGTTAGAGCACCTGAATAGGGGACTGGAATTCCCCGTGACATCCATAAATGGACAAAGGATCCCTCCGCAGGACTGAGGAAATGTTCCAGACCAGCTGGGGACAGGACTGTTCATAAGCCTGTGATGCTTGAACTAATCTTTGTAGGCTGGTCTCAGAGTGGGCTGACGGAGAATAGCCTGCTTCGTAGTTCCTCAAATGAGGAAGTAGAATATGCAGAAATGCACGTTTTGTTTTAACATAAGGGTTAAAGGGCTTGACTGGAAACCCAAGATCACCCTAAACCTTATTCTTAAAATTATTAATAATTATGCAGGTTCACTTGATTCCATTTAGCCTTCTGTGCATTTGGAAGGAGGGGTAATTAGTGACCATTCATCCCTGGATCTAGACCTGTTTGATCATCAGCGACTTGAAATGGCTACATCCCTGTGTTGGAAGGTGGGATGAGGTTCCACAGAATTTGCTCTCTCTTTGTCCAGCAGCCAGACTTGTTTGCTTTGACGGGCCAAGCCAGATCCCAGATATGTAACTTCCTGTGAAGTGCCTCAAGGAATGATAGATTTTTTTCCTTAAACCTTGTTAATGTCATCACAGACTTCCTTTTACAAATAGAAGGCAGTGGAATGGGAATTAATAGTAAATAATTTCTTTTGACAAGATGTACTTTTCTACTTCACTGCTTTGAATTTTTTCTGGGTCTGGTGTGAACCTGAGGTTGACACTATTTGCTATGCTGAGTTTCACTGTTTTCCCCATTAATTCAACTATTTTCCTACTCTTTTACATTGTCTGTTTGCTTTTTCTTTCTCGGATAATCCAGAGCCCAAGCGTGCAGCATCTCTTTTCCTGTTCCCTTCTGCTGTAATCACAACCCTTAAAAAGAAGTTATTTGATAAAACTTTGTGTAATGCTTCCTGACCTTCCAATGCCAGGTGCCACAGGCCCCAGCACTGCATGTGAAACACCCATTAAACTACAGGCTCTTGCTGATTCCTGTAGCAGGGGAGTCAATTACAAAGCAGATGGTGTGTTTGAGCTGTTGGGGAGCTTTTTACGCTAAGAGCGTAAAACCAAAAGATACCAAACTGGCACTAGAGGAGATTGGGTAGGGGCTGTTCAAAGACAGCAGAGGTGTGATTTGGAGAGTTAGTTTAGATGCCTGACAGTAGTCATTGGGATCTGTGTAGTGTACATTGTTTGTTTTATGTTTTTCATTAATTGCATACATGTGTGTCACTGTCACTACAGTATCCTCTTCATCATCACATTGTCAAAAGATACTCTTTACCTTATTCATCCAAGAAGGGATCGGGCTGAGGCTTGCAGAGACTTCAGTGTTAAGGCAAGATGCCTTTTGCATCAGCATATAACACTGTATGTTAAGTATATCTTTTGCCTTTTTATACATGTGATGTTTTCCTAATAGTAAAAATAATTTCCTCTTTTGAGGAAATTCACAAGACCTGCAGCCTTACCAAATGGCCTTTAAGTAGAAAGAGAAGACAGAGGATTTCTCTGAACTGGAAACAGTGGACAGGCTCACAGTGATTATAAAATCATAGAATGGTTTGGGTTGGAAGGGACCTTAAATATAGATCATCTAGTTCCAACACCCTGCCATTCCTGCCTTCCACTAGACCAGGTTGCTCAAAGCCCCATCCAACCTGGCCTTGAACACTTCAGGGATGGGGCATCCACAACTTCTCTGGACAAACTCTTTTTCTTCCTGTTCTGTGGGAAGAAGAAAGTATCAATTTGAGTTTCTTTCCAGTATACAAACCCTGCTTCTCCAGCAGCACAGGAAGAAATGACAAAATTTTTCAAAATAGCATTAAAAAAGCTTGCAGAATATTGAACGCTTTTACTCCATTATTTAATGAAACACCATAACAGTGTGTAAATCCTTGTTGCTGCAGTTCAGTTAACTTCTGAAAGGGGGAGTTTATTTGGCAAAAGCTCCATATTCCCTACCAGCACTTGCTCTGAAGGTAGCAAAGAGAACGGCCACAGCCACTTAAGCTATACTTTTTTGACACCTGCTCCCAGTTGTATTTCCAAGTTGATAAAGGGTATGAAATACTGTGGAACCAATTTACTGAACACCAGAGAGAAGAGGATACTGTGGCTGCAGTTGTTATTGTGATATGTTGTCCCTGACTGTATTTGTGATGTTCATTTTTTTCCCCCCACCCTTCTTCCTTGGGCTCATTCTCACTTTTTTTTTCTCTTGCTCTCTTCTCTCCTTTTTCCCTCCCCCCCCTTCCTTTGTTTCTGTTGTCTCAGCTGGAGGTTCTCCACTACCGACTCAGTATCTCCAGTAAACACCACGGTAGTCCTGCCCAATCCAGCTACCAGGCCCTCCACGCATACCAAGTATTACCATCTTTTCATTTTGTTTCCTTTTTAAAAATCTTGTTCCATCATATAATCTGCAAAGTGTATTGGGGCTAGCTGTACAGCAGCTTTTTCTGCTAAGGTGGGGTTTTACAACTTGATTGAGAACACTGCACTGAGATTTACTAAATTTTCAGTGAAAACAGATACTGAGGGGTGTTAGTAAAGGTCATGGAGGAAATACTGAAAATCTAGCATATTATGAGGACTAATTAGGAACTCCATTTTTAGAGATGCATTCTTGAAATGCACCGTAGAAAGAGGGTTAGCAGCTACGCTGACATTTTTTGACACCAAAACTGGCTTCACCGATGGCAGATTTCTGCCCTTCACACACTAGTCATTTAAGCAAACCTTGCGTGGAAGAGAAGATCAGAATTTGCATGGCTGTCACCTAAAATTAAGGTAGGTAACATCTAGGTTTTTTTTAGTCAGTGAAATGTCATTGACTAGTACTAAATTTGTAGCGGCAACGTGAACTTGAGTGTCCAGTTTTGCAAAAGCACACAAGTGGTACATTTGCAGATTGTTCAGGAAATGTGCATGCAAAAACATTCCTGTTGGAACAGATTGCTGATTCCTCTTTCCCTACTTCAGCCCTTTATTCATTGGGTCTTCATTTTGGGAAAGGGGAGGGCTGAGCATATATACTATAAAGCTCTTTAGTGCTACATGGAATTTTCCTGCTGTTTAATCCTTTATTTTTTTTATAAAGTGCTATGATATCTCAAGGTACTGCTTAGAAGGGAAAACAGGAACTACTACTTGTCTTTAAATCTTTTTTACTATTATGTCTATCTAATTACTGTGTTAAGAAAAGAATGGCATATGTCCATCCTGTAAGTTCAGGTTTGACAACAAAAACACTTGTGAGGAAAAATACTTTTTAAACCAGTAATGTTTGTAATAGTGCTGATCCAGGCTAAGAGGAAATTATAAGAATTGCTAAGTGGAAAAACTACTAGCATCACCTGAAATGATGTACTGAAATAGTGGTACTGGTGGTTTTATAAGTTCAAAAGGTACCTTGAAGGGGAGCCTAGACTTTTTTTTTAAATTATACCTTTCAAGGCTTATAGCAGACTACTCAACCTCTCTAATTGCTTTTGGAGACCCTGATCTAAACTCCTAGGACCAAGTAACTTCTCAGAGTTCTACCCTCTTATATAAACTCTCCTCAGGACTGTAGAAAACATGGTGACTTACCAGGAGCTGTCAAGAACACAAGACCAGCCTTCACTAGAAATGATAACAGGTTATTCTCTCTCTTAGAGGAGTCTCAGATCTGGCTGTACTACATGACTATATCTATCATGAAGCCTTGAATCCTTTCCTGGAGTGAATTTTACAGCGTATTAAAAATCTTAAGAGATTGCAAAAATGCATCTGCTTTGCCTCAGGCATTGCAGAGAAAGGACACAAAGACACACACAGACCTCCCTCCTTCACGCCCCCAGCACTGGAAATACTGTTGAATTGATTTAAGAAGTGGAAACTTTTTGTACGAAAATGCCTGCTAGTCCCCTAGAGTCATGTTCAGTGTCTTACCTCAGCATGGCTGCATTTGGCACCCTGGAAACATCTTGCAGCTATTGTCTAATACACTCTTCCAGCATCTTCCATTATACTTGCAGCTGTAACTTTTGTTTCATGTACATTCTTCTCAACTTTTGAGAAATGTGAGAGCTGTGAAACTTGGAAAGCAAACGTTATCTTAAAATCTGCCTTCAGTAGTGGATTGAGATTAGTTCACTACTCTTAAAGCAGATTACAGTAGCAAAGGAGTTAGTGTTTTGTCCCCAGATTCTGCAGCAGACCAGCTCTGGTGCTGGGCACCCAGGAGAACTAGCTCTTTTTTACCTCATTCATCTCCCTGCTATATCATACACTCACTTACTAGTAACATCACTGTGGCTCACCATCACTCCTTGTTCTACTCCCACCCAGGCTACTTCTACCCATAATGATGCTAGAAGCAATAGGATCACACAGGACTTGAAGCAGTGTTTATTCTTACCATAAGTCTTTCTAGAATTATTCTTTCTTATAAGGCAGATGAGTACCAGCATAGGAAGAACTCAGTAAAGCCTGCCAAGAGCATAAACAAAGGATCTGTTGTGCTGTCCACAGCAATGAATTTATAACCATAATGAAAGGCTGAATATTCTTTTTTCAGAAAGGGCTAAGTCGAAATCTAGAAGTTACTCTGTTCTTTAACGCTAGCCTGAAATTCAATGCATTAGAGTACTGTAGATACTTTTTCTTACAATCACATTATCAAAAATACACTACTGTTTCTTAGTGAACTGATGGCAGAAGATTGATGCAGCTTGTCCCGGGGAGCAAGTCTGTCTAAAATCAGGTGGCACCAAACTACAGTGAAGAACCTAGAAGGACGAGAGCATTTCTTCTATTTTGATTTCTGATCTAAGAATATGATTTTCCTGAATTATCTCCTGGACATTTAGCATGTGATACTCATTATCTTCCTGTCTTTTGCTTTGAATCTAGGAGTCATTTAAGCCCACTGAAGAGCACGTGCTAGTGGTAAGACTGCTTGTGAAACATTTGCATGCTTTCAGCAACAGCCTGAAACCAGAGCCTCTCTCCCCTTCAGCCCACTCCCACACAGCCAGCCCACTAGAGGAGTTTAAAAGGTAGGTACAAGAGCAGCCTGTCTCTGAAACATACAGAGCTTCTCCCTGAAAAGCTGTGCTTTCACTGAGAGGTTGAATTAGGTTGTTTTGATGGTTAAATACAGAAGTACATTATTAAAAGTACATGAGAACTAATGGATTATGTTTCTTACATCCACTAGATGGGGGGAGGCAGCTTCAGGAGGGAGGGGATGTCTTGCTATTACACTAGGCTATATCTTGGCACAAGTCAGAGAAAAGAAAATGCTACCAGAGGATTCTGGCCAAGGTTAGTGGAGAATTTTATATTTATGTATTTAAATTGAAATTCAGTGGCCAGAAGTAGCTTCAGTTAAGAAAGAACAACTTTGGGTCAGTCCTTTCTGTATTTGCATTTGTGGAAGTGTGTTGGGTTGTTGGTTGGTTGGGTTGGGGTTTTTTTGTTTTCAAAATTTGCTGCTGGTTTATACATGTGACTTTCTTTGAATCTGTTTGCAGGGTTGTAATTCCTCGGTTTGTCCAGGAGAAACTTTATATCTTTCTGCAACACTGTTTTGGCCACTGGCCTCTGGATGCCTCTTTCAGAGCAGTATGTACCTGCTTCTCTTTCTAAGTCGGTACTCAACAGAACTAGTAATTAGTTATTGCTGTTTAGCAGCTATTTCTTGGTCTTTAAATCTTTTTTTTTTCCTAGAGCAGTGAAATTCTTTATATAACATCTACATTTAATGTTAGAGTGCCAGTTAGACATAAGAAGGAAGTTGATTAGATCTTGGTGAGAATTACTACAGGTTGTTGGCTGATTTTCCTGACACTGAAAATGGCTATTGATTGAAAAGAAATAGGTGTTACTTTTAAAACAGATACATTCTTATAGGTCCTAATATCTTATCTAATATGATAGGTCATAAACAAAAGTAATATGATGTTAATTTACGATAGCAAGATACTGCAAATATTACCTCCTGCAAGCAGGAAAAGAAATACATCAGATCATGATTCTTGGTAATTAATGTAGGAGTTTAAAAATGCAGAATGTAACAGGGCTAGATCTTGCTCGCTAGACCTATAGTTAGCTATATCGCAGTGTTTAAGGTACACATGTGAGGCAGAATATCAGAACAAACGTTTACAGAGGCCATGGCAAACCTATTAGTGGCTTCAGTGCAATCAGGACTCCACTGTTTCCTCAGGGTGATTGGTACATCTATGCAGAAGACGGGAGCTGAAATTATATTAATGTAGCATCTTGTTTACTTACTTCAATAGGGATTCAGTGAACACTACCAGAGCTGTTAAATGCACCTTAAATGTAGCCACCAGCTAAGTTTTCTTTTTTTGTAGTAGCTGTTTGAGTGCTGTCTCATTTGGGTATTACAGAAAATCCAGATTGGTCCTAACCAACAGGCACTTGGTTCTTTCAGTTCTTTTTCAAAGATACTTGGATTACTAGAGGGCTTTATTCCTGAAAACTTCTAGGTGTCATTAAGATAATATTCACTAGGTTTAAAAGAAATGAACAAAAACCCCTTCTGTCTTCCTTTCCAAAAAGTATTGATACTCGCATGTTTTTGTGTGGTTTTGCTTAGGTTCTTGAGATGTGGTTAAGTTACTTGCAGCCTTGGAGATATGCTCCAGAAAAGCCGCCACAAAGCGCAGAGCCCTTGCCTCGCAGTGTGTCAGAGAAATGGTAAGGAGGAAAGCAACTGTGAGTAATCTGAACCAAGACTCAAGTTTATGCAGATCCTGAGTAAACCAGTAGAATTTCAGGAAGCATCCACCAACCTGAATTAGCTTCCTATACAAGATCAGAGATGATTTGTTACAACACAGGCTTTTGTTTTGAGAAGAGTATTCTTTCATCTCAGTGCAAATAGACAATCTTTCCAGAGACAGTATAAAACAGTCCTTTAGTGATTCATTTGGCAGAAGGCAAAATAACAGTTATTTACATAGCTATACTCACAAATCCTGTACTCGCTTTGACAGGGCTGCCTTCATTCAAGAAAACCTACTCATGTATACTAAGCTGTTTGTAGGATTTCTGAACAGAGCTCTTCGAACAGACTTGGTCAGTCCAAAAAATGCTCTCATGGTGTTCCGAGTAGCCAAAGTCTTTGCTCAGCCCAATCTAGCTGAAATGATCCTGAAAGGTAAATGGATATTTTGACATCTTATGCTGTCCTGTCTCAATCTTTCTTCACAATGGCTGCATCTCACCTCAGAAGCACTGAGGTGAATAGACTTTATCTCCCATTTGCATGCTATTTTGCCATTCAAAAGTCTGCATGTCTTCACTCATGTTTGTCATATTGGTTTAATATGTCTATAGTTCTTTTCTAACCACCATCATTTAGATTTCATTCCACAATTTTTCTTTAAAGGAGAAAGAATACAATATTTCTTACACTTGTCTTGATTGTTTACCTCAGGATTAAAATTTCGTATATCTCTAAAGGTATCTGTACTTAGCAAAACAGCTACTCAGCTAGTCATGTATATTCTTCAGGATAATTAGGATACAGTAAATTTGGGAGAGGCAAGATTTGACAATTATCAATGTCTTAAGTGTCATGATTCTCCACTGCCTTTGAAAAAAAGTTACAGGCTTAAAGTGCTTTCTGTATGGGCTGCATTTAAATGCACTCTGACATTTTCTGCTGTGGGCAGAGAGGATTAAATGAAAAAAAAAAAGTAATTAAGGCCTCTTTCCCCCTAGAACTACCTGCCTACCTAAAAGCAAGTTGCCTCGCAGACTTACTTGAGATGCTTTGTAGCTAGACCTTCCCCAGCCAAAAACAGGAATATTATGTAATCATCTTCACTACTTTTCTCAAATTCTAGGGGAACAGTTATTTCTGGAGCCAGAACTTGTTATTCCCCATCGTCAACATCGACTTTTTATGACCCCCACACTTGGTGGGAGCTTCCTCTCATCATGGCCTGCAACTATAACAGATGCCTCATTTAAGGTGAAGAGTCATGTTTACAGCTTGGAAGGACAGGACTTCCAGTATAAACAAATGTTTGGCACAGAAGTCAGAAATTTGGTAAGCAACAAATTTCTTTCTGCATATCTTTCTACTTTGACAGGTGTTTTCTCAATGCTGAGCATCCATGTTATGAGAAGTTAAGAGTGGAAAACTTTAAAAACTACCTTTGCCCTATTGGAAATGCAACTAACAGTCTTAGCACAAGTCCATCTGAGCTAAGAGAGGGAGTTTGCTGGGTTTGCTCTCGCTGCCAGGTATCAAGGCACAGTTTTATCCGTGTATTGATGCTTAGCCATCCTCTATGTTTGTCCCACACAATTTTTTTTGTTTTAGGTGCTAAAACTGGCTCAGTTAATTTGTCAGGCACAACAGACGGCAAAATCCATATCAGACCATTCTGCAGAAACAATGGCTAGCCAGTCCTTCTTTTCATGGTTTAGATTTACACCATCTGAGATGAATGGTTCCTACACAGGCAATGACCTTGATGAAATTGGGCAAGACAGCATCAAAAAAACAGATGAATATTTAGAGAAGGCACTGGAATATTTGTGCCAGATCTTTAAGGTATGTAACATCTTTCTAAGAACTTTCCCTGTGTGGCAGTGTGAACAAGAGTCAGGATTCCTCAAATGTACTTTTGTCTCTCTTGTACTTTGTGGGGTTATAAAGGCATCCAGAGACTCTGCTAGCAATTTTTGTTGTAAACATCTTGTAGGCTTGACTTTACCTGACTACTTCAAAACCCATTTCAATATAGATGGAACTAGATGCTCTGAATTTCTAAATATCAAGCCTAATTTTTTTCAGGTGACCACTCTTTTGGACTGTATAGTTTATACCAAACCTGTCTCTACTTGTGCCTGTTCTCATGTTTACAAACAGGCAAGGCATAGCTTAAATTTTTAAAAACAGTCCACTATTTTCTAATTGTAGAGAACTATAAAAATACAACGTATAACTGCAGCTACAGATGAATGGATGAACTAAAAGTAGTCTGTTTCTTTGGTTAAACTTAAAAGAACAGATGAATTTCTCTGTCAGCCACATGGGCTTCATACATAATTGACCTAGAAGACAGCTATTTGACAGCTCTCAAGGACTAAGGGACATATAAAACAGAACACCTTTTTTGGATTTGACAAGCAGAGACAAGAAATCTGGAGACTTCTATCTCCTTTTAATGTTTAACTGAGGTGCTGTTAAGCAGTTCTTGGTATCTGTGCTGGCTGTTGAAGTTTTCCAGTACTAAAGAGTTTGTGAAGGGAGAAATAAATGAAATAAAAGGGAGTAGATCAGACACATGCTTTAGAACTGTGTTATTCTTGAGTAGCTGAATGAAGCCCAACTGACCCAGATGATGATGAAGTGTGGGACAGCTCAAGATGAGAATGGAAAAAAACAGCTTCCAGACTGCATCGAAAGCGAGGATGGCCTCATTCTTACACCCCTTGGCAGGTACCAGGTGAGAGAAGAAAGATTCCATATTGCTACCCTAGATTGTTCTTGAAAAAACAAGAAGTTCTTTTTCCCCATCAAGAGAAATGCAACTTATTTGGGGCTGAGAGGTGCCAGTATAAAGGTGTTTCAGATGGAAGCTACACGATAAGGGGTATATTTTCTTGTTTCTAGATCATAAATGGCCTACGTAGATTTGAGGTGCAGTATCAAGGAGATACTGAGCTTCAGCCCATCCGAAGCTACGAAAATGCCACTCTTGTCCGCCTACTATTTCGTTTATCCTCAGTGCTTAACGAAAGGGTAAGTACAGCACTGCCTCCTTTCGTATTCTCCATTGCAAATTTCTGTTCTTCACTGCACTTGCACATATATGACACTTCGTTTGTTCTTGCTGTCTCCTTTATTGTGATCTAGATGGGTATTTCCTGATTGATAGTATCAGGCCTGCTTCTCTACCTGTAGTTCTGCTTTTCCCACACAAAACGTTAATAAATAACATTTTAAATGTATTCTTTATTCTTGGTGAACAGTGGAGTATCAGTCAGAATGAATGTTTCTAAAATAGGAAAAGCAAATCCTTTTCTTCCTATAGGTATGACAGATACAAGGCAAGTTGGCACTAAAGCAGTTTATTTAAAAGTGCATTTTGGTGTCGTCGTCCCCCCCATTTCCTATAATCCTCATCCTATAAATGAAGAAAATTGTAAAATAAGTTACACTTACTTTCTGACAGTAGTTGCAGTAGAATACTAATGTTTAAACTTTTCTTACCTCAGTTTGCTGATCAGATGGATGTGCTTTGCTCCAGGGAAGATTTTGTTGGCAGACTTTGTCGCTATCATCTTACCAACCCCCATCTCATACAGAAAATCAGGTATAGTCCTGTGGTGAAGGACGGAACAAGCCAGAACTGGGGACCAAGAATCAGTCTGAGGTTTCTAGCTAGCTACAGGACTCTCATTTCTTTGCTGATGATCTACTTCATTGCATCCTGGTTTTACATTGGGCCAGTAGGCTGCACATTCATTATCCTGATTGGATATTTTCTTTATGCCGTAATAATGACTTTTTTCTGTGAAGGATGGAAACCACATGAACACTAATTTCCTTCTCTCGGCTTACACTTGTGAAAATAAATGTTTTAAGGATGAGCCTGGGATTCAATGACTAAAATCTTTGAATTATCATATCAGATCTTCCTAAAGTATTTTTTAATATTAAAGTTAATTGAGTTTTATAAACAAGGATGTGGTCATGTGGAGTGGAGATAATAAATGTAAATTTTATTTTTATAAAAGTGTTCGTATAGAATCTGGTGAATGACTTGGGGTTTTTTGAGGGGGGAAGAATGGGCTATCAGTATTTAATACTGAAATGAACTGTACTGTATGTAGAAATATTTTTGATTCAGCAATAACTGGATTGAAGCCTTTTACACTGTTCTAAAGCAAGAATTAGCTGTAGGACTGACTTACACATTATGCTTACAACCAGAGCAGTTACAAAGGCAACAGAAATAGCAGTGCACCAAGAAATTTATAGGAAGTTGCACTGACAGAAAAAAAAAAAAAACACAACAGAAGATGGGACAGGGTAGCTAGAATGGCATCTCATAGCCCAGTGTTGGGCTTAAACCTCCTCTTCCCTACCTGAGGCCTCCCCAACCCAGGCAGGTTTATGTCTTCTGCCTCCATAAACCACTTACTTTCTTCTCCGTATGCGCCTCTTCTGGAGCCACTGTGTTCAATGGGGTATTAATACTTGCTTGTAAAAACAGAAGTGACTGCTTACTGTAACTCTAACCTGGCAGTTTTGGCCAGCAGATAGCAGCATTCCTCTCAGAGTTCAACAAATACTTTGTCGTCCTCTCCCCAACACAAAAAGGGCAAGAAATCCTTTTGTGTTCCATCAATGCGTAAGGAATCCACTGGTTCCCATCTCAAGCCACTGCAGTGCAGCAGCAGTACTGTAAAGCATTAAGGACTGTGCACAGCAGTGAGACAGGAGAGAAACCATTTATGAAGCAAAAATATGAGAGCACCTACATGGCAGCATCTGACTTGGGACCAGTTAAACACCACGCAGCGCCACACTGCTGCCTCGGCCAGGGCCGCCCAGCTGATACCACCGGGACAGGGTGAGGGAGCTGGCCAGAGCCCCTACACCCACCTCCCCAAATCTGCTGTAAAGGCCCTGGGGCAGGCCAAGGGGCATTGCAGCAGTGGGTGGGCAGCCAGCCCAGGAGAGCTCTGCCTCCCTGCAAGTGACCACAACAGGAACATAATGGTGGGACTGGGGAGGGGGACAGCAACAGCTGCTCCTCAGCAGCAGCTGTTACACTCTGTGCTTCCTTAAATGACACTTGAAAAAAAAAAAAAAAAGTATTTTCCCACTTTATTACAGACCTTCATAAATCTCACTATTCATTAAACTCATAATGAATTGGGGATTGCTACTAAAAGGCATGCCACGTTTTCCGGTTGCTGCAGGCAGGATGAATTAAAAGCTGTGACAGAGATTGCCCATTACCTTGTCATCAATACTCACAACTGGAGAAGAATGAGCCACAAGAAGTCTTGAAATCCTGTCACCTTTTCTTGCAGTGTATCTTGACCCCAGGGCCATTGATGACCTATACTCAGTAACTCAGAGCCATACTTTAATCAAGAGCACTCTGGTCAGCTTATACAGAAAAATGGAATAGCTGAGGGTTATTTAGTTTGATCTAGAAACACAGTTTTTTCTGAACCACCAC